>NC_137771.1:59832697-60330197 GCF_963455305.1 Plecotus auritus
ATGTGAAAAAAATATCTTGAGCCTTATATCATGTTACACAAAACATTCAATTATAGACCAATAATCAACCTGAATGTGCATAGTATAACAACATACATTTAAAGAGAAAGTATAGTAGTTCCCCCTTATTGAAGGTTTCACTTTCCCCAATTTCAGTTACTCGCAGTCAAATGCAGTCTGAAATATTAAATGGACAGTTTTGGTAACAAACAATTCATGATTCAAATTGCACATCCTTTTGAGTAGTGTGATGAAATCTTGTGCACTCCCATTCAGTCCTGATCCAATGTCAATCATCCATTTGTCTACTAGATCCATACTGCATATGCTACCTGCCTGTTAGTCACTTAGTAGCCACCTTGGTGATCAGATTGACTCTCCTGGTATCACAGTTCTGTGTTCCAGTAAACCTTATTTACTTAACAATGACCCAAGACTCACTAGCAATGTTGCTGGCAATTTGGGGATGCCAAGTAGAAGCCAGAAAGTGCTTCCCTTAAGTGAAAAACTGAAAGTTCTCCATTTAATAATAAAACAATGTATATTGACTTTGCTAAGCTTTACAGTAAGAGCAAATCTTTAATCCATGAAATTGTGAAGAAGAACAAAGAATTTTGTCATGCTGGTTTTACTGTCCCACCTTAAACTCACAAACTTTATGGCCACAGTGTATGTAAAGTGCTTAGTTAAGATGACAAAGGCAATACATTTGTGGGAAGAAAACATGAACAGAAAATCTGTTCTGACTGAAGGCAAGATGTAGTGTATGAGCCTATCCAAAGACTTCAGCAAGGGTCCCCTGAAATGAGTGACATGAAGCCATTTACTGCTTACATGGATTCAGGAATAGGTTTGGACTGAAAAATACAAAAATTACTGGAGAGGCTGTGTCTGCTAATGAAGAAGCTGCTGCCACATTTCTGACAGAGTTTGAAAAGTTAATTAGTACTATCCATGATTTCAGGCATCCAATGGAGATTTTGGAACAAATTCTTCATGGATGGGGGTGGAGAGCTATTTTATAGAAAAACTTTGTGTTCGGCAACTATTTTTCTTAAGCTGGTTGTGTAAAGCACAATTTTTTAAATCACAAATAAATTGGACTATAATAAAATTAATAAATGCTCTTCATTAAAATATACCGCTTAGATAATTCCACATATGCCTGACACAACCGATCCACACTGATAGACGTCAATAAAGCAGTGAAACATAAGGGTGGGTGTGACATGAAGAGCACGTGAAGGGCTGTAAGATATAATTATGTATTTCTTGATGTTGGGACTAGTTTTAAGGTATGTTCAGTTTAAGGAAAAAAATCATGATGGTATCCTTTTAGGTACTTTTCAATATATATGTTTTACTTTAATAAAAAGTAAAAAATGTAAGAATATGTTTTCTTTATATATAATATAATCATAAGTTTCAGATTTGGAAAGGACTTGCTACAATGCATTTTTAGACATTCATTACTGTGATTTAGAAATTTTAATTAGGCAATAGGAGATAAATTTGATATATGTTCCTTTTAAAATTTTTATTGAGGTGAAATTCACCTAATAGAAAATTAACTGTTTTAAAGTGAGCAATTCTATTGCATTTAGTACATTCACAGTGTTGAGTAATCACCACCCTTGTCTAGTTCCAAAACAATTTCATCACTCTAACATAAAACCCCATGGCCAATAAGCAGTTTCTCACCATCCCCACATACCAATAAGCAGTTTCTCCCCATTCCCACATACCATACTAGCAACTACCAATTTGTGTCTGTTTTTATGGATTTACCTATTCTGGATATTTCATATGGATTGAATCATTCAATATGTGATTTTTTGTGTCTAACTTCTTTCACTTAGCATAATTTTTTTTTAGGTTTATTGATAGGTAATATGTATCAGTGCTTCATTCCTTTTTTTGGATGAATAATACTCCATCATATGTATGTATCATGATTTGTTTATCCATTCATCTGGTTATGGGCATCTGGTCTGTTTTTTTGGTGTTTTTTTTTTTTTGGCTATTGTGACTAGCACCACTATGAACATGCATGCATATGCATTTGGTTGAGTGCTTGCTTTCAATTGTTTTGGTATGTCCTAGGAGTTGAAATGTTCAATAATATGGTAATTATATGTTTAACATTTTGAGCAAACTCCAAACTACTTTCCACAGCAGCTGAACCAGTTTACAGAAGATTCCAAATGCATATTAATTTTTAATATTTTATGTTTCTTATTGAGAAAAATTACATTTAGGTAAAATTTACTTGCAGTGAATTGCAAGGATACTAAGAGAACATCTTAATGAGTTTTGGCAGGTGTATTCAACCATGTAACCAACATCCTAATCTATATGGAGAACATTTCCATCACTCCAGAGAATTCCCTAATACTCCTTTCTATATCAACATTATTCTAATTTTCTATAGTCCAACTTTTTCTTCATTTTTATTGATGCTAAATAGTCATGTGTATGAATATACAGTTTGCTTAAGTATTTTCCAGTTCATGGGGATTTGTTTTTGATTTCTTTTTTTTTTTTTTTTTTTTTAGTTTGTGATTATGAATAAAGCCAAAATCAACAAGCTTTGTGTGCATGTGTGTGTGTAGATTTTTCATTTTGGAGAGGTAAATGCCAAGGAATAGAATTGATAGGTCATAGGGTAGATGTGTAATTGACTTAATAAGAGATTGTCAGTTTTCCAAAGGGATTGTAACATTTTACAGTGTACCAGTAATATGCAAAAGTACCAACTATTCCTCACGCTTGGCAGTATTTGTTCTTGACAGTCTAAATTTTAGCTACTCTAGTGGGTATAAAGCCACTATGTCACTGTAGTTTCAATTTGATTTGCTCTGATGATGGATGATGTTGAGCAATTTTTCATATTCTTATTAACCATTTGCTTATTAAGCTTTCTTAAATATTTATTCAAGTTTTTGCTCATGTTTTTGTTATTTGTCATTCTATTAATAACATGTAGGAGTTCTTAATATATTCTGGACATAGATTCTTTGTCAGGACTATATGCATTATGAATATTTTCTCCCAATCTGTGGCTTGCTTGCCCTTGAATTTTTTTGCTGATACCTTTTAGGGAGAAGTCCATTTTATGGAGTTCAATTTAGAAGTTATTTTGTCTTATGATTTTCCTTTCTGTGTGTTGTGCAAGAAACATTTTTCTAAAACCAGAAAATACTATCCTGTTTTCTCCTATAAACTTTAT
The DNA here is from genome assembly GCF_963455305.1 of Plecotus auritus. NCBI lineage: Eukaryota > Metazoa > Chordata > Mammalia > Chiroptera > Vespertilionidae > Plecotus > Plecotus auritus. The sequence continues at coordinate 59,835,927 of NC_137771.1, forward strand.
AATTTTCTTCTTTATAATTAGGCATCATTCTCAAATTAGCATTTTTGTGTGGTTTGAGAGGAGGATTGTATTTCATTTTACCATATGTTTACCCACTTGAATTAAAACCATTTGGAGAAGATGTTCTATTTCCCATTGAATAACCTTAAACCTTTTGTCTAATAATCAGTCAACCATGTAAATGTGGTTCTATTTTTGGAGTCTCTGTTCTCATCCAGTGATCCATTAGTCTATCCAGGTAAGAAACACAGAGGCATTTTCACTAATGTCAGGAAGAAAACAAGGTTATTGCTATCATTACTACTACTTACTTAATGCATATTGGGTATGTGTCATAAATTGATAGCTATTCACTAAATAATGCTGTTTAACCAGAAATTACTCCCTTCCCCAGAGAACAGGGACTGTTCTGATATTTTTCCACCATAGAATAATTTTGTCTGCTCTGTAATTTCATATAAGTAGAATAATGAAATACACACTTGTCACTCATTACTTTTGTAATGAAAAAGAGTTAAGCATATTTAAAAGTTAATGAGATAATCCAGTGTGATCAAGAACTCGAAAAATATATAACTGGTGAAATGGGGTGAACATGAAAGGTGGGTGGATTCTGATATAGAACTACAGTACATGCTTTGATAGTAATTCCTATTTATTTTTATATATATTTTTAACTGGAACTGATATAAATATTGATGATTTTGTTCTCATAGCCCCCTCCACCTGATCTTTTCTTTTTCTGTTTCTCACTGGTTAAAAAAACACAAAAACAAACAAACAAACACAAGAACAAGAAAACACACACACACACACACACACACACAACGTCTTATTTTATCATTTATAAAGCTTTTACTATTCCAGATTGTGTAGAACTGACCACCAATTGCTGTGTCTCTATTACTTGTGGTATAAGAATATCTATAGCAGCTTTTTATCCATTATTAACATAATGTCTATTTCTTTTTTGAGGAGTTTTTTTGTGCCTTCTGTGTCTAGCACATGATATATGCTCAGTAAATACATGCGGCTACCTCGTTTTTATGTATGCAAGGTTGAAGCATGATTTTATATCATGCAATGATTCATTCATGTCTTTATTCACTCAGAATGGCCATATATAGTGATTAAAGGCTCTGAAGTGAATACTAGGGCTGAAATCCTGGCTTTGCAACTGGTTCCCTGAGTGACCTTGGGCAATTTTTTAACCTCCCTGTGTCTCAGTTTCCTTACCTGAAAATAGGAATGGTACTACTACCTAATTTACAGAGCCCTATGAAGGAGTAAATGAGTGATGCATATAAGTTACCTGACTAACTGCACTTTCTGACATAGAAAACACTCAAACAAGTTAGTTATAACAATTATTTTTCAGAAAAACTGTTGTGCGTTTTTACTATGTGCCAGACACTGAGCTTTGATTCAATGCATTTTAAGCTTTCAAGGAACTCATGGTCTAATTCAGGAGATAAACATGGGTAAATATTAGTAAAACAGAGGGAGAACCGTCAATGTTGTGGCTAATTAGAAGAGACATTATTTCAACACACATTTGACAGATACATGAGAGTATTCTCTGATGAATATTAGAGGACAGGGCAATGCAAACAGAGAGAGCAAAATGTGCAAAAGTTTGGTAATGTGCCCAGCTGGTGTGCCTCTGTGGCTGAGCATGAACCAGGAGGTCATGGTTCAATTCCCCGTCAGGGCACATGTCAGGTTATGGGCTTGATCCTCATTGGGGGGTGTGCAGGAGGCAGCCAACCAATGATTCTCTCTCAACACTGATGTTTCATCTCTCTCTCTCTTTCTCTCTCTGAAAAAACATAAACATATTTTTTAATAAAAAAGTATGGTGATGTGAGCAGACCTGGGATACTGGGGAAGGTTGAGAAATGGAGAGGCAGAAAAAAATAAAAATGAATCTAAGACAGGGGTGGGCAAACTTTTTGACTTGAGGGCCACAATGGGTTCTTAAACTGGACCGGAGGGCCGGAACAAAAGCATGGATGGAGTGTTTGTGTGAACTAATATAAATTCAAAGTAAAGGAGCGGAGGGGAGAGCAAGAGAACCCTCTGCTCTTTCGGCTCCGCGGGCCGGATAGAACAGGCGAATGGGCCGGATCCGGCCCGCGGGCCGTAGTTTGCCCACGGCTGAATAAGTTAGAAGACAAAAAGGTGGCCACATATAATCTGGGTAGAAATAGCTGCTGATGTGAAGTTGGGTAAGCCATTTGCAAGTGGCAGCCTAGTGTATAACTGAATAAAACACTCAAAAATATAGACCTCTTTGTGAAACTCACATAATGCTTCTTAGAGCATGCCCAAGCATAGCCTGGCATAAGCTACCACGGGATCAAATAAACACTTTTGACAGAGCTGAATAAAGAATTGACAAAAATTGGTTGTTACATCAAGAATAAATCATACTTCCATTAGAGCTGCTAATTTTCTGCCCCAGTCAAAGGATTCAGCTTAAAACTAATAAAGCAGCAGCAAAATGGGCTGATTTAATTTTCACCTCTCACTTTATATCCAACCCGTATTAGAAGTGCTAATATCTATAGGACCATAAAATGGCCTAAAGCCCTCTTGTTGGAGGGATAAAGTGAGGATAATGAGAGTAAATTGCATCTGGAAAATCAGGAGTTATTTGAGAACTCAATAGAACTTCGTAGGTTTCCTATATTTGAACCACACTTTATATTTAAACTATAATTTTAGTGTAAGTTTTTTATGTAAAATAAATGTACTAGAAATTATTCCCAGTTGGGTTGAAGTACAACTGGTGAAGCAGATAGACTTAGCCACAATATGAAATCCATTTTCAGGCACAGTAAAATTCCCACACCCAAGTTTCCAAATAGTTAGAATTTTACTAGAGGCCCCGTGCATGGATTCATGCACCAGTGGGGTTCCTTGGACTGACCTGGATCTGCCCAAAACTGGCTCTCCGACATCTCCTGAGGGGGTCCTGGATTGCGAAAGGGCACAGGCTAGGCTGAGGGACCCCACTGGTGCACGATCGGGGCTGGGGAGGGACTGCGGGAGGGCTCCAGGGCATGTCTGGTCCGTCTCGCCCATTCCCGATCATCTGGACCCCAGCAGCAAGCTAACCTACCGGTTAGAGCGTCTGCCCCCTGGTGGTCAGTGCACATCATAGTCACTGGTCGAATGGTCAAACGGATGGTTGGACACTTAGCATAGTAAGCTTTTATTATATAGGATAGGAAGAAAGTGTAAACATTTGCTATCCACAGACTGTTATAATGTCATGATAATGAAGGCAGGACTTTTATAGACTATTCCTATTTTTCTCTTTTGCCAGTTTACTCAAATTATAACTGAACAAATGATATATATTTTTTTGTTCCAAAGAACAAAGTTGATATTAAAGTTGGAATTTCAGGTAGTTGATATTCTTCTTTCTATTGCTGAAGGTTACTACCATCCAGACATCAGAACATTTTTAAAAAATTAAATGATGCTGCATCCCCTGTCCCCCACTTGAAATAGTTTTGGATTACAGACATGCAAACACCATACCAGTTATTGATTAAGAACATGAAGATGTACAAGGAAGCATCAATCAGACTGTCAAACCTCAGAGGGAAGGTAGGGGAGGGTGGGGGTAAGGGGGAGAGATCAACCAAAGGACTTGTATGCATGCATATAAGCCTAACCAGTGGTCACGGACAACAGGGGTTTGGGGGCATGCATGGGGAGGGGTTTGGGATGGGAATGGGGGGATGAGGACAAATATGTGATACCTTAATCAATAAAGAAATTTTTTTAAAAAAAGAAAAAAGGACCAAAAAAAAAAAGGAACATGAAGATGTTGACAAACATGAACTTGATCACTTTTCCAGCATTGCTACTTATTATGCACTGTACAGTCTTAGGCAATTTAACCTCCTTATACTTATTTTTTTTGTCTATAAAATGAAAATAACAATAGTACTTAGCTCATGATGTTGTTACAAATATTTGATGTGATCATTATGAAGCATTTAGAACAGTGCTCAGTACAAAGTTTGTGCTCAATATAGACTTCTTCTTAGCAATGTTTATGTGCACAGCACTACTGACAGCAGATTTCCAGCTGTCAATGCAATATCGATATCTCTGCCATTGTGGTAACTAGAATAATCTACCCCAGGCCATCTGGGCCTATTCCAGATCCTATTGGTTAGTTGTTTTTATTTTCTGTGGGTTTTTTTGCTTATATATATTTTACTTGAAGTATAATTGTCATACAACATTATATTAGTTTCAGGTATACAACATAATTATTTTATATTTTTATATATTGTGAAATGATCATCACAGCAAGTCTAGCTAACATCCTTCACCATACACAGTTACAATTTTCTTTTCTTGTGATGAGATCTTTTAGGATTTACTTCCTTGGCCATTTTCAAATATGCAACACCGTATTAATAACTACAGTGCCATGCTATGCATTACATCCCCATGACTTATTTATTTTATAAGTGGAAGTGTGTACTTTTTGACTCCCTTCACCCAATTTGCCCACCTTCCACAGCCTGCCTCTGGCAACCACCAATCTGTTCTCTGTCAGACCGTATATATCTTTGAAGGCCCAAGTTTGGCTTAGGGCCATCTTTTTAACAAAGGGCTCCATTTATTTTTTCCAACTCCTCCTCCACACTATGTATTTTATCTAAAGCCTGTATCCTGTATAATAAAAGCCTAATATGCTATGTGTCCGGTCGTCTGGTCATCCGTTCAACCAATCAAAGCGTAATATGCTAATCATATGCTAAGGCCACTCAACCACTCGCTATGACATGCACTGACCACCAGGGGGGAGACACTCCAACCAGTAAGATAGCTTGCTGCTGGGGTCCAGCCGATTGGGACTGAATGAGATTGGCTGGACACACCCTAGAGCCCTCCTGAGGACCCTCCCTGGCTGGCCAACCTCCCACTTCCCTCCCCGGCCCCGATCGTGCACTGTTGGGGTCCCTCGGCCTGGCCTGTGCACTCTCACAATCCAGGACCCCTCGGGGGATGTTAGAGAGCCAGTTTTGGCCAGGCCAAGGGACCCCACTGGTGCATAAATTCGTGCACCAGGCCTCTGGTTAGTAATAACAGTTAATTTAGAACTTAAATCTAGATTTTTTTTTTCTCCCAATTGCTCTATAGAATGTTAGTATACATAAACTTATAATAATATTTGTTAGCATTCATTGAGACATTAATATCTGCCAGGCATGGTGCTAAATGTTTGACATATATAATCATATTTTTCCATCCTTAAGAACTATTGATACAGGTGCTACTGCCTGAGTTTCTGCTAATAATTTGAGGCATTAAATTATTAATCCATGGCCTCAGTTTCTGCTAATAATTTGAGGCATTAAAATTGATAATATTAATTGGTTTTAAACTAAAAAAGACCATAAAAGTCATATGTTTCAGCTAGCATTATTCTTCTATGTTCAAAGTATTAGTTTAACAAAGGCTTGATATAATTTTAATGATGTGTACTCAAAACTTCAAGTTTCCTGTAAATAGCTCTGCTTTTCCACTTGGTATTCTCCTCATCTTATTACTTCTCTGTTGTGACTATAGAGCTAATCTACTGTGATATAAATTCATCTAATCCTATATAATAAAAGGCTAATATGCAAATCGACTGAACGGTGGAATGACTGGTCACTATGATGTGCACTGACCACTAGGGGGCAGACGCTCAATGCAGGAGTTGCCCCCTGGTGGTCAGTGTGTTCCCATAGGGGGATCACCACTCAGCCTGAAGCCCTGAGCCGGGCTCATGGCTGGCAAGTGCAGCGGTAGTGGCAGGAGCCTCTCCCGCCTCCGCAGCAGTCAGACATCCCCCGAGGGCTCCTGGACTGGGTGTGGGCACAGGCTGGGCTGAGGAACTCCCCCACCCCACCTCCCGAGTGCATGAATTTCATGCACCAGGCCTCTAGTCTATAATAATAAAAGCATGATATGCTAATTAGACCAGACAGCCAGATGACCTTCTGGATGAAGCTGGGACTGCAAGGGAAGCCCAGGTCCCAGGTGCCAGAGGGAAGGCAGTGCCGGCAGCCAGGGAAGGAAGGCCTACTCTTTCATGAATTTCGTGCATTGGGCCTCTAGTCAAATATAATTAAGACCAATTGAAATTTCAGTTCTTTTTTACCAAGCAGTATTCTCTTTTTAACTAAAAGAAATTCCTCATTTTTTATTTATATCAATCAATAGTGGAACAAGTAAATTTATAAAATGATTAATAAAAACTATTGCCTTTTAAAGCCTTATTGTAGGTAAGCTTCAGATCTCTCTCTCTCTCTCTCTTTCTCTCTCTCTCCCCCCCCCCCACGCCCCCCAAACCCCCCGCCTCTCTCATTCCTGGTTACACAGAGCCATTTTCTGGTTTTCTTTGCCATTTTTCAATTGCTAAGAAATCACAGCAAGATATAATTTGACCCTTCAGTGCCTCAGTACACATTTAAGAGTCAATAAAATTTGGCAATTACATACCCAAATGGTTATATATCCTTTGCTTTAGCTACTTTTGAACAATCAATCCATGTAGAGACAATGGAGAAGGTCCGAAGTTTAGTGTTCCAATCCACAGTATACCATTAGCTAGATGCAAATTTTGGGGCAAGAAAAACATTTCCTTTAATCTTGAGTTTATTTATGTGGAAAATGGGAGCCACTCTACCTGGCTCAAATAGAGATTGTGTAGGATTGGGTTATGAATTCCTTTAAACTAACTCTGTGTGATGTAATAAACTCTCCATCTATTTTAGTTTTCTGTCCTGTGCCAAACTTTTTGTTGCTCTAACATTACATCCCAGTTATTACCACAGGTGGTTATAAGGATCTCTCTAAACTGGAGCTGACACGTATTTGCATCACTGTAATCTCCGTCTGTCGGTTGAACCTACCCTTGATGTTGTGGGACTTTGTAAAGATATAAAGAAGTTAATAAAACTTTACTTTCAATTGTTTTTGAGATTGCTTTAATCTCTCTGAAGAAATTAGACCATCCCTACATCTGGTTAGCTTGAATAAAGCTTTAAGAATATTATTTTAGAACTTGGGTTAAATTTATTGTAATTGGAGACTAATATATACCTCATGTGCTCTTTCAGCCTATACTTTTTATTTTCTTCTAAGTGAAGGAAAACATCTCTTTTGTAAGAGGTGAGAAATAAATAACTTTATAAGTACCAAGATGTGTGTTTCTCAGTAAACAGTATTCTTGTGTCAGCCTTGAAGCTGCTGGAATATACTATGTACAGACACAAAAATCCCCCCCTGCTCTACCCAAGGGAAGAGGAGTTTTGAATCCTTTGTCACATGATGGATGTGAGTGATTTTCCTGAGCAAGCACTACTTTTCTTTCCAGAAGAATTACATATTTAAGCATATCAACTCTGATACACCTCAATTTTAAATTGGGCACTGCCACTTTAATAACCCACACCTGGTTAAGATTCTTGTTCCATTGAATTCACACTGCAGTAATGAGCCCTGAACATCAGGCAGAGAACATAATGAGAACAATGCAATTAATCACCAAATCATGCTCAATTTCAATAACACGAAAATTTCTTTTGTACTTTCTTCTCCCTAGAAATATTTCATGTAGAGGAAAGGTAGGTAAGGTTTCAGCGTCCTCAGCTTTGAAAAAAAAAAAAAAAAGCTAATAGGCCACATGAAGGTGAGTGCATATATCAAACACCTATACCATCTGTTACAGAAAATTAACAGAAATTAAGTGGCACACATCTCCAAAAATAAATTTCTTCACAGCAAGCAGAAACACATCTTAAGAATTAAATCTGAAGAAGAATAACAAAATTTACTAATTAGGAAATCCTGTCTTAGAAAAAACAAATTCACAGCCAAACTTCCTAACAGGTGAATCTACTGTTATAACTAGCGCACGCGTACACACACACACACACACACACACACACACACACACCAACAAACAGATAAAAATGGGCTGGATGTCCAAAGTGCCTGGGATCCTGGGTCACTAGTGATATGTGTGATGTAGGATAAATCACTCAATTCTCTAGGTCTGTTTCATCACCTGTAAAAAATAAAGGAGTAGAATAGTAAGTAAAGCAGAATTTAAAAGAGACAAATCCTATGGCTCATGGATTCTAGGTATCTGATGAGTAGAAATTACAGTGGATATTAATTCATCCCACTCATCTGTTTCATGTAGAATTATTAGTGAGATCAAGAGGAATAAAGATAAATTTGTAATTTTTAAAAATTGGCTATTTCCTTGCTCTAGTTAAATCCTGACAGACTACTTGCACAGACTAATGACATACGAAGAAGACTTAAATCTTGTACTATAATATTTGAGTAGGACATGGCCAGTTGTCTTGAAATTGACATAAGGACTACATATTTACGACTGCACATATTTCTGAAGAAGAGAGTTCATTAAGGACTGTCATTTGAAAAACAGGTGCAATAAGCCCACCTGCAAAATTAGTTTATATGCATATTTCTGGTAATAATAAAAACAAATTGGGCATTTAGGCACTAGCTATGCATTTTTGTAGGCACTCTCCTTTTTATAATCTCAAAAATTGTGTTCCATGCATAATTTAGCATCTATATGTGGTGTAAGACCCGTTCTTTATGCTGTCATTGGACACAGTTGTTTTTTATAGAATGAAATATTTTTTGAGATCCAAAATGATAAAATCTTTCACGCATTTTACATGTATGTTTATACAGTTGTACGCCTGATTTTAATTTAACAGTGTTTGAGGGAAGTCATCTGGACACATGGCCACAAGTTGACTCATAAGCTGGACCAGGGCAACTGAGGGCTTCCCACTCCCCCACTGTGCTTGAAATATCCTCTCTGCTTGCCTTCTCCTCTCCTAAAGATGCCCCTTAGATAGGAATGTGATGATGAAACTATCTGAATGGGGTATGTGACTGAACCATGTTAAGGCCCTTATATAAACACTAGAGGCCTGTTGCACAAAGATTCCTGCAATAGGCCTTCCTTCCCCTAGCTGCTGGCACCGGTTTTCCTCTGGCACCCAAGACCCAGGCTTTCCCTCTGGCCGCAGCAGAGAAGCCAAGCCTCAAGGATAGGCTTCTCCACTCTGGCCACAGTGAGGCTTGGCTTCTCTGCTCCACCGCAGTGGAACAGTGGAAAAACCAAGCCTTGAGGCTAGGCTTCTCTGCTGCCAAATGGAGAAGCCAAGCTTCTTCAGTCTTAGCTCCATGCCTGCATATGCAAATTAACCCTCCATCTTTGTTGGGTTAATTTGCATACCCACTCCTGATTGGCTGGTGGGCATCACAGAGGTACAGTCGATTTGCATATTTCTCTTTTATTAGTGTAGACTAGAGGCCCGTTGCATGAAGATTCGTGCAATAGGCCTTCCTTCCCCTGGCTGCTGGCACTGGTTTTCCTCCAGCACCCGGGACCCAGGCCTTCACTCTGGCTGCCACCTTCCATTTTCACTCTGGCCGGAACCTTCAGTCTTCGCTCCAGCCAGAGTGCCACTCCTGTAGCTCCCTCTGCCCTCCCCCTCATAGCAGGCATCCCACCTTGCTCAGATTTAACATTTGGTGGGTGGTGTGCACAAAACTACCCGTCTTGCCATCGCCCAAGACCAGACTTGTAAGGAAATTCCCCTGCTTATTAAATCTGCCACCTACCAGTCTGGAGTGGGCTGCCTGCCTCTTTCTAGGGTCTCTCCCTGCCCTGTCTTTAAGGATCAGTTTCAGATTACCCCCCAGGAAGCTATAGAAGATGCTGTGAATTAACAGTGTTGTGAACATTTACTTTTTCAATTCCAACTAAGATAACTGGGCAGGAAATCCAAATGAGTAGATACAGTGATTGATGCAGAGGATGGTTTTGACATGTGTCAAAACAGAACTTAAAGCTTGAGTTTCATGCTGTAAACTAATTTTAGGCTTTCTTAAATAGAAGATTGCATTTAGCTTAAGCAAATAAAATGTGCAAGTACTTTTTAAATGTTAGGACTGAAAAAAACACTAGTATTTGTTTGAGCACTAGATACAATGTGCCATTCACTCCACTAAATAGTTTCTATAATTTCTATAAAATGGGGAGAATATAATAGCTTGAGCAGACATGATGGATTCGTTGCATGCAATAACCATCACATCATGTCCATGAGAAAGGTTGTATTACCACTATTTTACAAATGAGAAAACTGAAGATCAGAGAGGTGAAATCATTTGCCTAAGGCTACACAACTGACAATTTTCTGCATCTGGATTTAAACCTGGGCAAGTAGTTGATGTTATCAGTTTTTATCTACTAAAATGTTACAGGACTTTCAAATATTTTGTAAATGATTTGTTGTTTTAGAAATGTTCCAGCATTTCCTAAACCCAATTTGTAGATTTTCCTTTATGAGTAAAATCAGGGATTGGGAAAACAATATGATCTCATATTATTTCTAGGTCTTTCTTTCTATGCTTAATGCATGGAATGAGTAGGGGGCTCTTATAGATAGGCATCAAAGCTTGCTCAGTTGAGTAGCAGACCCACCTGCTGTTAAAGATGTTGAAGAAATGTGTTGTAGAGGAATTGAATATTAGTTTCAATTCCCAGTGATAGGTTGAAATTGTGTCTTACTACGTTATTAATGTGTGTGACTTATCAGTCTCTAATACATTTGAAGAAGAAATGAATTGGAGGAAAGGGAAACTTTCTCATAGGCAAGATAACAGTGTCATAAAAAAGATGCCTCAGGTGGTCCAATTTTGAAATTAGCCATGCCTTCTGGAATAACAATTCTAATTACATTTACCTTAATTTTATTTCAAAGAAAGAACAATAATATCTTAGTTTTAACATGACATCAATACTGTTCATATTTTCTTTCCAGAAATGATTCTAACAATACTGTGATAATATCGATAACTTCGAAGAAATCCAGAAAAAAATTTTTTTTAGAAATTTACTAGTACTAACCATATTATTTTCGATGCCCTTAACCTGGTGCCATTTCTTTATTCTTATGCTCAGTCTCAAGGAACAAGCCACAGGCAGATTATGATGTAATACAGTACGGCAAATGTTATTAAAATGGGTGAAATAAAATGCTGAGTGTGAACCACAGTCATGGGTGCTTTATGTGTTTTCACAGGTGGATGACTTTTTCAGGAATTTCCTTAGGTTTATTTAAGGTTTTCTTATGAATTCTTAATAAATGTTTCAATATTCATTAAAATAGTAATAAGGACTATTTTAAAAGTTAGCTTTGTCACTTCCCTCCCCAAGGAGAGCAAGCACTGGGACTATCAGGTAACTGGGTCTCTCAGCCCAGATAATGGGGTCAGACTTATAAACAGATCTTAAAGCACTGGAATATTTCTCATAATATCTGGTATTTGTCTACCATTCCATTTCCAAGAAGCTTATAAAATGTATGAAAATGACCTCATTAACCAATTTACCATCTCTCAGAAGCAGATTAAAGGGTAAAGTATTTCAACTACTGCTCAAGACTAACTTCTGGTATGTTTCCCTCCTGGACTCTAAGTTGAGCCCTGGCTTATTTAAACAGCAAAATGTTGAGTTCCAGGTTGCGATGAGTATCTTCAGGCCTTGAATGTGATGTAATGTAACTGACTTTCCTTTTAAAAGTGGTTCATTGGAGCTATTGCAAATGGAAGGGTCTTGGAGAAACTATTAAATATATTCTCCATTACTTTGCAACACTACTCCTGAGCTATCCTAGAAATAAGATAGCCTGTCTTGAGAAAGAAATCTGTGATGGTAAAGTTTATAATACATTTTAGCTTGTGAAATCAATGAGGGGAGACAGTGTTGATCTAGTTTACCTTTGAAAACCAGAGTAGGTGTTCTATTAATTTTTATTAACTACACAAATTAATGAATAAATAATAACATTTAACACCTATTGACCACACACTGTGTTTCAAGCACTATTGCATAAATATGATACACACACATTCATTTAATTCCTATCAGGACATTTGTTTCTGTCCAAAATGTCCACCAAGACATTCGGTCCATGCTAAAAGGATGTTGATAGTTTGTCCTGTCGAAAACATTAACACTTAGAGCCCTAACCGGTTTGGCTCGGTGGATAGAGCATTGGCCTGCGGACTGACGGGTCTCAGGTTCGATTCCAGTCAAGGGCATGTACCTTTGTTGCGGGCACATCCCCAGTAGGGGGTGTTCAGGAGGCAGCTGATGAATGTTTCTAACTATTCTTCTCCCTTCCTCTCTGTAAAAAAACAATAAAATATACTTAAAAAAAGAAATAAAACATTAACACTTAGAAAACATCCCTGGGTTCAAATATCCCAAAACATTTTGGTTTACAAGACTAATACATCAAAAATACCATCACGTCTTATTGGTTCAAACATTTTGTTGTGGTTATATTACCTATAGCAATGTTTGGGCCTCAGTAGCTTGGCTTAGTAGCACATGAGGTTTGGTAGATGGGTTGACATGGACATTTTGGATAAGACTAAATGTCTGCTAGTCATTTAATAATCAGGACCTAACAACTAATTAATAATAATAAATGGAAGGAGAAATACAAAAATCAAGTTTCTTATAATAACTCAGTTTACCTTTATAGTAAAGAATATTTTCTTCTGCCTGAGCTAAACCCTTTATGTTTTTTTAATCCTCCTTGCTCTTTTCAGAGTTCAAATTGAGAAATATTAGGGTAAAAATGATTTAAATATTTCATGAATATAAGAAAAAATGAGAATAGGCACTTTGGGAATTTAACATAAACATCATTTCTATAAACACATGAAGAATATTAAAGAGAAAGTAGTGTAAAAATTATTTGTTATTTTACATAGAATTCCTTATACATATTATCATAGACAAAATATAAATCTTAGGTGTATCTTCTATCCTCTAGTTCCACTTGTAAAATATTGAGTTTTAGGGCAGGCAGTGATATTATGTTATATTGGGGAAAATAATATTTATATATATGATAAATAATGCAAATTCTAAAATTATATCAAATAACATATACTATATAGTAGTTATAATTAATCTGACATTCTATGACTTATATAAGCATCTAAAAGTATTTATTTTTCTATTTAAATATATTTTATTTTCAAAATCACCAAAAAATGTAGCATAAAATAGTTCAATTTCATGTTAATAGTATGACATATACTTTTGTCTTTAATATATAGTGAATTAGTGGCTTTCAAATTATTAATTATGAAGCTTTTTCTTAAAGTCAGTGTCTCAAAATATGTTATCTTTCAGTCTGTGTCTGGCTGTGTGGTGGCTAATAAATAGGCAATTTAAAAAGTGTGTGTGCTTGTGTGTGTGCGTTGTGTGTGTTGTATGTGTGTTTTGTGTGTGTGTGTGTGTGTGTGTGTGTGTGTGTGTGTGTGTGTGAAAAGTGGGGGGTATCCAGCAAACAATTTTGGCTGGGAGAATAGTGAATATACTTTTGAAAATTATTGGTTCCATATAAACTGGTATTTTATGCACCCACCAACTAGTGACATCTTATTTGAGGATTTGATTCTCGCCTCTGGCCCCACTCCCTTCTCTGTCACTTCTATCTCTTAAGGCCAATTTAATGGTGACCTGAATTATAAGCAAAGGTATAATTTTTGCATGCTTTTGTCACTGTGGATGGATTTAAAGAATTAGTGTGGTAATTATTCAAAGACTATCACAGTCTCTTTGAATTTAGTTGCAGCATTTACCTTTTGGTGTGTAATTGTCTGACCAGAGTCATGGTTTTCAAAGAGGAAGAATAGTCTTAGCCCTGGGGGAAAAACAAAAAAGGAAACAGTGGTAACACATGTAGAAACCCTACAATTTAATTTTAAAGATGGAAATAACATATAGGTATAGCTGGCTGCAAACAAGTCAACTCTTGGAGGCTTACGTGGTGTTCATTGTTAGAAAATGAAGGCCAACAGGTTTGTCCCCGAATGGTTGTCAGGCTAGCACAGTGAAAATCTTGTATATATTGTCATAAACTTTTATTTTTCAAAGTCCTTTGTCATGAGTTGGATTTTTCTTTTAGCATCTTGCACTGAACAACATCATTAAATACTGGCTATGAGAACTTAAAAACACAAAGGCGTCTGATATCAGTGGTTCCAAACAATTTGAGAAACAGCTCATGTCACAATGTGCCTTCCCGTTCTAATAAAACCAAAGCCTCTCAAGACACTTTGTCCCAAGACATGTGTCATTTAGGTAAACGGGTAGAAGGAGCAGCTGCCTTACCCTTTTCTTGTTGGTAATAAGTCACGCACTATTAAGACCAGACCATCATGACCAGCCAGAGTAAAATGGGTGCTGTAACTTAGAAATGTAGCACTGGTTTGAAAACACTACTTTTAAAATAAGTTTTATGTTTATAGCTACACTAGAGGCTCAATGCACGAAATTTGTGCAAGGGGCTCAGCCCTCGCAGCCCTGCCTGCCTCAGCCACCCCTTGCAGCCCCTCGCAGCCCCTCACAGCCCCTCACAGCCCCAGCTTCATCCAAAAGTCATCCAGATGGTTGTCTGGAATATCTGGAATATCGCCCGGATGGTAGTTCGGCTGTTCGGTCTAATTAGCATATTAGCTCTTTATTATATAGGATTCTGCCAATTTAGTAGTATTGATTAAAATATTTAATATTTAGTCACTTTAGTGACATTAATTTAAAAGTTGATATATTTTAAAAGCATATCAATATTTCTCATTCTCCCTCTCCTATGAGTTTGATAATTTACTGTTACCATTTCAAAGTGGGTACTATTTTTTGCAATTCTATGGCATCCAGCCACACAGAAGGCCTCTAGGTATTTGCAATGTTACTTGATTCTGTGCCAAGGAGTTGTTTTCTTAGGCCTAAATTATTAAGATCATGTTGAGCAATTTACAAAATTTGTACCCTGCTATAAAAGTTTAATATCTGTTCAGAACTTACATTTTTATTAAGTATTCAAATCAGAGCAATAGACTCATTTTATATGAAGTTATAAAATAATTTTTGTGTTCTACTTTTCTTTCCATTACACTAAGAAAAAAATATCAGTCATCTATAATTCAGTTAATGAAACAATCATTGAGACTTTCATAAATATGTAGTTACAGATTGAATTTCTAAATGTAAAGATTAGGTTTTTAAGGGAGATCATGTTTTGCAGTTACTGTCTATGCTATTGTTGGTGTAGTAATTGTTTCCTGAGTGTTATGACTAGCTCTTTCCAAGAGAGAGCAGTAGTGAATTGCTTTATTTGTGCAGACTCTATAGTTTTACTCAAAAGTACTGATTTTCATTTTCAACTTTATAACCTTTCAACCTATTGACCATGAAAAATGCTCTGACACAACGTGACACATATAAATGTTTAAAGTCCAAAGAGTAATTATCTATATTCGTAGTTAAAACTGTGCCTTGATTTCACAATAGAAACCATATGTTCACTCAAAACACTTTCAATAGGTTAAATAACACCCAGATTAACCCTGAGTTAGTTTACTGGTTAAAATAATAGCAGCATCTTCTTCCAATTCAGTAGTTCATTTATCATCTCTGATCAAGGCACTGGATATGAACTTTCCAGATTTAAAAGCTTAAGTTTAAAAAGAAAAAAGAAGTAAGAAAAAAGCCTACAGATGTTTAAATATCCTCTTTCTTGACCTTATCATGGTCTTATCTGTTCCAGGACTCAATATCAGCTGTGAGAGTTATTATTGAAAACTACATTTAATTTTGTCTTACATTTAATAAAATAGAAGAGTTTTCTCTCTCATGTCATGAGGGCAATAACTTGGTGATTTTTCCTTGGCACTGTACCATATGGAAAGCAATTTAGAACAATTATTGAAGTTTAAAAAAATGCAAATTGTCTTCTACCTGGATCAAACCAGCAAGGTGGCCCAGAGTAAAACTCTATCATGGCCATGGCCAGCACAACTTGCTTTACTGGTAAGTGGAGAGATTTTTGTGAGATTGAATTATGTGGATATATATATCTTTGTATCACCTTTGCAGTGATTATTCGAAAACTTTGAAATCACTGCAGCAGGAAATTGCAAACAGAAAACAAAACTGTACTTTATGGAAGTAATGAGAAGACAAAGGGAAAAAGACACAGCAGGGGGGAAGAAAGACAAACACACAAATGACTTTTCAGCATGGGCCAGCCCTGCACAAGTTCAGCTGGTTGAAAGCCACTCCTCCCCCTGCTTTGTAATGTCACAGCTCCTTGTCAGCTACAGAAGAGATTTCTTTCAGTGAGCAGATCATCTACAGGGCCTTTTTTTCTGAATATTTTATTCAACCCATTGGAAACCGTATCTAAGCATAGTGCAGAAAATTAGGAGACCCGGCGATGCTTGGTTGATATGTTTATTTTGATCCCAATATTATTATTTTTATAACTATTTCTATAATTCTTTGAAATTGTCATTTCCTCCATAGAATCTCAGAAGGAAGGGGAAGGGGGGGTGAGAAGAGATTAACCAAAGAACTTATATGCATAACCCATGGGCACAGACAATAGTGTGCTGAAGGCCTGCTGAAGCAGGGGTGTTGGAGTGGAGTAGAGAGGGTCAATGGGGGGGGGGGGAGGAGGGAGGGATATCTGTAATACTTTCAACGATAAAGATAAATCTAAAAATACAAATAAATAAAATAAAAGGAGTCTTCCTCCCACCAAAAAAATTAATTAATTAATAATAATAATAATACAAAGGCTGTGGGAACTGGGGAAGGTAGTAGTCCCTTTGGACATAAAAGAGTTCAATTTTCATAGGCAAAAGCAGAGGGGACTTTGACTGAGTACTCCTTTCCTTGAAGTAGAAAAAGGATATCTCTCTGCATATAAAAAACCAGCAGATCTGTTTGATAGAGAACAAGCCTCTTTCTTTTTTTTTTTTTAAACAGTTAGCATTCTAAAACTATGCAGTTTTGCATCCATCACGGGAGAATAGACTCTAAACAAGTGAGCAGAACCATTCACCCCTAGAAAAGCTGGCTCTCACCCAATTAATGCTCTATATGTGAGCTTTCATATATTCTCCTTATATACTTTTACCATTATTTATACATCATTTACCATAAAGACAGGACGTGCTGATAAATCTCTTCCATAGAATACTGAAAAGGAATCCTAGTGGTCTTTCATATTTATAAATGACTCTGTAGCCTTCCTTTGTTATTCTGAATATTATTTGGATAAGGTTTGCTTGAGCCCCAGTGTTATTTATCAACGGGACTCTGAATGTGTGAATATAAAGGGAATTTCTTAGCATTTGCATTGGAGGACTATGCCAGGCTCTTGTCTCAGTTCCAGTTATTGAAAGTTCACAGCAGGGCAGCCAGCCTTCTAAAACTATTTACACTCACAGCAAGTTCCCAGCAGTAGCTGCTAAAGCACAGGAATCCAGAGAGGTGGTAAAAGGAGTTTATGTTGCATTATCGGCTCAAAGTGACAAAAGGCAGGTAGCAGTGTCAGGGTGAGTGTTTCATTACATTTTCCAGTCAGTGAGTTAGCACTTGGCAAAAAGAAATGATACATGGTTAATGTTAATATGTGAAATGTTGTGCTCTACAGATCTAATAGATTCCACATACAGGCAGTACAGAACCAATGGGAAGAAGAGTTGGAAAGTTGGTTTTGTGGTAGGCAGTTAGATTTGAGCAGAGCAAGGACAATTGGCCAGGTACAGAAGGTGACCAGGGGGGAAAGCCCCAGGTGCCTCGCAAAGGACAGAACTGGGAGAACAAGGACCTTGCCCCCAGGGTAACCTTTTTTCCTCTAGCATGTTGCTGGCCATGTGGTTTAGACCCCCTGACCTTTCATATTGTTAGTCATGTGGTCCAGACCCTCCCCTGATCTTTTCTCTCCTATCATGTCACTAGTCATGTGGTAGGCCCCTTGGAGAAGGAACAAGGGCCAGAGTATAGCCTTACATGACTCCCATACAAGTCCTTGCATGACCACTCCCTTAAGTGTGAAGCCATCAGGACTATGAGGTCCTGGCCCACAGTAAGTAGTCTTAAGAACAAAGCCTAGGGTCTGCTGACCACAGAGAGAGTTTTGGTGAAACTAGAAACAACATCTAGTTCTCAGTTGTGTTTCAGCTCCAAGCCCAGAAAAGCAGCAAAACCAGACAAGAGATACCATGGCTGACATTAGGACCAGCTGTGTTGACTAATGACCCCCTGTCCTGGAGCAGACCAATTCATAGAGACCAGCACCATAAAAAAGCATACCTGGGAAGTGATGAATATTTTTTTGGGACCCTCCTCTCAAACCTCCAGATTAATACCCTCAAGATGCAGGGCTCAGTGCAGCACTCTCTATGGGCATGTCCTCGCCTTTTCTCACCTTCTTCCCCCAGGCCCATTTTCCTTACCTCTCTTTCTCCTAAGCTACAAGGGGCCTTCTTTTGTCTCTGTAATTTGTCCCCTGAGTCCATGAAATTCAGGTGGCTCAGTTCTTTTATGGCTCACTTCCTCTGCCTCTTCTACCTCTTTGACTTGCTAAGAAAACTTTTGCTTGTATTTGAATCTTGCCTCTGAATTCTTTCTTAGCCAAAACTCACATACTGAGGTTGCTGATCTGAGGTCCAATCCATGGTAACGTTCTGGTGCTGTTCTCACCACCAACAGTTTCAGAGAATTTGTGTCTATTCATTGAGAAGTTAAAAGCAACTGAAATACCTATGGGGTGTGGTCTGATGTTGCCATTCTAGTATTATTGCTAATTACTATTTTCTTATGAAAGAGAGAGAGAAAGATGCCCTGAGCGGTTTGGCTCAGTGGATAGAGCATCGGCCTGCAGACTGAGGGGTCCCAGGTTCAATTCCAATCAAGGGTATGGACCTTGGTTGTGGGCACATCCCCAGTGGGGGTTGTGCAGGAGGCAGCTGATCAATGTTTCTCTCTCATCGATGTTTCTAGTTCTCTATCCCTCTCCCTTTCTCTCGGTGAAAATCAATAAAATATATTTTTAAAAAGAGAGAGAGAGAGAAAATTGAGTGACTTTATAAGTTCAGAAGTTTATCATCCTTTGGCAGTTTTGGTGTCCCTTACAGATATCCACAATGGTGAAAAATTCAGCTAAGCAAGGATGAAGTGTATATTCTTAGGCCAAATTCAGAACTCTTTATTTATTCCTCAGCCGAGGGTATGTTTATTGATTTTAGAGAGAGGAAGATAGATGGATGGATGGATGGATAGATAGATAGATAGATAGATAGATAGATAGATAGATAGATACATAGATACATAGATACATAGATACATAGATAGACAGATAAGTAGATAGAAGATAGAAACATTGATGTGAGGGAGAAACATCGATGGCTGCCTCTCATGGGCATTGGGGAGATGGGGGAAGGTGGGGACCAAACCAGCTATCTAGGTATGTTTCCTGACCTGGAATCAAACCTGCAACCTTTCAGTGTACAGGAGGAAGTTCCAACCAACTGAGCCACATCAGCCAGGGTAAAATTCAGAACAGCACTCATTTGACAACATTTTCTAAAGGTGCTACTCCCTTAATTTGTTCTTTCTGGGCATTTAAAGGTTTAATTATCATACTTCTATAATTTCCTCTCTGTCCTGTTCTTATAGCTCAGGATCCATAGCTGTGGACTTAATACAATCTCTAAAGAGTGAGTGTGTTTTATTAATGAGAATAATAGATTTTAATGTATGTATTATTTATACATCAATATATGCAATAATTTTAAACTATGTGCTGTGAAGTTCTAATGTTGACTTTCATATTCTCTTCCCTGAGCTTCTAGTGATGCCTGCTAATCAGTGCTGCTACCTCCCGTGATCTGACTTCTCTTCCGGTACTCGGCTCATTGTTTTCTCTGCTTTTCCTGACCTCATTAAGTATGGGCAATCTGGTTGGGTGTGCTTAGCCTTTGAAAGTGCTCAAAGTAAATTTTAAACTCAATCAGTAGGGAAGTCTTGCTCCTTTCCAAAGTGCTCAGAAAAATGCCAGCTGCTTGCTTTACTTGTTGACCAAGAAGCTGGTTCTTGGGTCTAATCTGGCCCTGCAACTCTTCCTCTCCTGCCTGCTCTGTGTCTGTGTTCTTTCTCCCACACTGAGGTGAAAGGAAGAAGTGAGCTGATCTGCAGAGTGGAAGAACACTTCCTTGTTGGAGACAACTAAAAACAGATCTCCCATGGAGGGGTCCCTTGTCATTTCCTATGTAATGACATTAAACATACTTCTAAAGAAAGAGGCTTGAGTTGTTTTTGCTTAACCACTTTATAGTTCAAATCATCTGGTGCAGAAAGTCCCTGTCTGGACCACAGAGAGGAGGGAAAGATGTTGAAGCAAGAAGAAACTGTGCAGGAACATCCGAAATAGCTTGCTTTTTAAAATTTACTCAATATTTAATGAGTAACAACTTTATATATGTAATAGGACAAGCACTACAGGAAATTAAAGCTAAATTATACATAAAATCTGTCCTTATTGAACTAACAGTCTAAACTAAAACAAAAATCAGTTGTATAAGTAGCTTGGGCACTAAATAGGAAGACTCAGTAAAGGTCATTGATGAGAGAAATGGTTAGTGCCCATGGGGGTTGGGGTTGGGGTAATAGAGTGTTTCCTAGAAGAGGTGGTCTTTGTTTGGTCTCTAAAGGCAAGAACCTGAGTGGGCAGAGGGAGAAGTTTGAGTGTCAAAGTGGTCAGAGCTAAATTGGTTCAGCACATATAATGTATGGTTCTGTTTGCTTAGTGTATTTTACATGGAAAGGGGATAATGGAAATCCGTTCACAGAGGTTAATTGCAGGGAGATTGCATAAAACTTTAAACTACCCGGGAAACTTTATATTCCAGAGCAGGTTGTCTTCACATGTGGATTCCTTCTCTCAGACTCTTCAGTGTTATGTGTTCCCCCAAAATTCATGTGTTGAAGTCCTAACCTTCAGTTCTCAAAATGGGACCTTATTTCTAAATATAATTATATAAGTACATGATTGGTTAAGATGAGGTTATACTGAAATGTGGTGGGCCCCTAGCCCAATATGATTGCTATCCATATAAAAAGCATAAATTTGGATACAGAAATGAACACAGAATGCTGCGAGAACATAAAAACAGAGATCGAAGTAAATGGATCTAATTCCAAAGAACACCAAACATTTTCAGAAAACTACCCAAAACTAGGAGAGTCATGGAAAAGACTCTCCTTTACAGTCAACAGAAAGAACCAACCCTGCCTACACCTTAACCTAGGATGTCTAGCCTCCATCACTGTGAGACAATAATTTCTATTGTTTAAGCCACCCAGTCTGTGGTGCTTTGTTACTGCAGCGCCAGGAAACTGAAAAAGAAAGCTACACATGCACACACATACACATACATGCACACGTGCATACACACACACATTCACACACAGCTCAATGTTAAAATAATATCATATTTTGAAATAGGGAGAGAAGCAGCAGGGCAGTGCATCTGCAGTGGTTTCACTTGGGTTCTTAGCACTGTATATTATGCAACAATTGAAAACTGATTCTGATTCTAATAGCTTTCTCCAGTTGAGCACCCATGTTGCATGATATACAGAATTAGCTAGAATCCAAGCCACATAAATCCCTGAAAAATAACAATTTCTATTGAGATGAATGTGCTCCTGAACCCAGATGCAGTTGTCAATCTTCTGTGCTAATGTGAGTGTTGGTATGGTGAGAAATTTGGAGTTATGAGCTCACCAAATTTCTTACCACACCAACTCTTTGCTAGTCACACCACAGAGATCCTCAGCCCTGTAAACTTCCAAAGTTTTCCTGTCTCTATATAGGCTTCTAAATCTTACATAACAAAACAGCCAGCCACTCTAATTAGGTCTATCCTAAATTTAGCCTCTCAGACCATAGTTCCACCTGCATTTTTTTCTCTATACTGGTCTTTATTCAGTGGCCCCCTTTCCCCTTTCTCTTGTCAATAAAATGCCTCTCCTTTATCCTAGACTGCTTTTTTCCTTTACCAAAGGAAAGGTGAACTAATGGGACTGAACCAATTATGGAAATAGTCATAAAATAACAGAAAAAGATAATTTTACTCCATTAGGGAATTAGAGATAATTTACTCTCATGCCTTCATTTCATAAATAAAGAGATCACATAGGTAAGACATCAAGACATCCAGCCAAAGAGCATCTTAATTTTTTAAAACATTCTTTGAAAATCTCAGAATTACCTCTGAGACAAACTTACAAATTAATCTGTGTCAGTTTGCAAAAAGAGTAGAAATAATCCAAGAAGAGGTACCAAGGATAAAGTTGTTTTGAAATTTGGACTAGATATTACTTATTTTTCAAAACAGGAAATTAAACAGATATGTATTAACTAGAATGCATAGGCATTGTGCTATGTGCATTATATGTACTAGCTCATTTAACTCACTGAATATCTGATGTATTATTATTACTACCATCTGAACATAAAGAAACTGATGCTTAGCTTAAATGATGTTCATGTAGTTACACAGCTTGTATATTTATCCACAAAGACTTGAACTCTCTTCTATTCAGCTTCAAAGTTCATGCTCTTAATCATTATTACCAACATTCTCTGGCACTCAATTATTTCTCCTGACAATATTGTTAGATAACAAATGAGTGTGTGTGTTTGTGTGTGTGTGTGTGTGTGTGTGTGTGTGTGTGTGTATGAGAGAGAAAGAGAGAGAGAGAGAGAGAAAGACTCTGTGAGTCACATGTAGCCAATGAGGGGAGGGAAAGATTTGGGAAATTTGTGGTGAGGCATGAAAATGAAGGGCACTTATTTTCTTTCACTAGGGAGTATGAATTGATTCTTATGCATCTTTAAGTGTATCTCAGAGATATTTATTTTTATATGACTTGGTGATATTTTGAATTCATTCTTTGGCTGTGAAAACCTGCCCCATCCCAGATGGGAATGGCACTTATATCCATGACCTCATTAGCACCTCCCCAAATGGGTTCACAATCTACAAAGGTTAAGAAATATTCTTAAATAGAAAACATAGTTTGACTTAAGTTATAAAAACAACAAGAGTAAAATTGTCGGAGAATATAAAAACACTTACTGATATTATTAAATCTTCAACCATCAAGAGAGAAATTTTCTGGAGCACGGAGAAGCAGACAAAGGTAAAATGGATTTCCTGCCAATTTTCACAGGTTCGCCACCACAACCATGGCAGAAATCACCAGCAGGAGTGTAGGAACTTTAAAGTAAGCAAGAACAATATTATTTCAACACCCCAGGCCTTTCCTCTCTATTTTGAATGCTTTTGGAATGCCAAAAAACTTCAAGATCAATATTACCAAAAGGTAATAAATGTGTAGCCCAGAGTTTCCTTAGTTGATTATATTCTTTTAAGAAATCTGAAATCTCCCAGAATTGCTTGTGCCTCTAGGGAAGAAGACAAAAACAAACCTCATTGAACATCCTGTTTGTACAAGAAGGACATTTTCCTTAGAAACTTGCCACAAAATAGTTATGTGGCTTTGGCAAGATGGTCAGTAATCTCTTTAAGCCATAGTTTCCTTGCCTGTAATATGAAGAGGTGGGATTAAATTAGTTTTATGACTCTGCCCATGGCCCAGATTTCATAATAAATAACACACATGGCAATGCAATTGATTTCTTAACTCATATGAGACTCATATCATGTCTCTAGATTTTCCAGATTTCATTTGTGGTGAACATACAAGAGGAAGTCAGCTTTGAGACACAGTTCTTGTCTTCTGGATAAAAGATAGATGGGATTTCCAAAGCTTCCATCTTCCCATTTCTGATACTCCCAGGGAAAATGGTTGAAGATGAGCTCAAGGGACATAAATGAGAAAGGAAAATGCTGGTGACTATAGTGAAAACCCTGTTTAGTTTTTGAATATGTCCCAAATAATACTTTCCAATGTAAAAGGGATGTTTGAAGATGATATTCCTGAACACTTGTGGGCTGAAAATAATTTAACAATATGAACCTTCCATACCTTAAAACTTCAATCAAATCTATCTATCTATATAAAAGCCTAAGCAACCGTTATGACCGAATGACTGGAATGACTGGTGGACTGGTTGCTATGACATGCACTGACCACCAGGGGGCAGACACTCAGTGCAGGAGCTTCCCCCTGGTGGTCAGTGAGCTCTCACAGTGGGAGCACTGCTCAGCCAGAAGCCAGGCTCATAGCTGGCAAGTGCAGCTGCGGTGGCAGGAGCCTCTCCCACCTCTGTGGCAATGGTGGCAGGCGCAGCAGGGTCAGGATGAGTGGCCCGGCTCCAGATGGGGCTCCTCCCTGGTCGCCTGCCACTTTGGCACTGCTACATCCCCCCAGTGGGTCCTAGATTGCAAGAGGGTTCAGGTCAGGCTGAGGACCCCACCAGTGCACAAATCCGTGCACCAGGCCTCTAGTATCATCATAAAGATAATAGAATGCTACTTGTTCTATTGCATCTGAACTACATCTTTACTCAGAATTTCCATATGATCTTCTCTATAGTTTCTTACTAATGTGGACTGAGTTTTGTCTTTTTAATCTAGAATATAGAATAGTTACCATGTAAGTAAAATAAATTACTCGCAAATTGTGAAAATAATGTGCTATGTGCTAATGAGTTCAGGCATGTGTCATTGCCATCTGGGATGGGGCAGTTTTTCATAGCCAAAGAATAGTCCAAACATCACCAGGCATATAAAAAATAAAATAAACCCTAGCCAGTTTGGTTCAGTGGATAGAGCATCGGCCCATGACTAAAAGGTCCTGGGTTTGATTCTGGTCAAGGGCACATGCCCTAGTTGTGGGCTCCATCACCAGTAGAGGACGTGCAGCCGATCAACAATTCTCTCTCATCATTGATGTTTCTATCTCTCTCTCCCCGACCCTTCCTCTCTGAAAACAATAAAAATAAATAAATAAAATAAAATAAATGTTTGTGAGATACATTTAAGGTTGGATCAGAGTCAATTCATTCTCCCTACTGACAAAAATAATAAGCACCTTCAATAATGTACTATGTCAGAAGTATACCAGAAAGCTAAAGTGCTAAGATATATAATATAATTGATACTAATATATACATTATGTTATGATATATTGCACTAATATATCTATACATTATGTATCTTAGTTGTATAAGTTATTATATATATATGTGTGTGTGTGTGTGTGTGTGTCACACACACACATGGATTTGTAACAAGATTTGTATGTTATACAACTCTGGGAGCTGGCTAAGCAGTCTCAGTAAGGCTGTTGTTGTCTTTGCATTCACTGCCCTGAAGCCTGAAGTCTACAGGCAGGCAGAGGGAAAGAGAAGGTAAATGACAAATGGGGAAAACCAAGACCAAGTGAGAGTCCACAAACATAAGCTGGCTTGGGGAGGGTTAAAACTCCTGTCAGTCTTGTTGCCTTTGACCTGGAGGGTATGGGTGTCCTGCAGAAGCTGGGACCCTTCACTAAGGAGCTAAAAACATGTACCTGGCCCAGAAGTCAGAAAAGCTGTAGGAAGATCTCAGGGGAGGTGGATCAGATGAAGGCCTCGTCTCTGCTGCACACTGAGGTGAGCCAGCTTGTTAGCACACTTTTTGTGTGACATAAGAATGGTTGCTGCTTCACACCCACCCTCAAGGTCTCTCACATGATTCTCTCTTGCTGCCTCCCTTAGCCAAAACGTGAAGGGGATTTTTGGAAAATGAAGGTCAGCCTAGCCAAACTGACATACTACAAAGCCACTCCAATGCACTACTAAGATACTTGACTGGCAGCAGAAATTTACTGCTAAAAATAGGAATTATGTCTCACTGAACACCTACTGTGTGTCATGCCCTCTGCTGGGAATTTTATATAAATTGTTTCATTTAGTCTGCATTTTACGAAATGAGCTAAGTACTCTCACCTCCATCTTAAAGATGAGGAATATGAAAACCAGAAACTATTTGAGGTCATACAGCTGGTACAATTTTAGGTCCCTGGTATGTCTAACTTTAACCTAAGTTTATACATTTTTATTTTTCTCACTAGAGGCCCAGTGAAATTTGTGCACTGGGATTGGGCCTAAATGGGCAATCAGACATCCCTCTCACAATCCAGGACTGCTGGCTCCCAACGGCTTGCCTGCCTGCCTTCCTGATTGCCCCTAACTGCTTCTGCCTGCCAGCCTGATCACCCCCTAACCACTCCCTTGCCAGCCCAGTTGCCCCTAACTGCTCTTCCCTGTTCTCCTGGTCACCCCTAACTGCTCCCCTGCTGGCTCGATTGCCCCTAACTTCCCTCCCCTGTCTTCCTGGTCACCCCTAACTGCCATCCCCTACCAGCCTGGTCACCCCTCACTGCCCTCCCCTACAGGCCTGATTGCCCCCAACTGCCCTCCCCTGCTGGCCCAGTCACCCCTAACTGCCCTCCCTTGCTAGCCTGGTTGCCCCTAACTGCCCTCCCCTGCCAGTCTGGTCCCCCCCAACTGCCCTCCCTTGCTGGCCTGGTTGCCCCCAACTGCCCTCCCCTGATGGCCTGGTCACTCCCAACTGCCCTCCCCTGCCAACTCGGTTGCCCCTAACTGCTCTTCCCTGCAGGCCTGGTCGCCCTATCTGCCCTCCCTTGCATACCTGGTTCCTCCCAACTGCCCTCCCCTGTCAGCCTGGTCACCCCTAACTGCCCTCCCCTGCAGGCCCGATCGCCCTAACTGCCCTCCCTTGCATACCTGGTCCCTCTCAACTGCCCTCCCCTACTGGCCTGATGGCCCACAACTGCCCTCCCCTGCAGGCCTGGTGCCTCCCAACTGCACTTCCCTGCTGGCTATCTTGTGGTTGCCATCTTGTGTCCACATGGGGGCGGCCATCTTTGACCACATGGGCGCTGCCATCTTGTGTGTTAGAGTGACAGTCAATTTGCATACTACCTCTTTATTAGATAGGACGTAGTGTGGTGACGCCATGATGGTAGTGTGTCATCATGACTGTTGTGTGGCAGGCATTGTCCCGAATACTTCCCATGTACTATCTTTTTTTTTTTTTTAATATATATTTTATTGAATTTTTACAGAGAGGAAGGGAGAGGGGTAGAGAGTTAGAAACACTGATGAGAGAGAAACATCGATCAGCTGCCTCCTGCACACCCCCTACTGGGGATGTGTCCGCAACCAAGGTACATGCCCTTGACTGGAATTGAACCTGGGACCCTTGAGCCTGCAGGCTGACGCTCTATCCACTGAGCCAGACCAGTCAGGGCCCATGTATTATCTTATTTAAACTTTACATTTCATTGATGTAGATACTGCTATTACTATTCTATTTCACAGATAAAGATAGCCAGCTTTAAGAGTGAATAAACATACCCCAAAATACCGAAGTAGTGAGTGGTAGAATGAAAAATGCATTCCAATTTGTCTGGCTTCAAATCCAGCATGCTGAACAGGAATTGAGGTAATGGATATATGGCTAATATGCATTTTGTTTGTCTAAAATGTTCCATACACAAAACATTCATGTACAAATTTTTAAAATTGTAACAGAATGACTACTACTTAGCTATTATCTATTAGAGGCCCGGTGCACGAATACATTCACTGGTGGGGTCCGGCCAGCCCACCCTGATGGGAGCCCATCAGGCTGGGCCGGCGGGGGTAGTGTCCATGGGCAGTTGGCCAGCCAGCCCTGCCCCAATCGGGGTGTTTGGACTGATCAGAGGCCAGGCTGGCTGGGGAGTGGGGGGCTGATTGGGGCCCAGATCAGGCTGGTTGGCTGCTGCAGTGTGTGTCATAGCCACTGGTCATTCTGGTCGCTGGGTTTTTATATCCTATATAATAAAAGCCTAATATGCTAAGTGTCTGGTCATCCAGTCGGCTGTTCAACCAATCAAAGCATAATATGCTAATGATATGCTAAGGCCTCTCAACTGCTCGCTATGACGTACACTGACCACCAGGGAGCAGACAATCGATTGGTTGACCAGTTGTTATGACGTGCACTGACCACCAGGGGCAGTCAGTCAGTCAACCAGTCGCTGTGACATGTGCTGACCACCAGGGGGCAGATGCTCCAACCAGTAGGTTAGCTTGCTGCTTGGGGTCCGGCTGATCGGGACTGAGCAATACGAGCCGGACATGCTCTGTAGGCCTCCTGCAGTCCCTCCCTAGCTGGCCAACCTCCTGCATCCCTCCCCAGCCCTTGTCATGCACTGGTGGGGTCCCTCGGCCTGGCCTGTGCTCTCTCGCAATCCTGTACCTCTCAGGGGATGTCAAAGAGCCAGTTTGGGCCAGATGATGGAACGACCAGTCACTATGATGCACACTGACCACCATAGGGCAGATGCCCAACACAGGAGTTGCCCCTGGTGGTCAGTGCACTCCTACAGGGGGAGCACCGCACAGCTAGAAGCCAGGCTCATGGCTGGCGAGCGCAGCAGCAGTGGCGGGAGCCTCTCCTACCTCCTAGCAGCGCTAAGGATGTCCAACTGCCATCAGTTGGACATCCCCCCAAGGGCTCCCAGACTGCTAGAGGGCACAGGCCAAGCTGAGGGAACCCCCCCCACAAGTGCATGAATTCTGTGCACTGGGCCTCTAGTATATAGATATTATGTATCATCGATCTATCCATCTATATCCCCCAGCTTAAAAATATAAATTAGCAGTACCTTAGAAGCCCTTTGTGGGCCCTTCCCCAATAATATCATCCTCTTTTCACCTCAGAGCAACTATAAGGATGAATTTTGTATTAATTATTCCCTTTTGTCTATAGTAGCTTTAGCGCATCTGTAATATATAATTTCATTTTATTTGTATGAAAGGAATCATGTTGTATACATTTTCTGTTACTTTTTCATTCAAAATCAAGAATGTAAAATTTGCCCTGGCTGGATGGCTCAGTTGATTGGAGCATCATTCTATACATCAAAAGGTGGTAGGTCTGATCCAGGTCAGGGCACATACCTAGGTTGTGGGTTCAATCCTTGTTCAAGGTGCTTATGGGAGGCAACAGACCCATGTTATCTCACATTGATGTTTCTCTCTCTCTTCTCTCAAAAAAAAAAAATAAAAAAAAAATAATAAAAACATATCCTAGGGTGAAGATTAAAAAAAAAAAAAAGAGCCAAAACCGGTTTGGCTCAGTGGATAGAGCGTCGGCCTGCGGACTGAAAGGTCCCGGGTTCGATTCCGGTAAGGGCATGTACCTTGGTTGCGGGCACATCCTCAGTGGGAGGTGTGCAGGAGGCAGCTGATCGATGTTTCTCTCTCATCGATGTTTCTAGCTCTCTATCCCTCTCCCTTCCTCTCCGTGAAATCTCAATAAAAAATATTAAAAAAAAAAAAAAAGAAATGTGAAATTCATCCAGCTTGATTTTAAAATTTGTAATTTATTCACTTTAATACTGAATTTTTTCTTATTGTATGAATATACCACAATTTATTTGTTCATTCTCCTGTTGATGGATATTGGGTTGGAACTTTTTGCTGTTTTGTATAATAATTCCATGCACATTTTTAAAACATATCTACTTCTGTATCTATCCTGGTGTCTCCCTATAGCATTTTCCAAAGAATGGACTGATTGAAGTATAGGGTATGCTCATTTTCAAATTTACTAAGTAATGCCAAACTGTTTTCACAAATGATTGAACAAGTTTTAATTTCCTCCACCTGTGTTTGATAATCCCCATTACTCGATATACCTTCTATCATATTTTCAAGTTTTTACATTTTTGCCTATCATGTGCATATAAAGATTTTGTAATTTTAATTTGCATAAATCTGATAACTATATTGAGAATATTTTCATTAATATGAACATTTATATCTTCTGAGGAAAACCTTTTTGTCTTATGCTCATTTTTCTATAAGGCTCTGTAATTTTGTTATTGATATATAGTCACTGTAATATGTGTTGGCCATACAATCTCCCATGAAGTTTTTACATTTTCATGGTATGATAAGAATTCCTTAATTTTGTAATAATCTAATTTTTTAAGAATTATTTTATGTATGCATGTGTATGTTGTGTCTTCCTAAGAAATCCATGTCATCATATGGTCCTAAAAATACTCTACTAAATAGAGTTTTCAAAAAGTTTGTTTTTCCATTTCCATTTCATTCTTTAATTCCCTTAAAAAGGGAATGCTATAAAGTAGGAATCCAATTAATTGTTTTTTTATAAAAAAATACTAGCTTTTCCAATGTCAAATTTTAATAATCCATCCTTTTTCTAATGACTCACAATGATGGCTGTGGCATGAATTTTGTGGTCATTTCCTTTACTTTCTTTTTTTCTTTCTTTTATTTTTTTTTGTCTTAATGTGGTTGGTCTAAAAACATATGTCTTAGTATAGATTTTTAATAATTTTAAATTTTTGTAGGACTGACCTATTCATCTTGTGTTTATCATCAAATTGCTTTAAGTATATTTTGGAAATAGTTAGGCATTTATTTGTCCATATGATTTTCAGAATCAGCTTGTTGTGTTACATAAACACATACACACACAGTTGATAATTTTACTCTGACTTGTTGATATTATGTTTTATAGAACAATCCCATGAAATTGGATATTTTTATAACACTCAGTCAACCATGTCAAAAATATGTATTATTTCTGCATTTGTTAAGGGTTTATTTATGGCCTGAATAAATTTACAGTTTTCTACATAAGAGTTTTATATCTTAGATTTATTCCTAGATTCTTGGTATTATTACTTTAAATGATATATCCCCATATATAAACATAGATGAATGTAGCATTTTAAATGATATTTTTATTGTCACCAATATATAAAAATTCAATTGACTTCTGTATTGACCATTATATTTTGTAAGTTTGTTAATTTTTGCCATTAATGCTCATGTGGCATCATTTCCAATATATAAAAGTTCTGTTTCTCTCTATTTTTATTCATTCATATTTTACTTATTTTTTCATTATGTTGAATAATAAAATGTCTATCTCAAATTAGCTGACAGCTTTTCTTCTGAGTGAATACTAATTTTATTAGATTCTATTTTAATAAGTGATATAGTTGCCCAGCATAATTTACTAGAATGATGTTATATTTATCTTTTATTTACTAAAACATCAATGTTGATTATGGTATGTATGCACTTTAATATTTTCTTAGATTTTAAAATATGTTTTTGTTAGATATATTAATTTTTTGCATCTTAGAAATTAATCATCTGTTGCTAGTCTCTTGGGCTTTATTCTAGCTATTTTAATATGCAAATTTTAAGAATCAAATCTAGATTTATTTAGAAACACTATTCTCTAACAAAATGAAAACAAATTATTTAAATATCATTAAATTCCTCCAAATTCATGTTATTCAACATTATTTTAAACGCTATTGTTATTATGTTTTATAACAATAACAATTCTTTATTTTTATGTTTTGCTAATCCTCACCCAAGGATATTTTTTCCATGATTTTTTTAGGAAAAATGGAAGGGAGTGGAAGAAAGGGAGGGAGGGAGAGGGAAAGAGGGAGAATGAGAGAGAGAGAGAGAGAGAGAGAGAGAGAGAGAGAGAGAGAGAGATGTGAGAATGACACATTTCAGTTGGGGATCCTACAACCACTGTCCATCCATGCCTTTGACCAGGAATCAAACCTGGGACCCTCTAGTGTGCAGGCCCACTCTCTAACCACTGAGCAATACAAACCAGAGCAGCAATAACAATTCTTTAGATTCAGGTTGTTTTATTTAGATATTTAGCAATTTCTTCACTCACTATTTCTTCTTAGATCTTTCATCTAGAATCATTTCCAGTTCAACTAAAATATATGTTTTGTAAGTTTCTTTCATTTGGGTCTATTGTTAGTATATTCTGTCTGCTTTATTTATAAATTTTTTATCATTCTTTTAGGGCAATATGTTTATATTTATATTTACATCATTCTTTTAAGGTCTAACATTCTACTGGGCCATTTATTTTTTATTAGCCAGTATCTTAACACTGTGTCCTATTATCAGTCTAATTAATTTTCTATCTTTTATCAGTCTAATTAATGTTCTGTCTTTTCTTTTAAAGATCTTTTCTTTTTGTTTGCATTATAGAGTCTCACTATGTTGTAAATGAATGTGGAATTATTTTTATTTATCAGGCTTATGGGGTTTTTTTATGACTTTCTGAATCTAAGAATTGGTTTATTTCAAAAACTCTCCTCAATTTTTTAATCTTTATCTCTTAAATAGCACTTCTTTTTGCATTTTTTTCTATTATATTCTTTTAAATTCCCCTTAGACATATATCTTACTCTCCTCTGTGTCTCAACCTTTCTTTCATATTGTTAATCATTTTTTTTCCCTCAGGACTGTGTTCTTGATAACCTATTCAAATGCATTTTCTAGTTCCCTATCTTTTCACTCTATTTTACAGTTTAATCCATCCACTGAATTTTTCACTTCAACTTGAACCTGCTCATTTTTAGAAACTCTGGTTGTTTTCAAATTACTTTTTAAGAGTCTCTTTTCTTTGTTGATGTTTTAAGCATATCTTTTACCTCTTCAAATGTATTAGATCTATCCTATATAATAAAACCCTAATATGCAAATTGACCAAACGGCAGAACACTGGTCACTATGACATGTACTGACCACCAGGGCATAGACGCTCAATGCAGGAGCTGCCCCCTGATGGTCAGTGTGCTCCCACAGGGGGAGCGCCGCTCAGCCAGAAGCTGGGCTCACAGCTGGCAACTGTAGCGGTGGTGGTGAAAGTGGGCCTAAGCCAGCAGTGGGACATCCTCCAAGGGGTCCTAGACTGCGAGAGGGCAGGGCACAGGCCAGACTGAGGGAACCCCCCCACCCCAGTTCACAAATGTCGTGCACTGAGACTCTAGTTTATTATATATTCAACATTTGATACTTTGAGTATGTTCAGTCTTTAGGGTCAGGTCCTATAATCTATCTTGTTACATGTTGGGTTCTCTGAAAGTAGAAGCTGAGATTGAATGAGATGTATGATGTGCTTGTCCAGGGACAGTGCGTGTGGAAATCAGGAAGGAAAGTATCACTGCTGTGCGGACTCCACACAGATTTCAGCCAACCTGAAGAAGACCTTGGGAGCAAATCCCGCCTGTTGGCATCGTCCTGAACATAAATGGCTGGGTACCCCATCTTGCCCTGTTACCAGCATCATGCTGCCTCAGGAAGGGTGTGATAGAACAAGGCTCCTCTCTGAATCTGAGGGGGATCCTGAAAAGAGCGGTCTGCGGACCTCATCCTTGGCAGCTGGGCTGCACAGCCTTCCTCCTAGGGGTTCTGCCACCTCCATGGTGATCCCAATTATTTTGCTTTGTTTTCACTCATGTTAGTGAATTTGTATTTTTGACAGTACTCAATTTCCTTAGATTTTTAACTGAAGATATATATTATTGCAGGTTTGAATTAAGATTGTTTTATCCACAGAGAATAAATAATTGCTTTTACTAGTTTCCTGGATATCAATTTGGGGTCATTAGAGCTTTTCCAGGCCACAAAGTTTTTTATAAATTTCAAATGCAAAACCACATGAGGCCAGAATTTTAGTTATAAATTTCCAGAGTGTATTATATTTTTCCTCCAAAAGGCGACATTGTTCTGATATTCTCTTCTGAATGGTGGGTTGATTTCTCATTTGTACTGAGACTGACTGTTTCCCTTTAGGTTTTCAGCTCTATGAGATGGTCTCCTAAAAGACCTCCCATTTTCAATGGGCCCCATTTATGGGCTTTGTTTTCTAGCTCTGTGCTCCCAAAGCTATCAAAATGAGCTCAAGTTATCTAGCATTTATCTAAATCCTCACTCTCTTATTTTTACATCATGCTTTTTTTGCTCTGTGCATTTATTTTCCTTTTATGCTCCTCTTATTCTCCTTCATGATATTTATTCAGTGTATATTGTTGTCTATACATCCTATTCAAAGAGTCAATGTTGGTATCTCTCAGATATTGCAACTCAAAAGATCCAAGATAATTAATTGCAAAGTGTGGAATATATATTTTCCACAATTTTAATTAACTTAGTAAGGACTCTAACAGATTTAATTTTCTAATCACATAAAACTGCTTTATTTATAAATTATAGCACAGTTTCCATCAGACCAGCATCAATTAATTAATAAAATTCCTACCTTTGACATTGTTTCAATCATCTACCCGACTTTGAATCTTATAATTTCCACATCACAACATTGAGATTATTCTCCTAATTTAAGATAAGAGTGTATCTTTTTATATATGTTCTAATTTTTTTTTCTGTTGCGATATTAACAGAGACCTACCTGATGGCTTTTGGAAGGAATTCTTAATCAAAATATAAAAGCTTAAGGATTGTTTTTATATATTGCATCTATACAATATGGGAAAAATTACCACTGCTTTTCAGGTTTATGCTACCTTTATTAAATAGGACTAATTGCACAGACTTGTTCCCAAGCTCTATAGTTCATAGTTTGCATTTAAAGCTAAGTATTAGCCAAATTTGTGTATTACTAATTCTATTAAACAGAATAACTGTTCTCAGGTAGTAGTTAAATAGATAATAATTAAACAAATTGTGAAGATTGGTTACTCAGTGCCTCTGTGCAGAATGACATCACCTGAGAAATTGTCAATTTGCATATCAATTGCTCTATAATCATACCTGTGAGGTCTGCAGATTCTATTGTCCTCACCCATATCCTTGTCCTCCCCTCCTACCTATTGACTGATTATTATTCCCCTTTGCACTGAGTTGAAAGGACTATAACATCAGCCACCAGCAAATCTATTCTAAATTTCTTTTGTACTTACAAATTGGAAATCAAATGGATAAGTCTTCAATTTTAATTTATTATCTTGTTGGCTGATTTCTCATTATGCATTCTTCCCTTTCATGATGCATCTGAATATAATTCAGTAGGTGGACTATGGACTATTATGGATTGTAGTAGAGTATTATATTAATTCCAGGAACAGTTTCCTGATCCTAAATATGAAGGGAAAAGAGAGATCACTTGTTGGTCTAAGGTTAAGGCATGGACATCAGAAGCATGTTGACAAATTTTATGCAGGGTATTTTTATTTTTGAGAAATCACTTAACCTCTGCTTTGGTTTTTCTAGTTGTAAAGTGGGGTGTTGACGAGGTTATACAATTAATATTTCTAAAGTATTCTTAAAATGAAAAATGCTATGCAGGTGTTAATTATCTTGTCATGTTATTAGCAATAGTAATTTAGGTAATACATTTTAGAAAACAACCATCATGCCATTTTTGCAGCCTATTGAGCTGTTTTCCCAAAACAGCATGCATGTTAGTATAATATAGATTTCAACATTATGTTAAAAATGTAAAATAAATAAGAAAACATGCAGACGTATACATGAAAACACATTGGCTGTGCGTCCATGCAAATATGTGTCCAACCAAGAGAAAGAAGGGCTGAAAGGATATTATCTTAATGAAGGAAACAGGTCAGCAAACCTCAGATTATTTTGCAAACTCTGCTTTTTCTCTCAATTCTCTTCCCCAGGGGTCTAACAAGAAGAAAACTTCAAATGACTTTACTGGTTTGTGCAGGCAATAAAGAAAACATTCAGGAAGATAATACCGCAAGTTATTGACAGCTCATGAGTCAAGTAAAGAAATAACTTTGATGCATAATTCTTGTTATTGGATTCTCCAGAGAAATAGCATCAACAGGATATATATATAAGGAGAGAGGTATCATAAAAATTGGCTCATATAATTATGGAGGCCAAGAAGTCCAACAATGGAGCTGCCTTTTGCAAGATGGAGAAGCAGGAAAGCTAGCGGTGCAATTTAGTCCAACTTCAAAGAGAAGGAGAAGATGTATTCCCCAGCTCAAGAGAGAGCAGATTTGCCCTTCCTCTGTCCAAATGTTCTATTCAGTCCCTCAATTAATTGGATGACACTCACCTACATTGGTGAAGGTAAGCTTTACTCAGTGGACTGATTGAAATGCTAATCTCTTACTAGGGCCCTTACCCTCATTGCCACACCCATATAATGTTTTATCACTATATGAGTATCCCTTAGTCCAGTCAAGTTGATGCAGAAAATCAATCATCACACTCTGTTTGGGCCATTAAAAAACACACACACACAAAGCAGCAATTTTGGAGGCAGGGCGTTGGTCATATGCTTTCAATGCCATTTGAGAAGAAGAAATGTCTTTCATCTAAGAAGAAATGCCCCTTCCTAGAATTCTTAAGGACATGTGGCAGATACTTCCTACCAGAAGGGTATGTTGATTCAGATTTGTGCAGATTAAAACAGATGTGTAAATACTTTTGAAAGGTCACCAGAGCCAAATACAGAAACCAATACTCTAGTTTATGCTTCTGCCTAGATAAATTTCTGCTTTTCAGTACTCATATAATATTTATCTGAGCCACGCATTTTGATTCCCAAGATTCTACTTTATGCTGAAATCACAATGCTTGTTCTTATAGAAAATTAAAAGACTGTATGATATTGGCCCTGGACATAAGCTCCTTATTATCTAAAAGTGGAGATAAGATATGTGCACAAATAACTGTGTGATTTAGAAGTGTGTTTTCAAAAACTATCATATGAGATAGCTTATATTGTGTTATAAACACCTCAAAACTTAGTGGCTTAAAGAAGTAGTCATTTATTTAACTCACATTTCCAGGAATTGACCATTTTAGGCTAGGTTCAGCTGATTTAGATCCAGGATAACTCATGCATCTGCAGTTTGCCTTAGCCTGATGACCTCAATTGTCCTTAAAAAGATGTTTAGTCCTCCTGCTGGCTGGCCCTGGCTTTTCCATGTGGGAGAATGCTCCAGAAGCATAAAGACAGGGGAGTGGGGAGTGCTAGCATTAAGCATTTTTTTCAAGCTTCTGCTGCGTCATATTTGCTAATGTCCTATTGGCCAATGCAGGTTAAATGGCTAGCCAGATTCATTTCTTTGTAGGAGCTGCAAGGTAATATTTCAAGGGCATACAAATAAGTGAGGAAAGAATTTGGGGCCATTTTTTACAGTCTACCAACACTGAGGGACAAAAATGGACACTCTTGGAATGCCCATTGTCATTCCCAAGAACGTTGGCTATCAAGAACATACTTGTATAAATCAATGTAAAGTCCAGCTCCTCTTCCTTAGATCTCTTTCCCTTGTGATTCCAAGAAATTTGTAGGAGTTTAGTTATGGTA
Source organism: Plecotus auritus (assembly GCF_963455305.1). Taxonomy (NCBI): domain Eukaryota; kingdom Metazoa; phylum Chordata; class Mammalia; order Chiroptera; family Vespertilionidae; genus Plecotus; species Plecotus auritus. The sequence continues at coordinate 59,873,088 of NC_137771.1, forward strand.
TAGGGGTAATTTCTTGCTGTATTGTTCAACATGTTTGCTGGGTTTAGAACTAAGTTGTACCTCCTTGAGTTTAGAGAGACTCTATAATTTGACTCTGTCAAATTAGCCACTAAAGTTACTAAGAATTTCTGAGACAATATTCTGGAATGCAGGCATTACTAAGAGAAGATTTTCTAAATGTCTTAAAGTCCCATTAATATATCAAGAGCCAGCTGTGACAGAGTCACGCTTGAATAGTCAGTTCTATTCTGTGTCAGGTGGAGAGAGCCAAGAATATGAGGTAGCAGAAATCCTGTCTGACAGTACAGGATGTGGAAAATTGGCTGAGTTAGAAATGAGAAATTCTAGAAAAGAAAGTTTTAGCCAAAAATAGTTAGTGGCAGGTTATAATTTTTATTGTTAAGGGAATCTTCCAGGTGGTATGTGGGGAAAAATCTGTATTAAGATGGGAGAACCTGAGAAAGGATGAAACCCTCCTTCAATAGTACTACATTGTTTGGGTACCATATCCAACATAGCGATGAGTTTGCAAAAGCTTATGCATTTCAGGTAAATTATCAAAAAGTAACATATCTATTTCTTCATAGCCTGCATAAGTAGGATTTCTTTGTAGAGAATGAAGGAGAATCAGAAGACTAAAATCTTTTTGTGGTCCAGATTAAAAAAAAAACAAACAAAAAAAACCTCATGGTGTACAAGGGCTCACAAGCAGAGGCAAATGGCCATGAGTTTCAACTTCCATAGCAAATGTCTATATGGCATCATATTTTTGCTGCCTAGCATCTTGGAAAGATTGAAGTGGAGTAAAAATCCTGAAAAAAAAACTGAACTTCTACCTATAAAAGATGGAATCCACACAAAGAGACTGATTTGAACCTGAAAAGTCAGAGCTATTCTCACTTCATCACTACCCAGCAGGTTAGGAGTTTAAAAACCAGGTTATAGTAGTTGGAAATAGTTATTTTATTGCTCACCTTAAGAAATGTTTTGTTAATTACTGACCTTATCACATCTTTAAGGAATTGAGAACTTAGGGCTAACAAATTGTCTGTGGTGGGAAATTTAGTCTATTTCTTCTTTGTTTTAACTTTTGGTTGTCTTTCGCTTTGCTATTGTGCCCAACACTGGTCTTACCTCATGTCTGCTCTAAGAGGTCCTCTTCTAAAATCAAGGCATTTTACACCAGTTGGGAGAAAATCAGCCTACAATGGCTCACATTTCAGATTTTAATTATAGAGTCCTCATCAACATATTTTATGGTTGCAATTATTTGTGTTCTTTATTGCAATTAAGAATGTTTTACTTCTTCAAATAGGTACTCCTTGGCTGATTATTATTTCATATGCTGAGTTTTCTATTTCCTTTTACTTTAATTTGCCTGCGCAAAACTATATGACAGGAGGGTCAGGGGAACATAATTTGTTTTGGAGTATGAACAATAACTTCATATATAAGATGGAGTCTCTGGTTAGCATTTCCCCTTCATTCTGAACTCAACCAAAAAGGAAGTTTGGTCCAGAAATAATGGACTTTATGATACTTGTATAGTGACAATATGAAAGCCTCTTTTAATAGTAATAGCAGATTAGGAAGTTTCTTTGTTTTCATTTCCTGTTCATGTTATATAGTCTACGCTAACATGATATGTGACTGTGTTGAATATGGGGTTTGCTTGAGCATCTGTAGGATAATGGGGATGTTTGCAGAAAGCAGACCTTCAGAAGTAGAAAACAAGTATAGGCTCTGAAGAAACGGCTGTGTTACTTGTTGATCATTTACCTGAAATGCAGTAGCTTTCAGGTAGAGATTTATGGCTAAAAATGTAAATGAACTTCATTTGTTGCTCCTATCTAAATATTTTTTGGGTGATAAAAACCCATAAACACATTTCCTTGCAAGCAGGGTTTTGCATTTTCCCATTGCATTGCTGCATGAGCATGGGGTGAGATCAACTGTCTCAAGATCTGAACATTCACAAGGTCAAATCTCGTGGCTCCATTAATTCCTTCATTGTCACAATTTAATCAACATCATGTTAAGGAGAACAAAATAAAGTCACCATTATCAATATGATTATCACTTTATTTTCTCTTTTATTATAATTCCTTACTTAGTCACTAACCTGTCATTAAAGGGAATTTACATGACACATGGATATCTACCTAATAAAAGAGTAACATGCTAATTGACCATACCTTCACAATGCCCGACAGCCAATCAGGAGTGAATATGCAAATTAACCTAACAAAGATTGCAGGTTAATTTGCATACACAGGCGCCAAGCGGCCAGGGTGGGGTGGGACGCTTGCATTGCCATGGTGACAATGCAGTTGTTCTGCACCTCCCCAGCCACTCTGGGCTTCTGGGCAGTGTGGGAAGGCAGAAAGGTGGCTCTAGGCTGAAGTGGAAAGGCTGTTCTGGCCAGAGTGAAGGCATTGCTCGCAGCCAGGGTAAGGAAGGCCCATTCTTGCACGAAGCTTCGTGCATGGGGCTTCTAGTAAAGTAATAGGTGTTAAACATTGGATAAAATCAAGTTCTTTTTTTTTTCTTGCTAAACTTTAGTTCTCAGAAATATATTTTTATATTGGTGTTTTCTTATAGCCTTTTCCCTTTCTGTTTGTTTGTTCAGTTAGTGGGCAGGTCACTGAACAGTGGGATTTTTCTGTCTGATACACAGGAATACACTTAGATTTCCAGTCCCTGGGCTTGCCTGCTGCACTATGAGTTTTAAAAAGTAACTTACCTTGACGGTGCCTGTTTTATATTACATTTTATGTATAACAATTAAATTCCCTTCTGAGCCATCTGGTTTATTGGTTGTTTGAATTTATATTTTTCAACTTGTCCTCCCAATTTACTCATAGTGGGACCAGATTTTCTCACTTAGTTTTTCATAAATGCCCTGCATGTAGCCAGTCCAGTAAACTCTCTGCTGATGTGGCTATAATGAAGCTCATACTTTTAAAAATTATATATCCATACAGTAGACCTCACAAGGAAGCATGCATATCTCCAGTTTTGCTCACTTAAGTAAATTTGGAAATAATATAATTTTCAGAAAAATTACCTCGCAAGAAACTGGTTTGACTTTGAAGTTAATCCCTCCTCTTCCTCCCTCTCCCCTACCTTTGTGTGTGTGTGTGTGTGTGTGTGTGTGTGTGTGTGTGTGTCATTGTTGTAATTATAGTCTGGTAAGAATTCTATGCTATATGTTAATAAAGGTCCCTCATTAAATCTTTACATTGGAGATAACTTCTATTTATTCATCCAATTTTTTTTTCTTGAATGGATAAGAAAAAAAATCCACATTTTCTTTAGCTTTTATTTTATAAGATTCTTTAAGTCATCAAATTCAGAGAAAATGTCCAAGTTTAAAACCCAAATTATTCTCTGATAATATTATATAATATCCTTTTCTTCATACACTTAAGTTGCATAATTAATTGAATGTGTAGCACAAATAATATATAAATTCAATAAAGAAAACAAACTAGCTGGACTTTCATTTTAGCAAAACAACTGGTTGAGTGTTTAATATTTCATTAAAAATTTCAGGTTTTTATTTTTGCACCATCTCATTTAAGTGCCAACAATAGAAAATCAATCCCATTTCTACATAATTTATAGTCTTCAAATGTGTTATATGTTAGATAATTTTTATCAATGTTTTTAAAAATTTAGAAAATAGAAAGAAAAATAATCTTTCAATATACACATATTACCTAGAATTAACATTTGTGAATAATTTCATATTTTTCTTTATGCTTTAAGTAAAAATTATATAGAATATAAATTATAAATAATGTATCTTTCTTTGAGAAGTAATTGCTAAGCACTATAGGTGCTGGGCACTATTTTCAGGTCAAGGTAACAATGGTGAATGATATAGACAAAAATCTCTTTCCTCTTGGAACTTATTTCTAGTGGGGGAGACAGGAAACAAGCAATAAGTGTAAGAAACACATAAAGTACATAGTATACTAGAAGAAATTGAGAAGAGAGATTGAGAGTGCCAGGGTGGAAGTGGGTTTGCTATTTAAATGGGGTGAGTGAGTGGTGTGAGTTTCATGAGGTGAGAGAATGAAGCATGTAATTAGGGAAGAATCTCTAGGCAGAACAGAGAGTCCGAGAATGTGTCCAGAGGTGGAGTATTCTGAGACCAGGGAGGAGCATAGTATGTCTAGAGCAGAGTGAGCACTAGACTGTGACTAGAGAGACATAGTAGAAAAGGCTAGAGAGATGAAGATAGATAGATCAGATCATGTGAGACATTATAAGGCTTTATTAGGACTTTGGATTTTACTTATAACAAAATAAAGTGATATGATCTTAGATTTTTTTTTCAATCCTCACCCAAGGATATTTTTTACATTGATTTTTAGTGAGCGTGGAAAGGCGGGGGATGGAGAGAGAGAGAGAGAGAGAGAGAGAGAGAGAGAGAGAAAGAGGTGACAGAGACACATTGATTGGTTGCCTCCCCCCAGTATGGGTCAGGGAAGGAACCTACAACCCAGGTACTGGGAATAGAACCCAAGACCCCTTAATGAGCAGGGTGATGCTCTAACAACTGAGCAATGGCCAGTGAGGAATGATCTTAGATTTTAAGAGCATCTTTCATGCCCCTAGCTCCAGTCCCTTCCTTTTTCCTGAGGCAATCACAACAAGGAATTGTTAAATGTATTTCTCACCCACATATTTATTGTTTTACTATTTGTATGTCTTAAAACAGTTTTAGAATAGCTTGTGTGTAGTCTTATATGCTTACATACACAAAAACAATTCATATTATTAAGGTAGACATTTTACTTAAGATTTTTTCTGCCTCAAAGGGGGTGAGAATAGTCCCTACAACATAAAAATGCTATAGTATATAAAAACTACTTGAACTAAAAGTCTTAAAATTGTACTTTATGTATGGTAATAGAATTTGCATACATGTAAAGTGCTTAGGAGAGTAGCACATAAAAAGGATTGAAAAAATGTCAACTTTTATAATTAATATTATTTTATTGTCATCATTATATTCAAAAATATATTTTCTGGGTCTTGGGTTATTTTTTAGGTAAAATTATCTAATAAGTTCTGTTGTGCATTGCCTGATCATATTCTTTGCCCATTTCCTGTTTTAATATATTTTTCTTATTTATTCTTAATAGCTTTGTATGCATTCTAAATACAATTGTTTTAGATACAAGTTTTGTCAAAATCTTCTGATATTTTTGTTTAAATTAGTTTATGGCATCATTGGTTGTAATACCTACCTTTTTGTTATATTAACCTTTATTATCCTGCTATATGAAGTTTTATAATTTTCCCCTTTATATTATCTTCATGATTTTAAAAAATATTATTCTAGACAACAAGCTTTGTCTATGTGGTTATAAAAGTTTTGATTTTTCTTTCTCATTTAGAAAGTTTATTCATAAAGAAATTTCTTGTATTTTTCTCGTGGAAAGCTCATTTTTGCAACCAGTTATTGAAGGAGTCTTTTCCAGTGATTTGTAATGATATCCCTCACTTGCCCAGGTGGCTGTTTTATATGTGACTGACCCTTTTGTCTCTAAAGTTATTTTGAGCATATATTATTTATTTATCTCTGCATTTATAGTAATTGCAAGGGCCAGTTAACAATTAAGTATTTTAAAAATATGTCATTTGAACTGAAGCTTGAAAGAAAAGTTATTATTTATTGAAAGCACATATCTGGGACATCGGTGCTTACTAAATTTAGCTTAACAAATGTGCCTGAAAGTAAATATAAAAAGTGTGAACCCTTTTCCACTATAACAGTCTACACTTCTTAAGGGTTTATGTCTGCAATTTTATGTTTGAATAACTATTAAGGATGTAATCTGTTACGTTGTATACCCCAGGTTAAAAATGATTTCTATTTACTCACTGTTTTAACAAGATAACACAATTATTTAATACTAGTATGTGGTGGGCTATAACTCAAGACATGGGGTGTAGAAACAGCCAGGTCATATCTGCTGTCTTCACAAAACTCATAGTCTATCCAGGGGGCAGAAACCTGAAGATAACTTTGATGTGCTGTGGGAAGGACACATAGAAAGGCCAGTGGAATGTAGTGAAGGGAGGTTGGTCTCACAATAGAGAGTCAGGGCAGGCTTCAAGAACTGATCATGTATAAGCTGAATCTCAATAAGAAAATGTAAAGTTCACTAGGCAGAAAAACATGTGCTTTCTTACCAGTGGGAATGATAAACAGAGGCGCAGAGGCTTGATGGAGTGTGGCATGTTCAGGAAATAGCCACTGACCTTTTATAACTAAATAAAAAACATCAGAGGTGAGGAAAGAAGTTGAAGATTAATATTGAAAAATATATTGGGGTCAGATTTTAAAGAGATTTGTATGAAGAGGTTGAACATAATGCTGTAGGCAAGAAGTAACCACTGAACATTTGAAATAGGCAAGTCACATGATCAAGCGCGTAGTTCAGAAAATAACTGATGTCAGGTTGATGGATGAAACAGAAAGGCAGACTAAGCCTCACCAATGTTTATTTTCATAGAAATAAACAAGAAATGGATTTCTAGATTTTGGTAATAAACTCTTCACTGGTCTTCTATCTTTGCCTCCTGTAACATAATCACAACACAGCAGCCAGAGCCGTTCTTTTGAAAACGAAATCACCTCATGTCACTTTTCTGCTCAACTCCTGTAATTGATTCTCCAAATCATTGAATCAATAGCGTACATGTTCCTATCACCTGCCTGACCTCTTTTACTACTCTTCCCCTAGTTCTCTCCATTCCAACCCCACTGACCTCCTACCTGAGCCTCATATGCACTCATTTTAGGACCTTTGCCTCCTTCCCTGCTTGCATTTAAATCTCGGCTCAAGTGTTATCTTATTGAGGACATTCCTGGCCACTCTGAAAATTGCAACCATTTATCACCACTTCAAAATCCCTTATATCCTGCCCTACTTTTATCCCCCAGAACATTTGTCACTCCTTAACATCTATAATAATAAAAGCACAATATGCTAATTAGACCAGATGTCCTTCTGGACGACCTTCCCGACGAAGTTGGGGCTGTGAGGGGAGTCCGAGTCCCAGATGCCAGAGGGAAGCTGGTGCTGGCAGCTGGGGGAAGGAAGGCCTACTCTTGCACAAATTTCGTGCATAGGGCCTCTAGTATTATATAATTTACTATTTCATTATGCTTATTGTCATTCTCCCTTGCTAGAATTTAAAGTAGGGTTCTTCTGTTTTGTTCAGTAGTGTACCCCCAAGTGCCTAGAGCATTGCCACATAGCAGGTTCTCAGTAATTAAATGTTGAAATGAATGAACCTTAAGACAGTAAGATACTGACAGAAGGATAGTTAGCTAAACAGTTTTAAGCTAAATTTCATTGGCGTTGCAGATGAGACTGGTTTAATATGGTCGCTGAGAGAGATGAAGGACTAGAATCTTACTTCTATGTCTCTAGCTCGGTTTAATCAGTGAATTTTAATATTATTAGTGTTTCTTCTCTTATTTTTAGTATGACTTTTAAAACCATGTGGAGATTATATAGATAAATTAAGCAGAAGTTTATTTTTTTAAATTCTCTTATAATCTCTAGTTATGCAAATACACATCACTATTTTAATGTCTAATAAATATTTCATAGTTTTAGCTTGTTGTGGGGGAGAGAGACTTTCAAATTTTCAACTACCTCCTTCAGCTATAATTTTATAGTTTAATTTCCCTGTTTCCCTTTCTTCTCTATGAGACCATTGTCCACTTGTTTCTGGTTACATTGAATTTCAGCTCTTGAATGACTTGCTCTGGCCATTGTCTGGTGTCCTCCAAGGGCATAAGATCATGAATGTTGTACTTTGAATAGTGTGTACCAAAGGGGAGAAAAAGAAAAAAAAATAGTAAAAACTTTTTCAGGCTTTGGCTTAATAGAGCTGTTTTTAAGTTCTAGTTTTGTTAATTTATACACAATGTCCCCTAAAACAAATTTTTTATCTCATCAATTGCTTCACTTGTAAAATGATACTGTCATACAACATTGTTGGGAGCAAAAAATAGAATGTTTTTGAAAACTGTGACGTGCAAGAGAATTGTAAGTTATAATCATCATTCTGAAGAGCATGATGGGGTCATAGACAAGGTATCAAGTAGAGAAATTCGTTAGTTGGTCTTTAGAAAGCTAGTTGGTGAAAGAAAAACTAGTTCTATATTTATTTTTCTTAGCCAAACTTGCTGCTGGGTTCTAATGTTTTTTCCTATTAGACAGTTACAGACTGAGTTGTTGCCTTTATAGTTTTGCTCCACAACTTGTTTTGGAGTATTATCTCTCAGGGACCTCTCTAAACTTCATGCTAGCACATACCAGGATATTTCCTGAGTAGAAACACTGCCAAATTAGCATCTCTGAGGGAGGTAAGTGTTTTAAAAATTAACCATTGACAAATGTTACCTTCAGAGTATTTGTCAGAATCTGATAATGTATAGTCACTAATATAGCTTTATACTATTTCTTATCAAATCTAATATTTGAGTTTTCCATCTTAATTTCATGTTTGGACATATCCATAATTGGTAATCCTTTACTTTTCTCTCATAGTTTCCATTGCTAAGGTTCTTCTGACATTACATAAGTTAAAGTCAATGACAATTTTTTTTTTCCTTTTTGTACTTAGATATTTCAATAATGGGAGAAATAAAACAGTATAGGCAAGATAGTATTTTAATCTTCAAAGAACAAAGGAATTAATGCAACACAGTCTAATGTAGTATATAGTAGGGCATTGAATTAGGTTATCAAATATTTGAATTTGGTTCTGAACTTGCCATTAGCTAATCCTAGGGTGATCATTTTACTTTGGTATGCATCAACTTGTTTATCTGAAAAATAAGAAAATAAACCACAACATTTTTCAGAATCTTTTATCTACAAGATTCTATGACTATTGCCTGATGCTGCCCTATTATTAAATGACAATTAGTGGGAAAGGGATTTAAAAAAATGCTCATCATTGAAAAAGCCAAAGATTCAGATATCATCCTGAAATGTTACAGTCATTGGAGAAGGCCATTTCCTGATTGTAACAGAATTCAAAAATATCAGCTTAGAATGGCAACTCAATTACGTTTACAGAATTCCCTTTCTAGTGAGTATAAAATCTAGTGCTAGCAATATCCAACAGCATTTCCATTGGTTTCCTTGTGAAACTACTTTAGATGAGATGTGTTGTGCTTTATATCCTTTATTTCTAATTACTTTGCCCATTCCAGTACCCCTGAATAACTCTTGACAAAACTGCAGTGCCAGTTTCACAAAACTTCAATATCTATTCCTCAAGGCTCTTCTGTTAATTCAAAACCAAAGGAAAAAAATCTGATCTCCCACTCCAGAATAACAATGCATCATATATTGATTATTTATCTGAACACCAGAGAGTTTTGAGCAAACAGGCAGTAAAAGCAATATGCTAGAGGGAGATGAGAAAAGTAACAGCCATTTTGTTTTGATGCAGATGTTATTATTTTCTCTGGAAGTGCTCCCTCACCAAAGAATGCACATGAAAGCCTTCTGGCAGAGCCCAGCTAGAGTTGACGGCAGGTACAGTAAAAAGTTTCTATGCTTATTTCCTCTTCGAAATCAAAGCAATCCACACACTAATAGCTATCAGTGTGGCTTGTGAATAAAAACATGAAGAATAACTGAGAGTGATTGTTTTCTTTTCTTTTATAAGGCCGTTATTCATTCAGGAAACAACCATGGACAATTTGCTACATGCTAGGCACAGCACTCTCTCTTGGATCTGCTCATGTGTTAGACCTGGTTTATTACTTTGCACGTTGTTCATTACGCTTACCTGAGGAGAATTACATTCCTTTGGCATCTTCACTTCAACAACTTCTGCTCTCTGTTGCTTTTGTCCCCTGGATGGTCACTCTTTATAATGTCACACTATATTGTGCTTTTTAACTTTCTTAAAACATTTATTAATTCAATCTTCCTTATTACCAACATATAAACTCTCCATGTATTTTACTAGCCTTTCTATGTGTCCTTCCCATCAAAGTTAATATCTTCAGGCATATACCCCCTGGATGACTATGAGCTTTGTGAGGGTAGCAGATAAGATCTGGCTGTTTCTACACCCATGTCTTCAGTTATAGCCCAACACATACTAGTATTAAATAATTGTGTTATTTTGTTAAATCAGTAAGTAAATAGAAATCATTTTTAACCTAAGGTATACTGCATAACAGATTACATCCTTAATAGTTATTCAAACATGAAATTGCAGACATAAACCCTTGAGAAATGCAGGATGTTGTAGTGGAAAAGATTGTTTCTGCATTGTCCAGAGCTTTACAATTAAGATGATATAATCACTTGTCCATTCCAAGAATTGATTGTAGGTTATTTCATCTCAACAAATGGCATCAATTAGAACTCACAGTTGGCAGTGAAGTCATTGCTCAGAAAGTGTATATGCTCAGTAAAACCTCCTTGATAAAAATATTTGGATTTTAAAGGTGAGTTGACCCCACAATTTATAATGAAAAATATTTTCTTCCCCCCAACATTCTGTTTAGATACATTTCAAACCAACAGCAAAGTTGAAAGAAATGTATAATACAAACACCCATCTAGCTTAATCTACTAATTATTAATATTTTACCACTTTGTCTCTCTTAATACACACACACATTTTTGCTGGACCATTTTTAAGTGAGTTTCATTAACCATGACTCTAAATACTTCTCTGTATGGTCGTAAAAAATTAGAAATAAAATAAAATGCCTAAGGATATTTTCCATATAATTATGATAACTGCATAATTATAATTCTAAAAGATTTTTAAATTGATAAAACAGTCTTATACACATCCATTAACAAGTGGACTAATGCATTTAGGGTTGATTTGTTGTTGTGTTGAGCCAGGATTTAATCAAGGATCACATGTTATAGTTAACTGTGAAAGCTCTAGTCCCTTTGTATCTAAAAATAGTGTCCTGTCTTTTTTTAATCTCCTATAATACTGAAACTGGATAATCTAAATCAACTGCTTTTATGATATAATATTTGTATCTGTTTCATGATTTAATTCAAATTAAACATTTATGGTAAGAATGCTGCATAGTTGCCATTGGATGGTGCTCAGTATATCTCACTAAGACTCTTAAAATGGAGGTTCAATCTATTTTTGGTGATGCTTGCTTTCTCCATTGTAAAGGGACATTTTGCCCATTGTAATTATTTTTTAAACTCAATTTTAAATAAAGTCTATATGACTTTACCTAGTATTTTTTTCCATTTGAGAATTTACTAATGGTTTGGAGAATTGATTAGTGAATTCTTTGTGATCTTGAGAATATAAGTATCTGGAAATATCCATTAGTCCTCTTGCACTGAGTAGATTAGTTAGTACAGTGTTCTTATTTTTCCATGATTCTATCTAGACTCCATGAATTCTTGAAGATGAAATTGTGGAATCACTTTTACCTTTTGATCAAATGTTGATCTATTGAGTTTTCATACAGTGATTATGTAGAGCTGGTTAAAAAAAAGGGGGGCCAGGATTAATTATTCATAATTCAGCAACAAAGAATAGGAAATAAATTGATATTAATACAATATTACTAATTTTAAATATACCCACTACACGATACAGAATTTTAGCATACATTTAATTCATCTGGGGAACTAAATCTCAGTAACCAGCAAATCCAGGAATTGTGTTCCAAAAATTTAGTGGTAGTAAATAGGGAATATGATTATGTTTTTTCCTGAAATACCTCTGTTTATGACTTGCTATTATTGTAATTTCTAAGTTGTTGAACTCAGACAACTTTTTAGAAAAAAAGGACATAGTTATTCCATAGGTTCTATATATGTCTTATTTCTTAAAGTATTAGGGATTAGAGGGAAATTAAAATTATTTTTTTCAAAATTATTTTGTTTGCTTGTTTGTTTTTGACTTTCTGGGTTTCATGGAGTTGTTACACATTCTTTTTCTAGGTCTACTTTAAAAGTCTGATGAGTATGTCAACATAACTGGGAAACTTACCATAATTTACCCCTCTGACCTAAAGAACAACATTTAAAAGTAGGACACAGTATTACAAATAAAGTAATACAAATACAATATTATATTTTCTGTGAACATTCAGTGCTAGGAGAAAGTGAAATGAGAATATTGCAAATAATATTTGTTCCTTAGGGGATTCTCTTTTTGGCCACAAAGATGATGAACTATTTCGATTTTCTAATTTGTGAAGACTCCCAAATGCTCCTGGGTTTGATCTTCCCTATTCCAGAGAATTATTTGGATTGGACAGGCCAAATTGACCATATATATGTCTTCATTTGATTAGCAGAATATGATTGTGGATTATAAAATTTACTTCTCCTGCTTTAAGATGGGGAATCTATTTTATTTAAATAAGAACGGAAATACTCTTTTCAACCACCTGTATTTAACCATGTTCTACAGCGGAATAATTTTCCTAGGGGACAGGGGTTATGAATGAGAAATAGCACAATGCCTATAAATCAATGTGAGGTCTGTGCTTTAATTTCATTTCTCACTATTTGACATGTGTTGATTTTAAACTAATAATTTCCAGAAATAACTAATTTGACCAAGTTTTGAGACTCTCAAGTAATCAAGGCACAACCAGAGTTTAATTTCTATAACAATTCATTATCTTGAAACAAAATGAAATGCAAAACATATTTCAGTTGCACTCGGGTGATATCTAGAGTTGACAGACCAGAAGCCCGATTTCTATTTTGTGCCTCTTCTGCATCAGTGATTTATGAGCTTGACCAAATGACCTGCCAGTCTTGGTATAAACATAAAAAAAACCTTCTAAACACTTTGTTTTCTGGAGTTTAATAAAAATAGTCAGTTGTTTGTTTGTTTTTTTGTGTTTGTTTTTTTTTTGGGGGGGGGGTTATCATATATCTTCAGTATTAGTAAGAGTAATAATAATATACATCAGCTCTACGTGTCTGTCATGCAGGGCATGGAAGGCCCAAATAGAAAACCAGCCTGGTGATAGGGTAGACTGAGAAATGAAACTCATCTGTACCAGAGAAATTGTTGGCTCCTACCCGCTATTGTATCATTCAGGTGTACATCATAAAGGTAATTCATGACTGAGCACAGATAAGTGTCATTACGTCCTGTTCTGGTAAAATTATACAGTGTAGACCTGCCTTGAGAGTTTTATCTTTTGCTCAAGTATTTTTTCTTTGAGAACCCTATTCTTGATCACTTTTCTGTGTTAAATCCTTCACTTCTTTAAGGAGCACTTTTCTTCGCTTAATGAAAATGACTTGTCGGCGGGGGCACTATAGTGTTCAGTATAAATGGGAAATTCCTCTTTAAAATTTTAAAGCTTAACATTTTAGGATCTCTATCCTATATTTATTTCCCTCAACTATACAGTTAACATCACTCATTTGTTTTTGTGCTACTAATGGGCTTTCTTTCTGAAATGTCCTTTCCTTTTTTCCTTTTTTTTCTTGCTCAAAAATACAATGTCTCTAGCTAAAGGAGAAATGGGAACATCACAAATCTGAAATATATTCCCTGGTCTTGAACTTATTCACAGGCACCTAAAATTCTCTGCAGAGGCTGAAGTTTATATATATATATATATATGTGTATATATATATATATATATATATATATATATATATATATGCATTTTAAGTGAATGAAATTTGAGCAGCTCTAGATAATTTGAACTAGTTTTTCCCAATTGTTTAATGTCCCATAAATGGACTATTACTAAAAACAATGCCATGTTCACTTATAATCTTTAAATAATGTTTGCATGAATGTTGCTTTTAATTTAAACAATGTGATATAAATTAACAATCTGGGGTCTGTACAACTTTCCACCCCTTTTGTAACATCTTTGCTATAGACATTAAAATATTTTTATGTTTTTTAGATTAGCCTTAGATAGCAATAAGGGGGCATAATTTTATTTCTCATTAAGAGAGCATGCTGATAGATTTACAATATACTTTGTGACTATGGTCCAAAACTATGAGTATTTATACTTTTCAAAGGAAATGATAGTAACTCTTTTCTGGTTCATAAGCATTAAGTTATTCAACATAGGACCAAGGACATTTTTAAAAAGTAAAAAGAATCCTCTCAATTTACCAATTGTTCTGTCATTAAAGGTCCAAACTGTTGCACACTTTTCTTGGATCATTAGGCAACCTTGTAATAATAAGCGGGGGAAAATTAAATGTCTGGAACAATTTGTTCCTTGCTGTAAGCCTACAACCATGGTATTTAAAGCTCCCCAGTGGCCAGGGTAGTTTCACAATTCCCATGTGATGTTGAGCATGCAGATGAAGGAATATGAACATATCTACAGATGGTTGCTTAGTGTATAAATTTTTCTGACTCAGTCAGGATCATGGCAGTCATTGGTAGCTATAATTATAGATCAGAATAAAATCATGCTCTACAAATTTGTTCAACCACACAACTAGAGCACATACACAGTTTTATTTAAATACTTTATTTACTGTCAGAATTTGTGATACATGTGTACTTTAACTTGCAAACACTCATAGAAATTATATATCACCATGATACTAGCACAAAACAAACAAGGGAATTTTTTAAAAATACAGAAAAGAAACACCACAAAGCAACAAAGCCGAACATTCATCTTCAAATACAATGGATTTTCAAATAAATGGATCAAATCACAAACTAGTCAGCATGGGCCTAGTGAAGGGTCCAATTAAAAATGAAGTTGATTCTTCTTTACATTTTTATAACTTTAAAATTAAAATTAACATCTAAGTTACCCTAATCAAGCCCTTATGAACCAGTTGCACTCAAAGATCTACTTCAACTTCAAGGTAACAGCTGAAAGTGTATTTGAGACAAGCGCATTTATACTTAATGAGATTCATATGAATTTTCAGCTTTTATTTGAAGAGTTTAGGAAAGCACCAACCTTGAATGCACATCTGTTCCTGTTACTACTCCTAGAAAACAATCCCTTCCTCCTATTAACTATGAGGAAGAATTATCTGGAGGGGAAAAATCATGGTAATTTACAGAGAACTCTTTATTTTTTTCTTTCCAAGGTAAGCTTTAATCCATCCTTACTCAATTAAAGTACATCCTAATAAAAATAAACTAATCTGAAGCTCTCATTCATTTACAATAAAGAGGAGGAGAGTAAGATGAGATCTGTTATTATAATTTCAAAGCCACTGGTATTCCCTTTGACAGCAAAAATACTTTGTAAAAGATTAGCCAATCTTGCTGCCCAATGTGGAGAAATGCAGGCTTCTCTCTTTCCATAATGCCTGTCTATCAATAGAGAGAGGATTGCACTATACGTCTTTCCTCACATTAGAAGCTCTACAGCATAATGTAGGCACACAAGCTGGAAGTCAGGTGGTTTCTGCAAGAATAAGTGATTGTCAGCAAAGCACTTCACCTTCTTGATTCTCAGTTATCTCATCTTTACAGTGAGAGGCTTAGGCCAGAGACAACTAAAGTGTCTGGTTCAGTTCTACTAGTTACTTGTTCTATAAAACAAGAACTGACTCCTTTTTCCATATTATTCTATCCCTTCAAACAAGCCTTACCTTAATGTTATGGATGTTTCATGCAAACTATTGTGCTGACTTTTCCACTGCACCTTTTTTAAAACCTGTTCACAATTTAATTCTTTATTTTTTTAATCTTTGTTGCTGAAAGTATTACATAGGTCCTCCTTTTTCTTCCATTAACCTCTTCCACCCCTCTCCTGTCCTACCCCTCCTACCCTCCTGCCCAGGCCCTCACCACCCCATTGTCTGTTTTAAGGCACCTGGGAAACCTCTGTAACTCACTAAAGGCTCGAAAATGTTTAGCTTTAGAGTCACTCTCTCATGTTTAGAAAGCAGCATTTTTCTGTAGGCTTTGAACTTGAAGTTGGTTTACTGTTGGGTTTGTCAAATTGGCAATGTGAACGTTTATTGTGAAGGTCATTACTAAAGTGCAAATACATTTTTCAAATAATCTGACAGGGAACTCTGTTCTGGGATTCAGTGCAGAAGGATTTGGATGAAGAGAACAGGGGATATTGCCCTCGGAGGTAAGATGCAAAGGGACACTGTTTTAGGGATAAGCAGATATCAGTGATAGCCAGAAAAGTAAGAATAGGAACACCATGTTTCAAGGTGTTGGAGGTACACACAAAATGATGATATTCCAATGGCATATATATTATCAACCTACTCTGAGGAAAACACTTTTACCTCTAGAATCAGACTAGTAAGCTTGTAGCAGGGTTTGATGGCACTACATTCTTTAGTCTGCTCATTAGAGTAGAAAACTGAAAAGTAACCCATGTACGTAAATGATTTAGCAGTCTGGATTTTCTTTCTTTCTTCCTCCCTCCCTCCTTCCCCCCCCTCCCTCCCTCCCTCCCTCCCTCTCTTCCTTCCTTCCTTCCTTCCTTCCTTCCTTCCTTCCTTCCTTCCTTCCTTCCTTCCTTCCTTCCTTCCTTCCTTCCTTCCTTCCTTTTTCTCCCTTTCTCTCTCTCTCTCTCTCTCTCTCTCTCTCTCTCTCTCTCTCTCTGTCTCTCTCTCTCTCTCTTCCTCTCTTCCTTTCTTTCTTTCCTTGGAATAAACAAAGGAAAAAGTGGTTTGATGATTGTTACCTGGCACTTGGGTTTGGTATCAGGAGTGAAACAGAGATTAGTGGAGATGATGGCAAATTACCCACCCAAAAGGGAGCTACTCGGGTCCTCAGTTTCAGTTAATGACTGCATAGGACTGCTGGCTCAGTTCTGCCATGTCTCTGAGTTTTTTACAGAAGTCTTAAATACAAACTTTTATATGCAAACCTCATTTTAAAAAGAAGAAATTAATAGATTTTAAAA
The DNA here is from genome assembly GCF_963455305.1 of Plecotus auritus. Classification (NCBI taxonomy): domain Eukaryota; kingdom Metazoa; phylum Chordata; class Mammalia; order Chiroptera; family Vespertilionidae; genus Plecotus; species Plecotus auritus. The sequence continues at coordinate 59,889,985 of NC_137771.1, forward strand.
TACTGTGCAGGTGAAACAAACACATTTTCAGGCTGAGTTGGCCCCAAGTTCATCAGTTTTCAATTTTTCAGCTACAACTCCATCAAACTTAGTATCTATCCTTAAGTAGCCTACACTTCTCAATAAAAAGCAAGCAAAAAATATCTAATGTATAACTCATAATTTTGCCTGAAGTCACATAGTAGGCTATCTTAGCCTGATTCCCTGCATATTAGGCTACTACTCAATTTATTGTGACAGGTTTTTACTAGTTAATGTTTCTTTCAAGTAATATGTATGTGAAATTATCCTATAGAATGGAAGTTCATTTATTAATATAAATAAATGCCATACCCTCAAAAATTTAAATGTGGGTGTTTGAATATTTTGAAAAGTCTCATGGTATGTGCCTTGCCCATGTGTTGTATAACTGCTAAATCCTTAAATATGTTTGGAGGTGAATAAGTGGTGTCTTTCTAAGCCAGAGATTAGAAAGATTTAATTTTTGCTCATTTTTTTTTTCTCATCAGCCATAACTGGGAGGTATCCAGTGTGTTTGTTCCTTTGCAGATTATAAGGAAACAGCTAACTTTGAATCCAATTATGCATCTCTTTGTAGCTCTTTAAAATAAAATCACGAGAGGAAAGAAAATAGAATTTAATTAACTCATAACCCATTAATGCCATCAATGGCATGAAAAAATTCGTTACTCTTAAAACACCCCTAAACCAAGTTATTTGATTAAGAAATATTACCCTTTATTATTTATGTCCTTTCATCTCTTTTATAGAATGAATGTTACTTAAACTAACACTATAAGGCAATGATGCCCAAATGTTTTTGGTCTAGTTCTCCGTAACTGCCAGAGGCCAATTCCAGCATGTCAGCAAGGGCTGATTCATCTGGGAATGGCTAAAAGGCATTTCCCCAAACCTGAAAAGGATACATAAATTGATTGCTTGCTGCCAGACAGCTCAGGGCATCTTAATCTACATGTTATTGCCTCCTGTTGGCCAAACACTTGAACAGCTGAAGGCAATTCCCCAATCTGACAATGCTTCTGTACAAAACCCTACCCTTTGAAGTGTATATCTCCACTTTGACTTAGGACAGTTTGTGTTAATAAAAAGCAAAGGGTCCTGAGACCAGGAGAACTTGGTTTCTTCAGCCAAGCTCCTCTGCCGCCCCCCCCCCCCCCCCCCCCCCCCCCCCCGCCCAATGCCTTTCAAAATTATGTTCTGTCTCTGGACTCTTATTTAATTTACACACAGCCCCTTCTCCAGGTTTCCTGAACCCTTCTAGATGCCAGATCAAGACCACCAGTGTTAAATGGTGCCCAACGTCTGGCATTACATAACTAAAAAAAAAAAAAAAAACATACTCTTCTAGCATGTTTTTTAGTAGTTGGTGATTGATATAAGCATTAAACAATAATTATTAAAGGAGTTGTTTAATTGTAAAAAGTGCTAATTGGGAAAGATAAAGAGATTGTGATACAGATATTAACCATATCCTGGTGGAGATGGGGCTGGGAGTTGGGGTAATGAGAGGCTTCTCTGAGAAAGGGGCATTTATGTTAAACCTGGAAGAGAGGAATGCTAACCAGACTAGGCATTGGTGACAGCGCATACCTAACAACCAGGAACTAGAGGTTGCACAGGCTGAACACTTGTTCCCTAATGTGGCCCTATTCAGTATATACTCAGCCCTATCAACAGGATCCCAGTCCATTGTTACTCTGAGATTGAAAGACAAGGCCTTGAGTTACATAGATTGGGTTCAATTTTCTCATTGTGCAAACATTCAGATTGTGTAAACTCTCTGAATCCTAGTTTTCTTTTTGTAAGAAGAAAAGATAAAACCTAATTTCTTCTCCAAACTTTTTTTTCAGATTAAATTAAGTAAAATATATCAGGTGGCTCAAATATTATACACAGCAGTGTTAGTATCTCCTATTTTATTTCTCTGTAAAGATGGAAAACTGAAAAGTAAGAGATATGTTGAAATATAGCTGACAGAGTTCATAAAGTAGAGTTAGAAACTTATTAGTAGAAGGGATTTTAATCAAATATAGAGTGTGGAGATTAGATCTTTATTTAGACAATCAGACAAGTAGACAAGCAAAGTGAAAAAGAAATTTGAACTAGTTATTTGATATTAAAAAATTGTTAACTTTTATTGTGATAACTGTAATATAATTTGTTTTTTTATTTGTTCTTATTTAGAGTTGCATGCAGTCATATTTATGGATGACTTGATGTCTTGGTTGTTGGGAGAAGAGTAAGAGGTATACATGGAACAAGATTAATCATAACCTCATACCTGTTGAAGCTGGGTGATGGGTATGCAGGACTATTCTTTGCTTTTATGTAGGTTGGAAATATTTCTAATTAAATGTTTTAAAACAAAATTTTAAAATAATTCAAAATAAAATTTCTAGAAAACTAGCTTAGTAAGGAGTCATTGATTAATCCATCCAATGTACTTTCTAATAAACTGGCTGATAAAACACTTTGTTTTGTTCATGATGAGTTACTACATTTCTATTTGATAATTACAATTTTTAATGATTTAGAGCACTTAAGAAGAGTGCAGACTACATAGTAAGTGTATGCAAATGAATATGTAAGTGTTAAACAATCACTAGTCTTAATATTATAAATTCCTCTTCCTGGGTGGAAGAACTAATACTTTGATTTCTTTGATAGTCAATTATTTGCTGCTTATCTGCCTCTCTTAAGCACTTAGAGTTTATTCCAAAGATTCCCCAAGGGCTTCCTGTAGGAAAGTCATGCCTGGAGTACAATGTAGAGTTAATTAGGTGAGCCAAACAGAACACAGAAATTATATAAAGTGTAGTTAACCATGTCTACCATATGGCTAATTGTGTTTTCTTACCACATATGAAGAAATATCATATAGTAAATTTATGTTTCCATTTTACTATAATTTACAAAAGAGCCACTATGCAAATTGTTGTTAGCCTCTGTGATGTTTTATTTTATGTGTCAGCTTGACTAGGCCACAGTGCCCAAAAATGTGGTCAGACATTATTCTGGATATTTCTGTGAGGCATTCTGATTAGAATAAGGAAGTAAGAGTAAAAAAAAAAAAAAAAAAAAAAAAAAAAAAGGTATTGCCCTAGCCAGTTTTCTCAGTGGTTAGAGCATTAGCTTGCAGATTGAAGGATCACAGGTTCCATTCTAGTCAAGGGCACATACCTGGCTTGCAGGCTCAATACCCAGGCCTAGTGGGGGCATATGCAGAGGCAACCAATCAATGTGTCTCTCTCACATTGATGTTCCTCTCTCTCTGTCTCTCCCCTTCCCTTCCACTATCTCTAAAAATCAATGGAAATACATATCCTCGGGTGAGGATTAACAACCATAACAAAAAAGGTATTACTGAGTGATATTATATATTCTAAAAAGAAATCTAAATAGGAATTTATGTGGATAGTCCTAGTCACTCCGAGGAACATGATATGAGAAAGATATAATATCTACTTTGGGAAATGATACTACAAGGATCCTTTTAGATATGTCATCAGGATGAATTTTGGCAAGTGAAGACAAAAGTTTCAGTTGAAAAAATGGTCAAAACAATGTCATTGAAATAATTTTAAAAATACTTGTAGTTGATTTTAGATACTTAATGTTCCAATTGGCTGGTGAATAAAGTATATAAAAGAGAGAAGTGAGAAATAATATTGAATCAGCAGGTTCCTAAGGAGAAAGTTAACTAAGGGGTTTCAATTTTATTTTGTAAACGAGAGGCAGTAAGTTGAGTGGATGGGTAGTGGTATTTGACATTATTTGAGAAGAAAATTACATGATCAATGCTCTTCAGAATTTGGATAGGATTTTTAGAAGATTATAGGTAAATAGAGAGATGGGGTGAAGAAAATAGTTAAGTAGCCATATCATTCTAGAAGTATCTAATAATTGAAGGGTTATTTCAACATGGTAGCAATTGGTTAAAGTCAGGGTTTTGTCAGAAAAACAGAAACCTTCCTAGGTTTTACTAGGGGGAATTAAGTACAGTGGAATAGAAGCTAATAAAACTGTTGGTATGGTTGGAAAACATTTCTAAAGTTCAGAATTTCAGACAATATGATAATCACAAAGAACCCTCACCAACGATCTCAGCAACCTGGAGAACTGAAGAAGATAATTCACTAAAATGGATGGTAAATTTTCTTGTAAAACTGCAGGAAGTCATCTGCCACAGCCTTTCTGTTAGCCAGCTATTGTCAGGACAAAAATGGCTTTTCATTCTCTTCTTCTTTCCAAATATCACTCAGAGTCTGTCATTGTTAACCCTGGAATAGAACTTTGATGGCAGGGGAGCCTAAGAGACATTGGTTTCCAGCCTATGAGATGCTTGGGGGGGTTGGACATTGGAGGTGGGGGGGGGAACTGTTGTTGAGAGACCAACAGAATTATCAGCATACTGTTTCAAATTTGTTATATAGCTCTCGATATTTAGCTCAGTACACAAAGTATTAAAAAATGTAGAATGCTTGGAATGTTTACTGATTAGTCATTTTGGCACAGAAAAAACTAAGCAAAAGTTTAAAAAATAATCCATATCTGAAGGTACTTTTATTTTCTTAAAAATCCTAGATATACCAATGAAGATCATTAAGAATGGGAAGTAATGTTTTGGTAACTCAGGTTTTGTTCCATTTCTGAGCATTCATCAGAGTTTAGATACCATATTACAGGTTATTAAAAGAAACCATTCTGGATTTTGCTAACTGTAAGTAATATTTCAATTCCATCAGGATGGACCCTCTTCCAACAACTTTAGTAAAATATGTAGGAAATTAAGACTATACAAATATACTAGCAAATCTTATTCACTAACATAACAAAAATCTGACAGCTCAATCCATACCTAACTGGAATGCAAATGCAAAAACTCCTTAGACAGCAATCTAAGTTTTCAAAAAGCAAAATTGTTAAATATTTGTTTTTCATTGCCAAGATCACATTGGTCTTTAAAGCCACCTGTTGTCCATTTTCATTCAGTGTGACCTGTTCTTGGGAGTCTCCTTTAAAATGATTGACTAAGAATTATAAATACAAGAGACCTTGGGAAAAAAAGTAGTCAGGGTTTTGAACAACCATGCTTTATAATAAACACTAAATTATAATTTAGTGTTTATTATAAAGCATGGTTGTTCAAAACCAAAAATTTAATATATATAATTTATATATATTAAATTTTTGGTTTGCATACAGTATTAACTCATTTACTATGCTAAACAACGTATAATAATTTCCATTTTATACTACTATTTGTTATAGCCTTTTTAAACATTATAAACAAAACTCATTAAGTAACAGTTACAGTTGAAAAATAACTTGAATATTAACTAGACATCTATGAATGTTAGCATCAGAAAATATCTTTTTTAGTTTTAGAATATTTTCCAAATGTCTGTTTAAATTTGATCGTTACATAGCTGAATTATATAATCAAGTGACTATTCTATATCTAAATCTCAACCCTTTGAATTCATCTCTTAATGTCTATTGGATTTTATGTAGATATAATTGGATGTAAAGTAATTGAGAGGGGGGAAAAAGTAAAATAAATAATAAGTAAATAGTAAGAAGCCTGCGTACTGGAGACTGTAGTCTATACCATCACTTGACTTCTTTCTCTCTCCTCTCTCTATTTTCAATAATTCCTGCAATCTCAAGTAAGTGCAAAATGATAATATCCATTTCATTATCTATCTGAGTACATGACCCCAATTTATAACAGCATCCAAATTTGCCATCCATGTGACATTTTAAAGAGATGCAAGCCAAACATTCCTCTTCATAGGTTAATGCCAGTAGTCCATTTATACAAAGGAAGCTTTACAAATCCTCAAAGAAAACCATTAAATAAGTTCAAGGATATTACTTTGCAGCCTCCTTCAAACACTGAATTTCAATTGGCACTATTACCCCGACAATAGTTTTAAAAATGTCTTATGCAGCCCCAGAGACCTTCCAACATACTTCATAAATGAGTTAAATAATGGTTAGAATGTTTTAACTAAATAAATACCTGAGAGGTGCTTCACCCATTGGCAAGAATCCACAACCCCAGTAGCCCAGTGCAAATAAAGCCCATTCTCTCATCAATCCCCAACACTCCCTTGCTTTTCTCAGATTTTCATTAAAATGAGCACTCTTAAAATTTAAACCCTGCAGCTCTCTCCTCTAAGGTTTGCAGAAATGATTTTTTATTTATAGGAGATCAAAGAAGGTTATATTACCCCAGTCATGCTGTCACAGGGCTTTTGAAGTTTAGTTATATTTTTATGCTCCTGTTTCTGTTCTTAAAAATACTAAGTTCCCAATAACATTTTGAAACTATAGCAGAGTATATTTCTTAGGACTAAATGAATTGTTTTTCTTTTACAAAGTATAATGCCCTCATTATAGCTGCTCTCTTCCATAAATAGTCACTGAAATTATATATTTTAAGAGCACACTTAAAGTGAGTGACAATGAGAGAAAACAGAGATTCCTCCAAAGTTCTCAATGTTTCAATATTTCATTTTTCAAAGTTTGTTCAGTGATACCCAGGAACAGTCTTTCCTTATATTAGTGTGTGCATGTGTGTATGAAATAAAAGAATAAAAATATATCAATTATTATCTTCAGAAAGAATTGATCTAGTATTCATCAACACAATAAGGAACATAAGATAAATAAATAAGTTATTTCATTTAATTCTTGGGCAGAAACCCATGTGCCTGGCATCTCTAACTGATTAAAACATGTTCACATGTTGAATTGTGAAGGACAGTGCACAGTCAGTACTGACCATAGCTGTGAGGTAAGCATCTTAGTTATAGTCCTGGGGGATTCTAGTGTACTTTCTAGAAGAATGATACCTTGGTATTACTTTGACTTTCTCTTATATAAATGACAGATGTCTTGCCAAGTGGTTATCAGTCCCTGTAAGATGCACTAGAGGCAGAGGCAAAAGTTAATATCAATTGAAAATCAATGCAGTTAGCTTTTCAGAACACAGAGAAAAAACAGGCTCATTGCTTGCCTAGGTTCACTTATAAACAGTGGTTAGGAGCCAGAGGCAAAAGTTCCCGGCCTTCTCCTCAAGAATAATTTCAAAGACTTCACATTTCATTTTCTTGAAGGTGAAAAGAAGCTCCAAAAATTCAGGTATTCTTTTTAAATATAAATTTTAATTGCTATCTTCTTTCATCCAAAGAATTCGAAGAAAGAGAAAGCAAAATAAAAATCACTTACCTTCATTTGAGCCCAGTGTCAGGGAATGTTTGATAAGATTTGTGAGTAGATGGTATAGCAGCAAATTGAAATAAAAATGAAACAATCATTTCTGATTAAGGTATTAGAAACAAATTTTTAAACAACCCCATAAATCCAGCTTTTAAAAAAAGTATCCCAGTATATAAAAAAGAGGTGGTAATAATGTCTTTGTAGCTGACATAGGACTATGGACAGATCATAAAGACACATTTCCTTTCAACATAATTCTTATCACATTGGATATCTCAACATTCAACAATATACTTTAGGTAAATATATCACAGACTCATGTTTTCTATTCTATTTTTGTTTCCTCTTAGATACAACTCTATATGTCAACAGTGCTGGTAATTTCATGTTTGATGATTGAAACACAGAGTTCCCAATCTCTAAAAATCTTTCTTTGTGATCTGAAACTCATACTATGTGAGTTGATTCCTTGGATTGATATCTTGGGTCATTGACCATAAACTCCAATGCCTATAGAAGTCAGAAAGGGAATTATGATCACTGAGCACACATGTTCTGTACTAGTTATCAATTTATTGTCTCAACTCCAAATCTACCCTTCTTTAAGCTGCCTTGGCTTACTGGGCTGGTTCTCATTCACATCTCCTTGTTGCTCTGCCATCTGTGCCAGACAGCAGTGTGCAGGACACTCAATGGAAGGTATTCTCCAGCACAGCTTTTTCATGGCCTCCCATAGGGTGGCTTCCTAGTGAGTCTTGCTGGCAATCCAACAGATGACTTTCTGTTTCCAGCCCTGTTTTTAGTGCTTTGCTGAACTTCTCTCCCATACAATATGTCATAGCCACGCCCTCCTCTATAAGAAATCTAGGGGTAGAAGTGAGGGTGCTCTCTTTCAAATTTGTTTCATCCTTGGGCATTCTGTCTCAGCCATAGGGTGAGTGGCTGCTTCATATAGATGTTACCCATGTATCCTGTGGGGTTCTCTTCACCCCTTAGTAGTTTATCCCTTCTTACTAACAATTTTTATATTTAAAACTAGAGGCCCAGTGCATGAAATTCGTGCATGGGGGGGGGATGTCTCTAAGCCCAGCCTGCACCCTCTCCAATCTGGGACCCCTCGAGGGATGTCCGACTGCCCATTTAGGCCCAATTCCAGTGGGATCGGGCCTAAACAAGCAGTCGGACATCCCTATCACAATCCAGGACTGCTGGCTCCCAACTGCTCGCCTGCTTGCCTTCCTGATTGCCCCTAACTGCTTCTGCCTGCCAGCCTGATCACCCTCTAACCACTCCCCTGCCAGCCTGATTGATGCCTAACTTCTCCCCTGCCAGCCTGATGGCCCCTAACTGCCTTCCCCTACAGGCCTGGTCACCCCTAACTGCCCTCCCTTGCAGGGCTGGTCCCTCCCAACTGTCCTCCCCTGCTGGCCATTTTGTGGTGGCCATCTTGTGCCCACATGGGGGCAGCCATCTTGTGTGTTGGAGTGATGGTCAATCTGCATATTACTCTTTTATTAGATAGGATAGAGGCCTGGTACATGGGTGGGGGCCAGCTGGTTTGCCCTGAAGGGTGTCCCGGATCAGGGTGGGGGTTCCCTTGGGGCGTGGGGCAGCCTGGGCGAGGGGCCTGTGGTGGTTTGCAGGCTGGCCATGCCCCCCGGCGACCTAAGCAGAGGCCCTGGGATCTGGGATTTATTTATCTTCTATAATTGAAACTTTGTAGCATTGAGTGGAGGCCTGGGCCAGCAAGGGCAGGTGGAAAGCTTGAATTCCTCCATTGCCAGGGAAACCCAAGTCTCCCTCCTGCTCTCTGTGGCTGCAGCCATCTTGGTTGGGTTTATTTGCACATTCCCTCCTGATTGACTGGTGGGCGTGGCTGGTGGGTATATGGGAGGTATGGTCAATTTGCATATTACTCTTTTATAAGGTAACTAGTGTGGTTTCTCTCTCCTGATTTAACCCTGAATGAACAAACCTATAGCCTCCATGTAACTCTTACTTGCTAGAATATATGTCATTAGATGTTCAGAATTTCACAGAAGCTGGGATGTTGTCTGCAAAATATTTTAATCATGTATATTAGTAAATCAGTTAAAAGTCTCCATGTGGACAAACTATTCTGTAGATTTGATATTTTCCTAATCCAACTACAGGTAAATGGGGAAGCAGATAGGTGGAGGTAGAGTCATGGGATAGGAAAAGCTTTGGTAATGGTTTCAGAGAATCAAAATAATACCCCATAAGAACAGTCCATTAAAGTAGAGAGTCTGGGAAGATTGGACTTTTAAGATGGTTTTGGGATCAAGTTAGAGAGAAAGAAGATTTCCTACACACACGCACATGCACACGTGTACACACACACACACACACAATTATTACCATTTAAAATATCAGGAAGGAGTTTTACAAAATGTGTACATGCACACACATACACACACTAGTAAAACATATAAAGAATTGAAGTTAAGTTACTTGGGGCCTGAATTACCCTTGGAAATGGAAATTTCTCATTTCTCTTTAAATATGACAAAAATCTTAAGGCTACTTACTTTTTAAAGGGCAAATTGGCACCTTTTTTTGCGATTGGGAAAGTCTGTAAGGCAGAAAAAGTACAAGCAATTTAAAAAGTATATGAATTATTTTTGAACTATTTCAAATAAATGTGATACGATTTGCCACTTTACGGTGATCTAATTGTGTATTCAGGAATGCAAGCCAATTTCAGGGGATTGTTCTATCTTTAGAACTCTCCTCCTTCACATGAAAAACTGAGAACAAAAGGGACAGCCAGGTGAAGAGTGTCTGCTAATCTAGATACTGGCTACTCAACCTTGGCATAAGGGTTAACTAAGGAAGACAATGTTTGAACACTTTAGCTTACAGAAGCAAAGGGTCAGTGTATCTTTATTTTTCATCGATAAGCAGCTGGGCAGAAAATTAGCTAATTGAACTCCAACTGTCTCTATCTTTTCTCATTAGGTTTTTGAGGAAACATAACATTTTTGCAACATATATATGCTCCTTTGGCCTTTTAAAAGTGCATCAATTATCATAATGCAGAGGTATGATGAAAAATATTGTATGTCATGTCTGGAGGTTTGGGTATTTTCTCCTAACGCTTGATTTATATTGATCTCGCCCAAACATAACCTAGCTAAGCTTCTAAGAAAAATGCTATTTTTATGATATAATATGAACATCATCAATAGTCATTTGTAAAACAGTTTTAAAAAGGTTAAGCACGTGTCTAAGCCTTATTATAGAAAAGGCAACATGAAGCATATAACCTTTAAAAAGACAAGGTCCCTGCATTCAAAGAGTCTCTGCTGACTGGGGTTGCCTAATACATATCTGACAAATTTTAATTCTTATAAGATTGTGGTAGGTATTATAATAGAGGAATAATCAAACCGTTAAGCACCTGGGTGGCAAAGATGATTAATTCTTCTCAAGGATGCAAAGGAAATGAATTGTGATGTGAAAAGTGATTAGGTTTTCCCCTCAATATGTAGTTGGTAGCAACAATTACCCAGTCAAAGAAAATTGTCTGAGAAAAATGTACAATATTTGGAGATAAGCCAATAGTGTAGTTGAGTTAGAACATGAGGTATTGGGGCAGGGGGTGGGGGGGATGGGGGATGCTACAAAAAAAGTGAAGGGATTGATTCTTTGCTAAAGAATTCAAATTTTATTGTCTGTAAAGTGTTACTGCCAAAATGTTTCCAGTATGGTTACATATTCATGTCTGTGTTTTAAAAGAATTATACCAGCCATATAAGGAGGGTATTTTGGAAAATGCACTAGTTTCTGGGAGTTTAATGGTGGGCCTTTGGTGTAACTTAGGGCCTGAACCATAACATGAATGGTGAGGAGGAAGCATAAGAGACAATTTCCAAAGACATTTCAAAGATACATTTGAAAGGACTTAGCTGATTAGATTTAAAGGGTCAGGAGAGGTCAGAGTCAAAGATGATGGAAGGTGCTTGCCTGTGTGACTGGGAGGAGAGTGGCCCCATTACGGGAGCAAGGGAACACAGAGGAGCAGCAGTTTTAGGCCGGGGGTGGAGAGATAATGAGTCCAATTTGGAGCATCTTGGGTTTTGAGTGTCTGTGGGCCAAGCAGGCTTCATATTTTCTAAAAATAAAAGGGCTTTAGGGGCAATCATCAAAAATAATTGTAATATTAAAATATAATTTATAAATGTCACACTAATGTAAAAATATTTAGCGATGCATATCATTAGCTCACAAACCATGCTATTTCCAAGAGGCCTATGTATGCGCATTAGGTCTAAGGTGTAAAAGTCTCTCCATTAGAGAATGAGGCCCAGACAATTACATTTGATTTGACCTACCTCCTTGTACATTTTGGAGACACAAATTAAAGAAAGAAAATATTTTTGTTCTTATTTTACTAACAAATATTTGGGATCTCTTTTATCTATAGATAATTGGATTTTTTTAAAGTAGGAGTTAGACATTAAGTTATTGTGCAGATAATCAAGTGGCTTGGCTTTAACTAACGGAAATAGAATAATATATATTATTTTTAGTAAAGAATATGTCTTTTGAAATGCCTGAAATCAAACAAGGGTTCTCAGGCATTTAGTTAAATTGCTATGTTAAACCTTCTCGAATTTAGACTGTTAAATATTTGGATTAGATTGCAGGACAAAACAAACAAGACTGGTACTAAGTTTCAAATCTATTGTATATAACACTATTGAATTTTATTAAATAAAAGATACTTTAGCAATTAGAATCACATATAAGATGCTACTACGGAAGTCTGTAAGGCATACTGTCAGACTCTTAAATGTTTGGGAGTTAGATACTAGCTGTTAGTATTTTAAAGTCTGTTTTCTCACATGTTCTTAACTTCACCAAGTACAAAAATCTCTAGAATATTCTGCTAATTTTATAGAAATAGTAATCAGCAAATCATCCCAACTGATTAGTACTTTTTTCTCGTCATTAAAATTTTTTGACTCAAATTGAATGCTTGGGGAGCACCACACATCAGCATTGCTGTTACGTGCCCTCTCTTTTGACATTTCTAATGCCCTAGTTTTACCAATGCTGACTTTTAGGGCTTACCCCTTAGCTTTAGCACAATAAGCTTATCCCAGGAAATTATTTTGCTCATCCCACCACATAAGATTTATAAGAATCTAAAACTTGAACCTAAATTGGCTATGTGTAGCAATTTTCCCCTTCTTTACAAATCCAGGGATTCCTAATATGCCATCACAATTTTTATACATATTTTGGGTGGCAAATAGCAATGCACATTTCATATGCATCATCATAGTTCAGAAAGATTTTCACATATTTTTGTCATTTGATATGTTCTATGGCCACAAATGGTTACCTGAGAGGTATTATTTGACCACATCTACAGAAGAGAAAAATATATCATGATTTACTTAAAGTGATGTTGCTAGCAAATGACAGAAATAACACTGGAATTCAGAACCTTAAATTATGTTTCTTTTTCTAAAATATACTCCTCAGACTTGCAGACTTTGTAGAGTCCCCGAGTGAGGGAATAGCCTAGGAATGGTGGTAGTAGAGAAAGCTTTCTCACTGAAGGTTTGTTGTTTGTCCTTGATACTGTACTTTGAATGCTTCTCTGTCCAGTAAACTTAAGGCAAGAATTCCCAGTAAAATAGCTAAAAGATGCTGAACTCTTGGGACACACCAAAATAATATTATTTATAATATTCTTCTTGTATAAATAAGCACAGCTTCTCTGTGTAGATTGTATGGTTTACAGTCAATGCTTAAACTCATTACAAAAGAGTCTTGAACTCATTAAGAAGCCATTTCTGTCAGCAAAGAAAGTTTATCTCCGTGTCAAAGGGAAAGGGAATAATTGCTCCAGATGCATGAGATAGAGCAACTACAGGAGCACCATAGGGTGCAGAGCAGAAACTTAAAAGCTGCAAAGAAACAGGTGCATGTGGATAGCTAAGCCAGCTCCATTTGTGTGTACTAGGGTCCTGGGAATTTACGTGGGCAGAAAACTACTATCTCTCTCATTTTTTTTAATTGTTGACAATATGACAGATGCCTCCCATTTCTCTCCCCAGTTGGCTCAGCCTCCTCGCCCCGACCCTCCCCTTCACAACCATCTATTTATTTATTTATTTATTTATTCATTCATTCATTCATTCATTCATTTTTGTTCTGTTTTCCTATGTGCTCTCACTTATAATGAGAAACTACCAGGGAAAAGAAAGAGGAAACATTCTTCCTTATCAGTAGTGTTTAGTGTAAACAGACAAAGCATACTGAATAAATATTGCAGCTTAATTAAAAGGCTTTATGATAAACTCTAAAATTCCCCATGGAAGGTAGTGACAAAACTAACTTCCTTAGAAAGCTTTTAACTGGAGGAGATATGCTGCTATAAACCAAAGAATTGTGGTCTTTGCTCTTCCTTTGGTGACAGATTAGGGTCTCGCCGAGGTAAAAATGGACATGACATCCAGGGTACTACCTCTGTTGTAATTATTACCAAATCTCAGAGGCCCTTCTATATCCATGTTTGTTTTCTTTTAGTTTGTTAGAAAAACATATGTGGAGCCACATAGCCTATATTTCTGGTTTGAATTCAAATATTACCTTCATTCCTTTCTAGTTGTAAAATTTGGTCTAGTCATTTAACCTCCCTCAACTTGGTTTATTTATTTCTAAAATATCACTATAAGTGCACACACCTCATAGGGCTGTGGTGAGTATTCCATGAGATAATGAATGTAAAGCATTTACCATGGTTAGATAGTGTTGTTATTTTTAATATCATTCATTTTATTAATATCAATTTCATTCTTATTCTGTGACATCTTGGTACTAGCATAGACAATTTTTAAAAATATGTAAATTCTAATCTCTGATCTCCATGGTCATGTACTTAAAATAACACAGAATATGTGTTTTCTTGTGGCATTTCAGTTTTGTATACCAAAGTTTGCAATGCTATACAATGACTTCATGACCAAATGGTCTATTGTACTTTTATAATTCATAAACCAAATTAAAACTGATTATGGATCAATGAATGAATTCATTTATGCCTATTAATGTGTTTTGTTCACTGCTGTTTGCCTAGAGCCTAAGACAGTTCATGACATATATAGTAGACACTATAAATATTTCTTAATGATTGTATGAAATTCCAAGTGTCTTTATCTTGTACATGTGTCTTATAATACCTGTTTTACACATATAGAAACAGGTTTAATGAGGTTTATTTATTGTTTCAAGAAATTCCATCAAGTGAAAGTGAAAAGTGAATATGATACTTCTAGATTCTAAATCTATGGATTTTTCTGACATATACTTACTAGTTTGTAATACTAGGCTAGTTTAGTATTTTTAACTTCTTAATCATATATCCAAACTAAGAGTGGTTCCCAACGTCATAGATTCCTATGTGTTATACAGCAATGGTTCCATATTCATATATTATTGATGAAATAACTGAATTTAAATATTTGAGTAGAGAAAACTAAGGTTGTTAGCACCAGAGTTTGGATCTTTTCACCATATCATATTACTATCTGAGTAATATGCATTCTGTGGTTTGATGAGTATAAGTATCAAGTGGATTTAGGTTTTTAGACATGTCCACATCCAGCCTTGTTAACTGTCGTACATTTGTTCATTATTTTAGCACTTCACATCTTCAAAGACTCATGCTCTTTCCATCACCTGACCCTGCCACCCTAGGGGAGTCACTTCCCTTCATACAGTCACAGGATGGCTGTAGCAAAACCATCACATGAGTGTCACAAGAATATCCCCTGAAAAGAAGACTGTGCCATGCTCTATGTCTCTTTTAAAGAATAAAGAAATGTTTTCCTAAAGACCCCCAGAAGACTTCTTTTAATAGATTATTGCCAGAATTATGTCACACAAAGCAATAAATGGCAAGGAGAATGGGATTATCATGCTTGACTAACATCATCAGTATTTACTCCCAAGGAACACTAACTGAGATAATATAAGCAGCTTGCTCAACACTGTCCCTTAGCAGAGAATGTCAGCATGCAGCAAATGTGCAGGATTACCACTATTAGTCAAGAAACAGGATTAGGAGCATATTCTGTGGAATTAGGAAGGTATCCACCAGAAGAAATAAAACTGGTCTTGATAAAACATGGTTTTCTCTGTGGATTGTGACTAGGATAGAAGAGAAAAGAGGAGATCATTTATTTTTAATTTTATTTAATTGTACTATTGTAATTGTTTTTGTATTTCTAGGTATTAATTTTATCATATTGAAGCCATTATTCTATTATATTTAAGTACTACTGTAAATATCAGAGCCATTAATTTTAAACTTGGATATATTGTTTTATTACTGAGTCCTCTTTGTGTGCCATATTTAAAGATATTTTTATCATTTACTCAATCAAAGTATTTATTAAGGATCTCTGATGAACTAAGTATAAATAGAGACTCATAACTTCTCAAATGGGCTGCCTGTACTGTGGTGCCCATAAAGTGTGGTTTTCTAATAAACACCTACACATTTTTGTTGGAGAAAATGGCAATTTATTATACATTGTTTTATTTTACCATTGTAACACTACTTTTTGAAAAATTGACTATAGATTTCATGAAATAAACTATAAACATAAGCAATATGGAAGATTCAAATTTATCTACTTGTCCATTTGGTCTTCTTTTTGTGGCAAAAATGAATTATGTGATTTGATAAAATAATTAAAAAAGTAACCTTCAGAATTGTATTCCCAATAAAAGAAATTTTCTTAAGAATTCAAGGTGTTTTATCTATGGATATATAACTTTATACATAAATAAACTCTCTCAAGTTCACCTGTTAATGTAGCACAATGATAAAGAGCACCAGCTTGGAAGTCAGATAGGTCTATGTTCTCATTCTTATACTCTTGGCTTTTCCACTTAGACTTTACATGGTTTTGAATATGGGGCTAAATGATCTAAATCTCATTTTCCTCATCTGTAGAAAGGAATCCTAATAATCCCTTCCGAAGTAGGATTGTTGTGAGAATCAGATGGGATAATGCAGTAAATAGTTTAGTACTGAGCTTGACACTTAGTGAGAAGTCACTAAATATTAACTGTTATTATTAGTGTAGGCATTTCCTAGAAAGTAAATGATAGCTAGTGTGGTTGTTTTCATCTATATTTCAAACTGTATATTCTCATAGAAACAAAGTTCCATTGGTAGCTAGTTGTTTGGGGTTGTCCTTAAACACCAATTGTTCTAAAAAATGGACATCAGGATCATATTGGTACTATATGCCTTCATTCTTGACCCTGAAAATTACCTCATTTGGGGGAAAGGAGGAGGAAGAGGGATAACAGGAAATGGAGAAGGGTGGGGAAAAGAAAAGTTTTCCATTCCTTCCTGGTACACTATTATATAATTCTGGAGAATAGGTTGCAGTAAGTGAAACTTACTTTGCCATCCTTATACATCCTCCTTTCGTGAAGGCTCACAAAAGAAGTTTTCACATCTGCAGCATAGACATTCTCTAAAAGAATTAACATAAAGCAATTCCATAACAGCAATAGAAACCTTGGGGAGTGATAAAATAGGGAAATAGAAAGGCTTATTTATTTATTTATTTTTGCTTTATTTATCTCTAACTTGAATGTTAGCTTTCATGTGGGATATTTTTACATTGGAGACTTTCTATACCTAAATTTATAAAGTTGTATGCATGGAGTGTATTTGTATATGTTCTTATATTTCAAAAGCATTTCAAGTCCCTTGTGAGAAAGGTATCCTGAAGTCATTTTCATCCACATAGGTTATAATAGAGCTATCTTGAATATACTTAAATGGAGAAAATATATTTGCTTAGGTAGATGTTCAATTATTTTTATAAAAATTTCATGTGGAGCCTTTTCCTCTCTTAATCTGCTGGCACACAAAGGAGAAAAAAAAGAAGCATGTGACTTACAAATTGAATGCAGAGAAGAATCCATGCAAAGTAAGAATAGATATTGCAGTCTCACACAGTAACTTCCTACGTATGGAATAAATGCTGTCCTGAACCTGAATTTCTCCAGATTGAACCTTTTGGCTTTCATTCTATTTATTGGACTGAATGTTCATTTGCCAGGAGGTGGGGGAAAGACCATAAAGAAAACAGATATTTGCTGAAGTTGTCAGTTCCTTGTTCGTTACTCAATCTACTTCCTATTGTTCTTCCTCCCCAGATGGATACCTTTGCCATAATGCTCCATAAGGAGACTGCAGACTCTTCTCAAGGAGGCTCTATAAGAGGACCCAGCCAATTTAGGATGAAGATTATGTCTTGCCCTGGCCCTGTATTCCTCTTTTTAACCATCAACCCAATTCCCATCTGCTGCTGTATTTCCAGAGATCAAGAGACACTTTTTTCCTTCCCCTTCCCCATGCATGCCTTCATTTACTTCATATATTGTCAGGGATGGAGGTGGGTATAATACTCACCCAGCTGAAAATTACCTAGAAACTGCTAATTGAGGATCAGAAAGAGGACAAAGCATATTGTGCTAGTGGGCATCTTAGAGTCTTTCTGTTTCCTCTGAAGATTGTTCATTTGGCCCTAGGAACTATTCCACAAAGCAGAGTAATGCATGCCCTAAACTACAGTCTTGATTTATAAATCCAAAATATTATACACAAGGTCATGGAACAAAAATCCTGCATGGACATATAAAATACTTTGGCTTTATCTATTTTAAAAAAATAACCTTTCTCTCATAGACAGCTGGAATTTCTATCAGTTATACTTAACGAAGGTATTTTGTATGCAATTGCCACATTACCCCACTCAAGTAAGAGACACCATCAATTCATTCTGTAGCCTCCAGTTGTTTCTGTCTCAAAAATAGGACCCTAGGCTGCTTTCCTCCCTTTTAACAAGTATTTGTTAATTTTTATAATTTGCACAGTTTAAAGAACAGCAGTTCTGTTTGTGTAAATCACAAGATTTAATTAGAGAAGAAGAATCCAAATGGTGCAAATAAAAGTCTGTGCCTAATAAAATATTAATTGCCTCTAAAAATACAACGGTGCTCTAGTATTCTATTACACTCCAGCGGAAAGTGCTGCCAGCCACAGAGCTCAGTGCCACAGCTCGCCTGCGCTCCTGGCAGCCTCGGAGAATAGTTTGTGACCCTGAAAGGCTGGGGGGACAACTGCCTTTGTTGCATCACTGATGAGGGTGCCTTTAGTCTTGTTTCTGCTGGGGTGTGGGACACGTGCTGTATGCTCATCGTACAGCCTTCTCATCTTTGTACTCTTTTGCCCCTTTTCCTACAAATTTCTGAAATCTGAGAGACTGTGAAGAATTTCATGTCTCAGGTTTTTTTGCTAGGTAAGAATCTATTTTGGGGAAAGTGAATTAAAGGGAATGAAACGTTTGATTAGGAGTTGTTTTAGTCTTGCCATTAAGGGTCTGTGCCACTCACGGGTCCTGTGACCTCAGGTACATAGCTTCTCCTCATGGGACCTCTGATCCTTAATCTATAGGATAAAGAAGGGGAAGAGCTCAAGGTCCCTTTGATTTTTAATCATTCTATTATTCTAGTTAGTATCTTTTTGCAAATCAATTTTTTAAGAGAAGGTCAGTGTAGAACAAAATAAATGATACATTATTTGTTAATTACATGTATTTCCTAGAGTGTAAGATAATATATGTAAGATCTAAAGTAATATTTTATAATTTTCAATAGGGTTTTATAGTTTCAAAGGTCTGTATCATGTATATTATTATTTGATTATAAAACTTGTTCTAAGAATGTCTTAAGACCAAGTAGTATTCTGTAGGAATTTATAAATCTTGATGCTGAACATGTATTGTTAGGATTGTTATTAGTATGAGTAGATTTACTTTTCATAAAGAGAGAAAATAAACATAGAATTTAAATTAAAAATTGAAGTCCATATTAGATTCCTATGTCATATAATGTTTATTTTAATTTCTACCATCTTGGGGAAGGTTAGACTTATATGGTGACCAGTGGTGCCTTGAAATAAATGCCTTCTCGTGTTGACATGGCGTGTGTAGGGGGGATGGGGATCCATTTGACCTCAGTCTCTGCTTGAGCTCCTCAAAGTGAAGCTGACTGATTCATCCCCAGGCCCCACTGCATCCTCCCACTTAGAGTGCTAGGGGAGAACTCCCACTCAGGGAAGAGACCTACCAGAAGTAAAAGCAGAGGAAACTCACACCAGATTCTTGTCCTTCTGTCTTCAAGAAGAACTTAAAAGCAAAGATCACCAGTATGTGAGGAAAACAAGCAACATGGAAGAGAAATACCAAATGATCAAACAAAAATTTTTTCTGTAACTGTTTATAACACTAACAGTTTTAGAGATTTCTTAGTTATATTCTCAGAGATATCTAAGAAGTTATCAGGCTACTGAAAAGGATAAAAGAACACAAAAAGCTCTTACATTAAAAATATAAAATGAGAAATGAAAATAAACCAACAGAACAAGAAAACATTAATAGTGAATATTCATATAGCACGTGTGCAGGCCCCATTTCATATAACTTATGTGTATCTTATTATCCAATTCTCACAACAGCACTAGGAAGGGTATACTTTTATTGCCTTTTATAGATGAGAAACCTGAAGTACACATTGACTAAGTAACTAACACATATTTCTCAGAGACTAAGTGGCAGAACTGAGATATAAGCCTAAGTAATCTGCCTCCAAAGGCCTGGCAATTATGCATTCAACTCTATTTCTTCCCCAAAGACAAGAAAATAAAGAAAACATGATTTTAAATTGTTACAGAGGGAGGGAAAAGCAAAATGTCATCTAAAGGTTAGTAAAAACCAGAAAGGCATCAGCCTTCCTTTCAACTATATTATACTCCAGAAAGCAATAAGGTACTTACATTCTGAGATTAAATAATTTTTAATCAAGATTTTATATTAAACCTAGCAATCAACCATCAGTGAGGACAGATTAAAGGCCTTTTATGACATTCAAGGACTAGGGAAATTGATGTCTCCAAAAACCTCACTCAGGAAGTATCTGGAGGTGTGCACCTTCAAAATGGAGAAGGAAAACCAAAAAAATGCACAGGTTCAAGGAGACATCTAACACAACTCAGGGGGAGGAGAGGAAGAAAGAAAGGAATTCCTGGGAGGCTACTATGCAGCAGTCTATGAAATAAATTAGTTCCAATGGGAGTAGGAAGTAAGAGGCTCTGGATAGTGATATGCAGGAAAGATAAAAACTGGAGAGAACAAAAAGTTGGAGTTGTTCTGGAAAAAGTGAAAGTATCTACACTAATAAAAGAGAAAAGTGCTAATTGACTGTACCTCTGCTACGCCCACAGCCAATCAGGAGTGACATGCAAATTAAGTCAAAAAAGATGGAGGGTAAATTTGCATATTCAGGAGGGATGGGCTGCGCCTGACACTGCCTGCGGGGTCCAGGCCACCATCGAGGCCCAGGCAGGCCAGGCTGGCAGCGTCTGAGGCCACCCGCAGGGTCCAGTCCACTATGGGGGACTGGGCAGGCCAGGCAGGCTGCATCCACCCACTGGGTGGAGGCCGCCATCAGTAACCGGGCAGGCAGGTCGGGAGAGCAGCGCCTGACGCTGCCCATGGGGTCCAGGCAGCCATTGGGGTCGGGCAGGCCTGGCGGGCAGTGCCTGACGCCATCTGTGGGGTCCAGACAGCCATCGGGGACCGGGCATGCTGGGCAGGCTGCACCTGACCCCTTTTTGAGGTCCAGGCTGCCATTGGTAAACAGGCAGGTGGGGATGCAGCGCCTGACGCCTCCCACGGGGTTCAGGCCACCATTGATAAACGAGCAGGCCTGGCGGGCAGCACCTGGCGGGCAGCACCTGCCGCTGCCTGCAGGGTCCAGGCAGCCATCGGGCTGGGGCAGTCCTGGCGGGCTGTAGCTGATGCTGCCACGGGGTCCAGGCCGCCATTGGTAAACGGGCAGGCCTGGCGGGCAGCACCTGACGCCGCCTGCAGGGTCCAGGCTGCCATCTGGGACCTGGGTAGGTGGGCGTGGCCAGGGTCTCTGGGATCACTGTCTGCCCCCGGGCTGCCTGTGGACACAGCTGGCGCAGGCTGGGGTTGAACATTTTAATGAAAATGGGATGCCTGTGCCCTGGCCCACCGCGCCCCATCCCTGGCGAGGAGAGGGCAGTGGGCAGTTAGCAGGCACCAGGGCTTGGAAGGGACTGGGAGTAACCTGCAGGCGCGCTACCAGGAAGAGGTGTTGAACCATGATGACACAGAGGGCTGGCTGATGGAGGCGCGCAAAGGTGCAGATGAGTCGGCTCCCGCTGGCGCTGAGCTTGAAAAGCGCATCGACAGCCTGATGGACTAAATCGCCTTTCTGAAGGTGCATGAAAAGGAGATCGCTGAGCTGCAGGCGCAGATCCAGTATGCTCAGATCTCCGTGGAGATGGACATGTTATCCAAGTCCGACCTCTCTGCCATGCTCAAGGACATCCGCGCCCAGTACGAGAAGCTGGCTGCCAAGAACATGCAGAATGCAGAAGAATGGTACAAGAGCTGCTTCACCATGCTGACCGAGAGCAATGCCAAGAACACCTACAGGGTGTGTGCCGCCAAAGAGGAGGTGTCTGAAAGCCGCTGCCTGCTCAAGGCCAAGACCCTGGAGATCAAAGCAAGCCGGGCATGAACTAAGCTCTGGGAAAGCAGCTGCGAGAGCTGGAGGATAAGCAGAACTCCGATGTTAGTGCTATGCAGGACAAAATCAACAAATCAGAAAATGAGTTGACAACTACAAAGAGTGAAATGGCATGATATTTAAAAGAATACCAGGACCTCCTCAATGTGGCTTTGGACATTGACTTTGCAGCTTACAGGAAACTCTTGGAAGGTGAGGAGACCCAGCTCAGTTTCACCAGCATGGGAAGCATAGCCAGCAGCTACTCCCAGAGATCCCAAGTCTTTGGTCAATCTGCCTACGATGGTTTACAGACCAGCTCCTACTTGATGTCTGCTCACTCCTTCCCTTCTTAATACACCAGACACGTTCAAGAGGAGCAGATTGAGGTGGAGGAGACCATTGAGGCTGCAAAAGCCGAGGAACCTAAGGATAAACTCCCCTCTGAAGGAGAAGCTGAAGAGGAGGAGGAGAAGGAAGTGGCTGAGGAAGAAGGAGAGGAAGAGGAAGAAGGTGCCAAGGAAGAATTTGAGGATGCAAAGGAGGAAGAAGAAGGAGATGAAGGTGAAGGAGAAGATGCCCAAGAAGCTGAGGATGAGAAGAAAGATGAAGGTGCTGGGGAGGAGCAAGCAACCAAGAAAAGATTGAGCCCCCCTTTCCTTAATTATTTCGGGAATAATCCTCCTGAAACCAGGTGGTCAACCCCGTCACCAACAAAGCAGTTGAGTTCCCGATACTATATGAATTAAGTCAATATATATAACATTCTGAGGTGACTCAGGTTGGACATTAAATGTTGTGCTATGACTTTTCTCCTTATGCAGAGTATCTGTTTGCTTGCAGAGTGGCTTCCTGGCTTGCTGCCAGCCTGTGCATGGTCCATGCTTATGAGTTCAGGATCTATGACAATGTGAATAATTCAGATGTTTACAATAAAAACACATGAATACATGAATTCACTGATGTTAATGTTAAACTTCATGGAAAAAATAGTCCTTTGAATCTTTGGTGGTTAGAAATTAAAGACCTCAACTCATGTGCAATAAACAGTAAATAAAGTTACACTGAATGACAAAAAAAAAAAAAAAATACATTAGGGGCCAGGAAACGTTCAAAGAACTGGGGAACCATTCCCAAATCAGAAAGGGAAGTCACAGGGTGTATATCAGGGGTGGGCAAACTTTTTGACTCGAGGGCTACAATGGGTTCTTAAACTGGACCGGAGGGCCGGAGCAAAAGTGTGGATGGAGTGTTTGTGTGAACTAATATAAATTCAAAGTAAACATCATTACATAAAAGGGTACGGTCTTTTTTTTTATTTCAATAGTTTTATTCATTTCAAACATTTTAACAAGAAGAATGTAAACACTAATTATTATAATTTGAAACTTCAAAAAAATGGAGGAATCATAGCACAATAACATACCTTATATTGAAGATGGCAAAGGCAAAATAAAATTGCCTAACAAAGGAAAGGTACAAAAGCCTTTCAAATTAAACTTAAATATAATAAAATAATTTAAAACTAAAAGAAATAGAAAAGAACAAAATGTGTAAACAGTAAATTAAACATTTTCTTTAGTGCCACTTCCAAATTATGCCCGGGACGTAGATGTAGATGGCAATGTAGATTGGGTTGAAAGATTTTTGGTCTTTAAAACATCAATTTCAGTGGGAACAGTGTTGTTGGTCTCCTTTTTAGCTAATGCTCTGATACTGTGCTCTCCAGGGGCGTGTCTCCCTACATCATCACGATAACATGTCTATGCATTCCCAGGGTGATGTTGGGGGATGCGTCCGTGGGCATTACAAGGAGCCTCTGGAAGACTGAGAGGTTGTTCCTTCTACTGAATGGGCAGATATAAATCCGCCCACTCAGAAGAAGGAGCTGCGGCCGTGTTTCCCCGACTTTGCCATGTTAACACTGCTGCTGGTGAAGGAGCGGAGGGGAGAGCAAGAGAACCCTCCGCTCTTTTGGCTCCGCAGGCCAGATAGAACAGCCGAATGGGCCGGATCCGGCCCGCGGGCCATAGTTTTCCCAAGGCTGTTGTATATTATTGCTATGAATACAGTATTTCCTATTACTTACAACATATACAATGTAATGTATTAGATGCCTTCCTATTGCATGAAGTATGTATTCTCATAGAGTAATACTGGTACATATGTTATAGTTATGGCAATATGTCATATCCTATCCATATTAATAAAAGGGTAATATGCTAATTAGACCATGAGACCTTCCAGAAGTCCTTCCAGCCAAAGCCATGGTGGCGGGGCTGAGGCAGAGGCGGTTAGGGGTGATCAGGCCAGGAGGAGAGGGCATTGGGGGTGATCAGGCTAGCGGGGGGGGGCAGTTGGGGGAGAGCAGGCCAGCAGAGGGGACCAGTTGGGGGCAATCAGGCCAGCAGGCAGAGTGATTAGGGGAGATCAAGCAGGCTGGCAGGTGAGCGGTTAAGAGTCAGCAGTCCCAGATTGTGAGGGGGTTGTCTGACTGCCAGTTTAGGCCTGATCCCATAGGGGTCTCAGATTGGAGAGGATGCAGGCTGGGCTGAGAGACACTTCCCCACCCCCCTGTGCACGAATTTCATGCACCGGGCCACTAGTGATGGTATAAAATGCTATAGAGTAAAAATCATTGTAGCAGTTGTCAGAATAGCAGAAATAAGTCCACTGTGTCTGAAAGATAAACTAAATTCTTAGAAATAGAAGGAGTATAAGATAACACAATACATTTGATGATATTCAGAACATTTGATTTAGAACCACCCAGGAGTGATGGAACTGGGCCCACTCATCCCAGCACCACTGCTGAGGCCAGCACTGGGAAACATATACAGAGTTATCACTGAGTTATCATTCATACTGATTCTCAAATGTAGTGTCAATTGGTATCCACAGAAGACTTCCACCTGGTTACAGTTTAGATTGTAAATATGACCTGCATTGATGGCATGGATATTGCCATGTAGCTGAGAAAGGATGAAATAAAACAGAGGATTAGGAAAAGCTGAGGAAAATGTAGAAGTAGACACTTACCTGACAAAATGGAAACTCAAGATACTTTTCAAAGTTATTAAAAGTAGAAACTGGGGTTTAAAAGTTAACTAATCAGAGAATTTAAAATAAAACTGATTCTGTGTTAATCACAAAAGGAAGAGGAAGAGGAAAGTGCGAGTGAACTAAATCTTCATGTGTCACAAGAGCAAGTAGATACTGTCCAGTTTGGTGTTTACAGATATAAGTGCTATAAGGTCAAAAAAACATTCCCTGAAAGACTAAAGGGAGTGGAACTAAAGGTGGTAAGGGAGGTAATTGGAATCATTACTTTTCACCATAGTTTCTGTACTCTCTGTTACCCTGTAGATATATTATTTTAAAGTATTATAATATTTTGAGAAAAACTATGCTAATTTTAATTTTCTAGCTTTCCAAATTTAAGGACTTTTTAGTGGGTCAATATGTTATCAAGGTTAAAAATAGGACAGGAAGTATGTTTGCATCAATATAACCTTAGAAGGTCCTGTTCCTTTAAGAGTTGTCACCAAACCCCAAGGATAAATTCCCAAAGTGACCAATGATGAAGGGACAAGCATTTATTTATGATTTGAGTCAATACGTTATCATTTTTATAATATTTGAATAATCACAGTAAGAAGATCCATGTATATTAGAATAAATGAAAAGGCGAGGTTTTTTTTTAATCTTTTAAAAATTACCAGGTATAAATAAAAGGCTAAACGTTTACAATTGAAGGCATTTATTTCTTTTAGTCTTGAGTGTGTGCTAACAAAGAATTAGAAGACACAGATCTTGACTAATTATAGTGTGATATTGGCCAAAGTACTCTACCATTTTTGTGATTCATTTTTCTCATTCATATAAAACAAAAACAAAAATAAAGAAAAGGAAGGAAGAGGAAAAAGAAGAGGGAAAAAGAGAAGGAGAAAAGGCAGGCAGGAAGGAAAGAGTGAAAGAAGGAAGGATTTTGACTGGTTGATTCTAAAAAAGATGTTTTACTTTGAACGGAGGGGATAGTATAGTTGTAGAGATAGGTGGAAAACTTAGAAAGTTTCGAGCCTGAGGGTGTGTGTGTATGTATATATATATATATATATATATATATATATATATATATATAGTCATAGATCTTTAGGAAATAGGGAGTCCCTAAAGGCTCAAGGAGTAGATGGAAGGATTAAACCAGTTACTAATTGCAGCCAAGAGAAACAAAGCGAAGAATGCTTGAATGCACTGGTAATTTACTGATTCATCAAAACTCTACTAAACTCCAAGCTACAACCAAAGTACTTTGCTGGAAGCTTTATGGATTCTAAAAGACATATAAGATATAAGTCCTGATTTAAAGACATTTACACCTAGATAAGGAGATAAGGCATGCTTCCTGCAAGTTTAAACTTATGAGAATACAAATACATCTGCCAAATATATTGCAGGCTGTACAGTTGTGGCTTTCAGAACAAAGACCACTTTCATCTGCTGTAATGAGAGTAGATTTTACAGGGTGTAAGGAGCTTGAGAAAAAGTTTACGATGAGGCAAAAGAGAAGTTAGGTAGAGATAATAATTTATCCTACCTTCAGAATTTCAAAATTTCACATGAGGTTGACTGAGACACTATTGAAACTTTATAGTAACCAGCCTCTCTCTCTCTCTCTCTCTCTCTCTCTCTCTCTCTCTCTCTCTCTCTCTCTCTCTCTCTCTCTCTGGCTAACTAAGACAATGAACTTGAGTGGGAAGGTAATGGCCTTAATGTTATATTTCAGGAAAAGCTGAGTCACTTTGTTTAACTGGGAAGTAGTACTGGATTTTCGTCACTGGAGACTTTTTTTCAGTCTTATGACCTACTGCTAGTGTCCAGAAGTGGTTGGGTTTTCCAAATCTATAAGGCTCTTCTAGACCTCTGGCCCTCCCTTTTCACCATCTCCTTCCTGGATAGCTTGTTAAAGCTAGGCACTAGTGACCCACACCCTGGCTCTTTTCAATACTTCTTCTAGAGCTACTTGCTCAACAGGTAAAATATGCTTTTAAGTTATCATAGACAGATATTGTTACTGCACAACAAGTATCTGTAGTCTTCCAGTCTCGAATATCAGTTGTAGTACAACTCGCTGCTGACTGCTCTTTTGTTTTGGCAGCTCTACCTTGCAATGACACTCTCTGTAATAAATTTGTCCACATTGGGCATATCTCTTTTCCAACCGTCAGGAAGAATCGCATGTGGTCATGTCTAAATATACTGCATATCCTTTCTGCTACATTGCTAGGGTTAGAACGATCACATAGTCATCCCTAAGGATGAGGAGGTTGGGAAGCCAAGCCTAGCTGTGTGCCCAGGAGGAAGGGAATCCACTTAATGATCCACCCGCCAATACCTGGCATAAAGGAAGACAGTGCTGTGATGGACTGACATTGCCTGTCACAGGTGAAGGTTTGGCATGGGAGTTTTTGTGTTGTGTATTTTCCATCCTGTCATCATCTATGCCATTAGAGATCATTGTTAGCTAATATTTTTAAAGGTTTATAAATAGTTCTATTTTTTTCTTCAAATATATGTTTGTTTCAATAGATTAGTCTCCATCTGTTCTTAATAACCTTCCTTAATAACACATTCCAAAAACTTTTGGCTCAAAATGACAGTTTAAAATTTAAAACAGGCACAAGAGCATCTTCTATTAAAAAAAAAAAAAAAGCCATTTCAGACTATCCCTCACTTTAATATTCTGCTGTCTGTTCTCTAATTCCACAGTGCCCAAATATTTCAGAAGCAATATAATCTTCAGTTTATTTCAAATTTCTAAGCTTTCCCTAGGGCTTCTGTGTCTCCAGGGGGCAGGGGTAACTAGGAACTTTGGTTTGATGCTCTCCACTTGGTTAGAGTTCACAGAGGGGAGAAATTGCCCTGTGTAGGGACTGCACTCCCAATACTTGTCGTTGACTATAAAATAACTCGGGCCTCCAGGGCTAATGGTAACATTAGAATCACTTGAGTCTCAGGTAAGAACATTGTAATTAAAAAGGAAATAGAGTTTGAAATATAGCTGAACTTTATTATATAAAAGCACAGCATAGCATTTCCCTCTTAACCTTGGAGCCAAGTCTCTGAAGGTGCTGGAGTTCTTGCTACTCAGAAAATACCTTGATGAGGAAAGGGAGTGAAGCGGGGAGGGGGTTGTTAAATAGACCACTGTCAGAGTTCTGCCCTGAATTCTATTAGATAATTAAAGTTTGCTTGACACCTATTTCAAGTTTCTCTACTTTTGTTTCGTCTTAGCTCGATTTTCCTCTCATCAATTCCTGGGTGAGAAGATATTGGCCTCAGTTCCTTCAGGGATGCGAAGTCATCCTTCCTCTAACCTACTGAATTCTCCCCAGTTCCCTCATCTGAAGTGGAGCCAAGTTGGCAGAGCCAGCATCTTTAGTTTCTGTTTTATTTTTATACCTAAAATGGCCTGGCCTAGTAGCCGTGTTTCCTTATCCCTTCTTTGTGACAGATTAAAATAAACACACTGCATCTGATAAAGGTCACAGAGCAGGCCACAGTGCACCCCAAACCTTTCCGACTACCCATGCAGTTAAAAATCCAGTTAAGACCCTTAGCCTCCTCCTTAAATCCTGAAGGGCTTAGGGGCCCAGCCTCCTCAGAAAGAGCCTCCCTTTCTATTTTCATTCCCTGCTTGCTCTCAGCAGTTGTTTATTTCTAAGATTAAATTGAAAAGACCTCAACAAAGTCAGTTTGGAAATGAAAACCCAAGAGTATAGACCTCTCACTTCTCACCTGAGTCTTGCTATAATAATTCACACCATGACACACAAAGCTTTCTTATCAACAGGCTCACTAGCTTGGCATCCCAAGTCTGCCAGTGCCTGCTCCCACCCCCCACCTCCACATTCACATGATTTAAATAGAGTAGAGCCCAGGAAAAATTCATTGACCCTTGTTGCATTATACTTACATGTTTCTCTGATCTCAGAGCTATGCTGAGTGTTGAGCAATATCATCATTTTAATAAACACCACACAGTTCCCTGTAGGATGCGTGCAATTGGAAATGGCAGGGACCTTCAATGTATCTGCCTATTAGCCCCTTTGACAAGAGAGATCGCACACCTGCCACAGGTGCTCAGGTGCTCAGGTGCTCAGTAAGGATGAGTGCTCACCTGAGATCTCCTTTGCATTGGTGGTTTGCATTTCTCTTTGTGGAACTTCTGTCCCTCTAGTTACCTCACCTCTATGCCAAAACTCACTGGGCCAGAACCACTTGTTCTTTGTTTTTATGCACATGGTGTTAAGGGAGTAAGAAACAGGGAGGCATATTTACACTTTAGGGAGTCAATCTTGGAAGAGTACACTGCTGCTGAATGCCTGTGACTGCTAATGGAGGGTTTCCTTTCACTCAGATGGTCTGGGAGCTGGTGAATCACAGATGTGGCTCAGACCCTTGACTCTATTGTGGCATCTATCCTCTCCATGCTATTATTTGGTGGCTAATACATAGAGCAATCCCTTTGCAGAACATGTACATGTAGGGAAATTTTATGAAGCACTGAAAGGAGTTTCAAGTCTTCTCGGGAAGTCCACAGGGTTCAGTGAAAATAGAATCTAATCAACCTGTAAAAATTGAAATCCCATACCTATTGCATGACTTGATTTGATTTGAGGTATCTTCTTTTTTATCCCCAAGCAATAAAATGAGTTGACTGTATCTCCAGTTGCATTCTCTGCATCTGTGCCTGCTTTTCTCAGGCTCCTCCTCTCCATCCTTTGCCTTCTTCTTCCAGGCTTCTGGTTCTGAAAACTTCCTAACGTCTCGTTGACTCCCGTATCATGACTGTGGCGATCAGGGCTTTTCTGCTAACTGAAAATGGAAGGAAAGCAGTTCTTTTTGCTTCTCTCCTATTTATGAGAGGCACTTCTTTGCCCATCCTTTTTCATATTCTTTTTATCCTGAGTCTCATAATTTCCCTCCTCATCCTCAGGGTTTTATGAGGACTTTGTGAATAACCATTTCTTAATCAATCAAAATTGAATCAGAGCAATTTCAGAATTCCATATGGTGTTTGTGCAACAGCCCCCTGTGCTCACAACACACCAGACTATATGGAAATTTATGTTTAAGTAAATTTTCTTCCATTAAATGTTTCAAGATAGGAACACCTGTAATATGGAGAATTGACTGTGGTTGGTTGATTAAGGGAAGTAACCAAAGCCACATGGATTTCATCTTGAGAAGAGTGTTTTGAAGAAGAGAGTGACACTATATACTAAGAATACAGAAGACACCGAGTTTGGAGGGGTGACGTATATCATGATTCAAATGTGGAAGTAGCTGTTAAAGATACTGTGGAGGAAATATAAGCTTTTTTATAATATTCATCTCAGTTTCTAATGCAAAAAAAATATAATGCTTGCATACATTATGTTAACCCAACTTTGCAATAATTTGTAAAAATAATTATGTCATCTTCTGTAGTGTTAAACATATTCTCCCCAATACCTTTTTCTACTCCAGCACCCAAAGCATATATTTAGTATAATGTATTACAACATGTGCCTTTATGCATTAATACAAACAGTCCTTTTTTTTCAGAGAAACTCTAAGGTTGTGCATAATGCACTAGCTCATTGTAGGAATAAAATGAGAAAAAATTTTATCAGCCAACAATATATGACTACAACATGACGTTCATCAGAATTTAACCATGGGGGATCCAGACTCCCTTAACTACTCTAAAAAATTGCATGGGGATTCTAGGAAACATAGTTTAATGTCACTTTCCAGAGACAGCATGTGAATCAAGGGTGGCTTCCAGCACCATGCCTGTACACAAGTTCAATTATGAATGAGAGAACATCAGTGAACTGGCTCAGCTTCTTCTTTGCCTAGCTTCTAACGCCATCTCCCATCTGTACACTGACAATGAGCTCTGTGCTTTGTGCTGTTCAACTTTTGAGCACTAATGAGCTCACAGCCTAGGGTGGGAAAGCTGTTTTTAGTTTGATCCACTCATTCAGCAATAGAAGGATAGGTGGGGAGGGGGGTGCTTCACCCAACTCCAGAAGCATTCCTGGAGAAGAAACGTTGTTGAAGCCAGCGGACCTGACTTGATTGACATTCAGCTTTCATCTGACTTAAAATTAAGCTTTATTTTTATTCTTTCTCCTTCCCCCCTCCCTTTTTTTCTGTTTTTGTTTTCATAACCAGTAGTGGTAACTAAAAAGGGAATAGTCAAAGTGGGTTTCAGACTATGTATAGCAGAAAAGTGTATTTAGCTGTTGTTGGGTGTGTGTGTGTGTGTGTGTGTGTTGTGTGTGTCTGGCATTACATCAATAAAGAGATCCCATTTTGGAATTCTAAAATTTAAGATTACTCCTTTAAACAATTTTCCAATTTTTTACTGATCTGGTGCTTATATATCCTCACATACTTCATTGCTCCTATAATATGAGGAGAGATATTAAGAGGCAATTTCAACATTGCATATCTCTGTTTTAATTACAACATATTGCATGGGAGACATTAATTTCAAATGATTTCCTTTTTTGCTCAGTCCTGACTGTTTCTCATCCCTCAGCAAATATTCACTTAAATGGTGTAAGCCATCTGTAGTTTATAAAACACCTTTAAGCTATTGTTTTAAAGTTTCATACCTTTTAATGTTTTCCTATTTCTTTCCAGCTGATATCAACATATACCCTGCCAAAACCAATCTTTGGAGTATACTCACATACTCATATTGAACATGGGATCCAGAAAGTTTGCAGATAATAAGCAGAGTGAACATCTGTGAGGGCTAATTTTTAATATTTAGGGAGAGTTCATTTTTGTGTTGTAATCCTTATGAGTTTAGTCGTTGAAGACACTCTGCAGTGTGAGTCCTTGCGGTGGATTCCATCATGGGAGAGGTTTGAGGCTTGAGAACTAAACTTTTTATTAATTGGGATTTCAGTTGTGTAAAAGAATATTACTTGTAAGAATTTGATTACAGTACAATGTATCTATGGAAAAGAATTGATCACATAGATTTTTAAGTTGTCACATGTCAAAAGCATTAACGAAAAATTTTTCTCCCTTGGAGAGAAATGTCCAAAAACAAAACAAATTTATTTTTAGTTTTAAAGCAATTAATTTTGTTACTATGAATGAGATGTCTTAATGCTTGGCTAACCCTTTGGAAAGAGAAAAAAATATTTAATAACTGTGAAATTAGACAGTATCTTTACTGGTGTATTCTACTCTTTGTAAAGTGTTATTGCCTGGAAACAATTAGTCACAGGCTCAAGATTCATATCAATGCATTTTGTGGCCAAAAACCTGGTCTGAGATTTTGTTTTTAAAGAAAGTATTTTAATATAGTTTCTAACCCCTTTCTCCAAGGAGTTAGTTCTCTTAAAGTCACATAGGTTGAAATGGCTGCCACAGGAAGATGACAACATTATACACATTGTTACAATGGACTGACAAATAAATTAGCAATAAAGCTTAGATATAGAAACCTGAAAAATATCTTAGTGATCATGTATGTTCACTGTTTATTAAACTAAACCCTGAATAAGTTAATTTTTAGAAAGCTTTCCTGTTGATGCAAACTAGTTTGGAGCAGATTCAGGATTAAAATCCAGCCCTCATTTAGTACCCAGAGATATGTAGATCTCGAAAGTAATCTTGAAAAATGGTCCAAATGGGTAGAAATATTAATCTGCAATGACTCTTCATACCGCCAAGGAATCTTCATTTTTTCCAGGCCTCTCATGCACATAATTACTTTTGAGAGATCCATCATGCATGAGTTGTTTAAATTGGTAGGCAGAATCACTTTGTGCCTGGGAACAATATTTCTAGAAAGAGGGGCTTCAGGCTTTTTATTATGTTATTCCCTTCTACTATTCTTTTATGCCTCACAATTTTCTTTTAGATCCTGAAATCTGGTACTGAAAATAATTTATCTTAAAGCAGAAGCAGCAGCCATCTCCTTTTATCTAGTAGCAGTGGGAAAATAATTGAAAGGAATTGGAAGATGGCCATAGTGCCATAATTTTGTTTTGTGCGCGTTAAGCTTTCTAAATATATTTGACCGATTCTTAATTGATCAGAATGATGATATAAATTTCCAGTGCAAATTTTTCTTTGTGACACATACAAAAACTAAAGTTTATTTCTTGTTAAATTTGGAGGTAATGCTTCTGCTGAAAGTATTAATGAAACATAGATAACAGAATTCCTCAGCACAGAAGCGCTGTGTTGTCCAGAAAATTCTCTAGAAAAATAAATTTGACAAGCAAATAAGTATCTTACCTCATGGGATTGTAGGTTTCCTGAAAACCACAATGAAAAGTAATTTTAAGTGTTTATATGTACAGGTTTGATGTAAACAAGAGTGTGCAAAGAATAGTTCTGTCAAATAAAGAAATCTAGGTGAATAAAAATCAATGTTATAAACTCTAATGTAATCAAGTAACCCGAGGCTACCTGTGGATCTAGGAAGTAGGGACCATTGTCTCTGCATTGCCAATAGCCTCTCAATGGTTGCCTCATGCCCCTAGTTAATAAACTACTGTTGAAGTAATGAATTGATTAGCTAGTTAGTTATTCAGTAAAAGGAGGCTGCTTTTTATTAAAATTCTGGGGTCTGGGAACAAGCCTGGAACTGAGGTATGTGCCCTTGACCAGACTTGAACCTGGGACCCTTCAGTCTGTGCACCAACCACTAAGCCAAACCAGCTAGGGCAGTGGCTTAAATTTGCATTTTAGTTTATCTCTATCATTTTTGTCCCAATGTGTTTCAATTCTGTAACTCCTCAACAACTCTTTTCTAAATGTCCATATTATAAAGATGTCAAAACAGCCATTGTATTGAGTCTTTATAAATGCAATCTGACCACAACAAACAGAGAAAATAGAAAGTGTTGTGTATAGACACATTTAGAACATCTATTTAATTAGTGACAAGGAAACATACAATTAACTTCAAAGGGAAGCAGCCACATAGCACACTTTGGAGGATAAAGCCCTCATAACATCTTCTGTCCTCACTGAATGCAGAGTTAAACACCCACCCACACGTACACAGCAATAGCTGTCTGTAAAATGCCATATGTGATGCTGGAAGTTTTGATGTGGGGGTGGTGGGGGAGGTGTAAGGTAAACCAACATGTGGTAGACATCAGCAAAAGCTGAGGCAGTCAGAAATGCATGTCTTATCCGCAAGTCCTATGGTATAAACAGCAATAACATTAACAATTACTTGAAGAAACATAAAAGAATCTTTCCATAGACACAGAACAAAAGTGTGTTCAACCAAATGTATTTCTGTGATGTCTGGAAAGGCAAGGCTGTTTAGTAGTACTGTAATTATCACAAGTATCATTTTCCTGGGAGTAAGAAGGCTTTGTTTTCTTAGGTTATTGTAAAGTGCACATTAGTGAGTAAAGACGGTCCCCTTGGGTAAACACCAATCTCATCTTGTGTGTGTAAACATAGACTTAGGCATTTTAAAAAGTTCATTTATTATCCAGTTAAATAGGGAGTTTGTTGTTCCTGTGAGTACAGCAAAGAGAAGTATGCATTTGTTATCAGGGAAGTTCTGGATAAATAGAAAGAGCAGTATAGAAATGCTCAATTTGCCACATCTATTTAGTAGCAGCTTCTGAAAAGCATGCCTAGTATAAGTCAGACTAGAAGTGTCATGGTTGTCTTATGAAGAAACTGCATTTGATCTTTGGCTTCAAGACTTTTGCCTACACAAAAAAAAAGAGAAGCATCAATACTGCATTAGAAGTGGGGTTTGACCTTGAAAAAGTGTAATGCTTTGGAGCAATTCATCTAACTTACTTATATTTAAAAAGAATGAGCTATAGAACTTTATTACAATCATCTTGTGTCAAAAGGTCATGACCTGGATGGCTAGAGATAGCTCCTGAGGAAATAGGATCAGAAGAAGGGGAAAACAGGAAAAGACTATTTATGCCAGAAAATGGTATATGAACTTGAAAGGAAAAGTGAAGAATGAGAGAAAAAGAATTGAAATACCATACTAAAGTCATGAAAGACAAACTTTCAGATGAAAGAAATGTAGAGTTGAAAATAAAAATAAAATTCTCACTTTCTATTCTTTGCATTTCTTTGAAATTCAGAGCACTACTCTGGTGGACAAGAATATTAACAATTGGAATGCAAATTGAGTTGGTATAATAAGTATCAAAACTCTCATTTTAGTAATCAGAGCTGGAGTCACAGAGGAGAGCCCTGCTTGAAGCCCATTAACACATCATAATAACAACCACCTGATGTAATGAAAACAAATGAATTCCAAAGAAATAGAAAATGTAAGATTGGGTCATTATCTCACAAGCTAATGAGGAACAGACTTTACCTGATGTCTTGAGTTCCAAGGGAAATTTTCAGTCCACTGAGAGCACTTTACACCAGGAAATATTTCATTCTGTTTTGGAATTTCTCCTTGAAACATGTTACAGGACTATTTTCTTGCCTTCAGCCTTCTAGTTTTAGTTTAGCTAAACTGAAATCTCTGTCTGTTGCTCATTACTTGTGATTTTACAGAAAATGAGAATGTGAGGGAGCTGGGAGGGAAAGTTTAAGATGTTAGTGTTCTAACTCAAAATTCTCAAGTGATAAAGAGAAAGAGAAATACTAAAAGGGGCCCATTTAAGCTTATTGATCACATTCCCACCTTTTATTTTAGAGTTTAATCATTGCTACTGACAACCATTCCCAGCACAGTGTTTTGGAAAGGGATGCATGCATGCTTTAAAATGTATGTGACTTTTGATAACTTGGGATTCTAATCCCTAATATGGGGTAATAGCAATAATTCATGCTGTAATTCCACATTTGTTGTAAAGATAGAATTGTGTGACTTCCTATACATGTTTTTGTCTAGGTCCCAGCACCATAGGTAGCTTAGCTCATTCACATCATGATACGGGATTTGGGACTGGAACACGCGGCATTCCCCTGGGCAGGATGGCTTCTCCAGATTCTTTGTCTGTTGGAGTCGAAGAATGAAACCACGGATGGAAGATGGTATAGCAAAGGTGGAAATTTACTGAAGAACAAGTACAGACTCCCACATGGGGAGGGGAAAAGAATCTCACATCACAGACTCCCTCATGGGGAGGGGGAAAGAGTCCCACCAAGTTCCTCCTTCCATGGTTTATAAAGGCTACATACAAGTCTCTGTGTACTGATATCCCCTCTGATTGGTCAATATTCCCTTTGATTTGGTCACTATAGCAACTCCTGAACTCAAAGGTCAAACTTCACAAGGAACATGTGAGGCCCTCCTTCATTGTTCTCCTATTCCCTTTGGGCTTTCTTCCTCCTTCTTTATTTTATAAATATGGTCCTTTTGTTACTTCCTGTTCCCTTGTCTTATGGAAATGTAACTGCTCCCTCTCCCAACTTCTCTGTTTTAGGGAAATGTAACTTCTGCCTCTCCCTTGTCTTATGGAAATGTACCTTTTTGCAACTCTGTGACCCTGTGTTTTACCAATGGACCCCCTCAATTTAAAAAAATTCCCTAAACCTGCCTTCTTCACCCCCCAAAATTCCCATTTCAATAGCAACCACTTCAAAGGGCCCCCTACCTTCTCTCCTGGCTTCCTTCTTCCTTTCAATCCAGCCCACCCTCACTACCATGGTGACGATATCTTCCTCTTATTGCAATTTAGAGTTTGTCTTCTTTCCTCCTCTTCATTTTTCTCAACCATTTCTCAGCTAAAGGAAAATTCTCAAATATATCACATATTCTCATTATTTTTTAATCTGAAATATAGGCAAAACAGACTACATGTAATACAGATTTTCTTCCCATCCAGTTGCAATTCCACTCTTTTCTTCTGTATAATTAATTTTGTTTTAACATTCCCAGTGCCTAGATTAGTGCCTGGAATCTAGTAGATGTGCAAAAGTTTGGATAATAAATTGAAAATAAATAAACTTAGAAGCTCTCAAATACTGTATGGTTGTTAGCTATCTTATTCAAATAGCAGATCTTCTTTTGGTTCATTAGTATTTCTATCCAATCCTGACACCCTGGAATGTCACAAGCTCATAGTTCTGACTGATATGAAGTCAAATTCTAAATATTCCATTTATTTAGTTTATGCCATTGGACTACTTATGCAACCTCTCTCAAGCTTAGTTTTCTAGTCTATAAAATGGAGATAGCAATACCTACACAACAAGTGATAATGCCCATCTCACAGAGATACTGTCAGAACTGCTAGTGAAGTAGTTGGCTCACAGTTGGCACTCAACCCACCTTCTTTGTCTTCCTAGATTAGCCTAGGGATAAATTGGGAGACCATAAAATCTTTTCACATGGCTTGCTAAATATATACTGTTCGGTCAGAGGAATTCCAGAAGCCAATGCATGCAACCGATGGTGACGCAGCTCATGGTCCTCTGCCCTCACTGAACACCTGTATAAAAAAAGTGCCTCAGCTCCTGCCCAATGCCCCTTCTCTGGCCCTACCCTCAGGACCAGTGAACCTCGCCTGGGAGTGCAAGATTAAACTTCCTTTTGACTGGCCTGGACTCTCTGTCTTTGTTCCCTGCACCACGAACTTCACATATACTATGTATTGAAAGGTAAAGAATTTTGTTTACTTTATCTGGGCAAATCCTGAACTTCTCCAGAGATTAAAAAGCAACAATAGAAAATGGAGCTTCAGGAAAAAAAGCAAACCCTAACTGAAAGAGTAAAGTTTTTTTTTTTTTTTTTTTTACAGCTGTCCGTTTTATCTTAACTCTCCAAGGTCTTCCCCCTCCGCCAGTGATGGGAACAAGACCCTTAAACCTGTCCCAGGAAACAGCCCCAAGCTAAGAGCAGACAGAGCAAATAGTGCTCTGACAGATAAGAAAAGCAGGACATGAGATTACGGGATGGGACTGTTGACTGAAAACTTAGGCCCTGTCATTAAACATGTTATTAAGGAGCCCTGTTGGAATTTCCTGGCGGCTTTGTCCTCTCTTCTTCCTCACATGTGTAACCCCCCTGATGTATGGTTTTTGCCTATATATACTTGTAAGACTTTCTGCTCGGGGTTCGACTCCTCTGCTCCCGTGTGAGTTATGAGTTGAGCCCCAGCGTGCTGGAATAAAGCCTCTTGCTGTTTGCATCAAGTGACGCCTCCTGCGGATGATTGGGGTTGCCGTCGATCCGTGGGATAGAGTAAGGGTCTCCCTCTGGGGGTCTTACAGTATTTTGTTGTATGGTTGTATTCTGGACTAACCTTCCTGTACCAAATCCTACATGAAGGCAACTGCAAAATGAGACTTAAAGCTACAAAACAAAGATGCCAACCTATTTCAAAGCATTCCATATTAGCTTACCACAATGTAATATATATATATATGTGTGTGTGTGTGTGTGTGTGTGTGTGTGTGTGTGTGTGTGTGTGTATCCTGACCATTGACTGTTCAGAAATCCTTTGTTTTTCAAATGCACCAAAAATAATTTGTTAAAGAGCTATTGATATTTTAATGTTAATAAATAACACAAAATAATCTCAGAGTTTGAAGATACCTTAAATGTAGGAAGACCATACATCCCTCTTTGCTTGGGATTGATGCAGTTTATGCCTGTTTTTCTGGCACAATTGTTAATAACACCCCTTATTACTCTGGTCCCAGCTTGGATGATAAATTATAGGGTCATCCTACCTAAATATATTTGTTCAAACTCTATCTCATGCTTGAGATCTTTCTGCAGTATTCCTATCACATGGTTATCAGTTGGCTTGAACTATTTTTTTCTGACAGGGAACTTACTACCTCCTGAGGCAGCCTAATACTTTGTGGTTTAGTTTGATAGATCTTCCTTAAAATAAGCCAAATTAAGTCTGTTTTTTGCTTCTACCCACTGGTTCTCACTATACCCTAGGGTTCTACAGAACAAGTCTAACACTTCTCCCACATGACAGTCCCTCAGATACTTGAAGACAGCAATCATGTTCTGCCTGAGGGTGTTCATTTCCTGGCTATGCATCCCCATTTCTTAATTCAAGTGTTGCTCATATAACTTGGGGTAGGATTTTCTCACCATTCTGATTGCTCTTCTCTGAATGCATTACATTTTATCTTTGTCCCTTAGTGAATTGACCAGAACACAAAATACCACTGTGGTTTGACCAATACCAAGAAGAACAGAGACTGCTGTTTTTGGGTACTATGTGTCTAGTAACAAAATCAAAAATTCAGTAGCTGTTCTTCTTACTACATGGAATTCTATGTATTTCTTATAAACGTATTTTTTAATAGCAAAGTCATGTTTTCTCCATTCCAGTTGTTGTGCAGTTGGATTTTGGCATTCAAAAACAGTGTGAATAGTGACCTTCAAGGAAATGGTGCCTTGAACAGAAATGATTGCTTGGGAGAGTACAGTTGTCAGTTCAAGTACTAATCCAGGAAGGGAAAGACTACATATTTTCTTTAAAGGTGAGAGCAGAGGAGAAGAGCCAAAGTCAATAGAAGATAAAAACAAACAAACTTTGTTTTGTAGACATTTTTAATACATGCCAATACTTATGAGTCTCTTTCCTTTTCTGGATTAATGGAAGATTAAATTTTGCAGCTCCCTGTGCCATTGAGCAGGGTTATATGACTAGTGGTGGCCAATGGGCTTTGACAAATGATGATGAGTATCACTTATAAGTTAAAACACTGAAGTAGAAGAAGAGGTATATAAATGTCCATGTTTTTGTCCACTGCCAAAAAGAATTCTGAAGCTTCATGAAGTAGAAGTGACATAATATTAACACAGCCTGAAATACTGTTACCACATGGAGGCAGCTGCCATAGAGTGTCATCAACTTTTACATTTACTAAGATCTACAATGACTGTGTACCTGTTATCAAAGGAAGTCTGAGTCTATAAACATTGAAGAACAGATTAACATGATTCATGGCTTTCATTTAATAATCACTAAGTAGGGTGCACTGTGCTGAGTACTATCCATAGATATTTTTTTCATTCCATCTTTTTTTAAAAAATAATTAAATCTTTATTGTTGGAAATATTACATATGTCTCCTTTTTCCCACCACTGACCCCTTTTAGCCTGCCTACCCCAGGCCTTCACCATCTCTTGTCTGTGTCCATGGGTTATACATATATGCATACAAGTTCTTTGGTTGATCTCTTCCCACCTACCCACCTTCCCCAACCTTCCCTCTGAGATTATGCAGTCTGTTCTTTTAACTTTCCACTGACCCCATGAGTAAGTATTGGCTCTAATACTATGCAAATGAAGAATTAAGATACTTTTCAAGGTGTTAACTTGTTTGTTTTTTAACAGGGGTATTTATGATTTCAAGCTCTGTTTTCTTACTATTTTATTTTGCTTCTCTTAGTAGTTATGTGAGTATATAATTTTGATGTCCCTATAGTCAAGTGAAATGTGATTATTTTAAGTTTAAAAGAAAAGATATTACTCATTACACTTTTCTTTTAATAAGCTTTTATGGAGCAATGATTTTAAACCAAGCAAGGTATTAGATATTAAGAGCATTAAGACAGGGCCCCTGTGCTCCCACTTCTCTCTTTACTCCCATCCTCTTTCTTTCTTTTTACTGTGGGATAATTCTCTTCCACTCTTAATATTACCTTCCAGTTAAATGAGCCCAATTAGTGTGAAGGTCTTGATTACTAATATTTTATTTGCTCTGACTCTGGGGAAGTGGAATAAGGTAACTGATTGGTCAATTGGAGAGAAATAAAATTTTCAAACTAACTTCTTCTTGGGAGGGAACCTGACTTCCACCAGCTCACTTTTCCCTCTGCTTCAAACAAGAATGCTGGGTAGAAAGTGTGTGTGTGTGTGTGTGTGTGTGTGTGTGTGTGTGTGTGTGTGTGTTTGTATAATATGCATCATCTCACATAGTTATAATTGTTTTCTTTCTGATAAAAACTTTTCAGTCTTTAATACTTACTTCTTCCTCTAATTTCAGTTGTGTGTGTCTCCCTTTTTTGATGATAGAAAACAAAAGATAAGATAAATTGGACATGCATATATAAAATATGCACACATACACACAATATACACGCAAACATTTCTACCTAGCATTGACGTTTGAAGGAGGAAAAATTCCAATGATTAATAAATATTGAAGCAACTGGTAGAAATGAAGAGCAATTGTTTTACCATAGTGTCTGCTTTCCCCTTTCTTTCTTCTTGGAATCCGAATCAAATGGTTGTCTAAGAAGCATTAGCCAGGGTTTCTGGCTCCTCCCTTCAGCCTGAAGACTCATTTCACAGTTGCTTAATAGATTCCTTACCACAATGTTTACTGCAATTCTCTCTTTCTCAGCCTTCAAAAATTTTTTCAAACAGTTTTCTAAAAATTAAATTCCTGGAATTTAAGGAACTTGAAAATCAGTCACTTCACATTATCTCTATATTTATTATGTTAAATTCCCTGAATAAAAATATACATATGTATATATACTAGGCTATGTAAAACTTAAAACTTCAGCTCTGGCAGGTAGTTGAGAAAGGGCCATGATTTATTTTACCAACAAGCTATATAATAGATGTGGCTAGACAGAAGTAAGAAAAGACACTGATAAATAGGTTTACATTTTTTATAATGACTTTCCTGTTCATTGGAAGAAGGTAGCATTTTAATAACTGAATTGAATATGAATACCAAGTTTTTGTATGAGATGTTCACGCTGAAGAATTTAAATAAGAACAGAATCATCTTTGTTTATGAAATGCAAGCTATCCATTTATCTAAATAAGTGCAATCAAAGAGTTACTATAAAAAATATTCACTATATATAAGGTGGGTATTGCTGGCCGGAGACAAATGAATAGCCAACTTAATTCTGCTCTATCATTTAAACCCATAGTATAATAAATGATAGCATTAAAGGATCGAAATAAAATATTTTTCTATAAAAGCTTTCATTTAAAAAATAATTAAATGATTCTGGAAAAGCAACTGCATGTATACTAATGGAGCTCATGGTCATTTCAGAAACCTCATGCCTCAGGCCTGGAGAAGCACCGCCCCTGATTACTAAGTTGCATCCTCGTACCAAGAGGCAAGTTGGTAAGTCATCTTCTAGGCTGAGTGGCACATGTGATAACTGAAGAGCATGCAGTCATAGAATCAAAGCAAACGTTCAAGCCCTTTCCTGCCAGACTTGCTGAAAAGAAATGGAGACTTGCTCTCTTTCTCATGTGCTCTAGGCTGACGGTTAAGGATTGCAATCATTTCAGCCAACAGAATCTTGTCAACATCCCTGAATTGATTCTTCATGGCTGTGACTCCTCTTGCTGTGTAATAGCGGGCATGCTGCAGGGCGGAGCATGGCGTGCTTGCCTCTGACAGCCGGTGTTAGAGCGCTGGCTTTCCTTCAGGAGCGGCATGACCGTCGCCGGCGCCGCGGGGAAACTGCGCTACCTCTTTATACTGGATGAAGTGTCTCAAACAGGCATTTAACGTATTCAGTATAACCGTTGCTTTTGTTGAATAGATACCAACTGCTCATTAGAAACCTATTTATTGAAGATGAGCAGCTATCTCAGAGACACGTATCATATTTATGGCTACTAAATCTCACTTCATAAGCTTCGAATATTCCATTGGGCTTTAACATGCTGTACTGAGATGACTGCATTTATTCTATTTCTTCAAATAAAAATAGTTGCTATTGAATAAGTAGAGATAATATTTTTTCCCTTTCAGGCTTACTTACACAATGTTAAAGACTACATAATAGTTAACTACTTTAATTTGTAGTGGTTAAAATTTTCAATAAATGTGTTTGTAATATTTGATGATTAATAATAAAGAGAGATTAAGTATCTTATTAAAATCAAATTAAAATCTGAGATATTTATGACATTCATTATCAAGTGTTACCCCAAATTCCTCTTAGTTCTTCACTAGCTCTCCACTGGGAAGAAGCTGAAACTCAGTTACCAGGAAAAGAATTATTTAATTTGCACCAGAACAAAGTCTATTTGATCAGTCATTCAGCTGGCAAATTGGCAGCTAGGATTCTCACACAAAAAACAATGACTGAGAAAGTTTTTGTCTTTTTTAAATATGCTTTACTTTCTTGTTCAAGAAGCTGACAGTAATTGTACATGCCTCCACTATACTGCTGAATAATTGAATGAGGTCTTTTCTAGGATGCAGCACTGGTATTTTATTATTATTATTACTAGAGGCTCGGTGCATGAAATTTGTGCATGGGTAGGGTCCCTAGGCCCGGCCGGCAATCAGGGCCGATTTGTGGGGCAACCGGCAGGGCAATTGGAGGGGCCCTCGCTGGCACCCGCCTTGGCTGGCCTGACACTGCCTGCTAGCTGGCCCTGCCCCCCACTGCCACTGCCGGTTGGGGCCTGTGGGCTGGGGGCAGCTCCTGCATTGAGTATCTGCCCCATAGTGGTCCGTACGCGTCATAGCAACAGGTCACTCTGCTGGTTGGTTGATTTGCATATTAGGCTTTTATTATATAGGATTATTTTGCACTGCTGCTTATGAGATGAGGATAGCCTCTCTGTACTAAGGTTGATGGGGATTTTAATATGGCAGCTGACATTTCCAGGTCTTACATCATGAAAAGAGGCTACCTAAAATGTGGCATTTCCTATACCTACCTGAAGGCTATACATTGAGACATCTATGATTTGTTTTCTAATGATTCTTGCATTTACTGATTGGAAAGAAAAATGTCAGAGTTATATTTCCATGTGTGTGTTTTTTTACCTATCTTGCTGGCTTCTGATTTAGAGATTTAGAACAGAGTTGAAAAATAAGTAATACAATTTATAAACATAGAATATATAAATCCCGGCCATTGAAAACCATGTCATTCTTTGAATATGTGACTTGACTGATTACATCCACTTGCTTTATTAGTGTGTATAAAAAATAGTGAAAAATATTTTAACATAAAAATAAGTTACTGTCTCATGCCAAATGCATCTTTGATACTGCCAGAGAAACACATTAAGAGAGCTAATTTCTTTTAATTGAATATTTATTCCCTACTTGGCACAAATCCATCTACTAATAGGTTCAATAATTACATGAATACATGTGTTAAATTTACATGAACAGCTCCATTGTTGGGGGAAAAATTGAACAAGTATCCACAAGATTCTGTCTCATTT
The DNA here is from genome assembly GCF_963455305.1 of Plecotus auritus. NCBI lineage: Eukaryota > Metazoa > Chordata > Mammalia > Chiroptera > Vespertilionidae > Plecotus > Plecotus auritus. The sequence continues at coordinate 59,934,071 of NC_137771.1, forward strand.
AATACTTTATGGTAATTTTGAAGAAATATCAGTAAGAGATAGTGAAACAATAACATACCTATCTATTAACGATGAGATTTTATACAAATGGATTTAAGATTTTGAGTAAATGAAGGGCGTGAATGAGGTTAGAAGTCCTTTTTATGTTTGGGGCAAATGTAAGTTCTGAAATAAAGAGATGGAAAATATAGAGGGTGAAAATTTACTAGAGAAGTGCATGTGTAACTCAAAGTTTGACATGTCATCTGATAAAATGGATCATATTTTCTCTCTCTATCTGAACCAGATGGCCCCTCCTTAATTAAAATGAATGCATGGTTCCAAAGAGTTCATTGCAGTCTCCCAAGGCCCAGCTGTGCCACAAATGATTCTCACTTCTGGGAGAATATGTTGTCCTCCTGCTATTACAGGAACCTTCAGAAAACCTTCACAGTAACTCTGTCTCCTTCTTCTTCTTAGTCTAATTATCTTTCAGAAATAATCAGAATTGTAATTTAAAGATTACACTACATAATTAACCACACCCGTTGGCAGAGAGTGAGAAATAGTGGCTCTAGGCAAGCATCAAAATTAATACGTGCAATCGGGAATACATCTTGTTGCGTAGGATTGTCATCTGGCTAGTATGCAGACAGGAGCCGAGCTGAGCAGCCGGGGCCTCCTCTGACCAAGCTGCTGCCTTGGGTAAGGTTTAGGAAATCTCAGGTACAGTCAGCTTTCTCTTGCTTTCTTTCTGACGCTTTGTTTTTCTGTTTCTCTAGGTGAAATTTTACTGCAGCTCCCCAATGACCACCTCTTTCATTCTCTTGCAAGTCTCTAGTTCCTTTTAAGTGTGAACTGTTGTAGGTATTTCATTGCTCTTATTGTTTCTGTCTCAGCTTCATGGCCAGTTGGGAAGGGTTCTCAGTCTGGCTGTCTCCCAGGCATAGTCTAGAAAGGTGGCTTAACGGTGAACTCTGGGCCTTCAAGCACTGGAGAGGAGAAAAGAAGGAGGAGGGAATGACACATAAACTGTAATTAGGCCTCCATGGGCCACAGGACCAAGAGTCGTCTTACTACTGCTAAGTTGTGAGATGGAGTTGAACAGAAAAGAACAGGTACCCCAGCACAGCAAGGAGCCTCTCTCTGGTTTTCAGCAAAAATTGGACTTAAGATTTCTGTGATAGTGTTGGTCTTCAATATCATTCAGGTGAAAGGAATTTATTAGGGTTAAGCCAAAACGATGCCTCCCAATCAGTCATCACCAGTGGGATGAGCCCTCTGAAATCAATGCTGAAGGGGGAGACACGTCATTCCTTCTTAATCTCTTAAGAGAGCAAAATGTAATGTCAGGCTCCAGCCCAGTTTTCTAGAAGAAGCAAAAGAAATCAGCTGAAGTATATATAAGCTGAATAAAATAGGAAAATAAAGCCAGAAAAGAAACCAAAAATTAGTGATGCTTTGACAATCAAGTGAAAACTCTGGTTGGCTACATTGTTAAATTTGTGAACTTTATAATAACCTTTGCCCACATTTCCAGTTTCCCTGCTGGTGCAGCATGCTCACTTTGCTGCTCGCTGTCCTTTTCGGTTGTTGTTGTTGTTATTTTGTTATTCCCTTGTGTTCCATTGTTGTTGTTTTCTTAAGGAAGGGCATAATGTAATGGATCCATTTGCCGGATTTTTTAATTGGGTCCATTGCTTCTGCTGCCATGAAAGGAGTGCCGAATGCTGGCATTTTCCATCAGAGTCCTGTGCACCTTTATTGAAAGTGAAAGAAATAGCACTTTTTTTAATAAAGTCTTCCCCTTAATGGCCTTGGTAGGTAAATTAGAAAACATGGCTACAGTTGGTGTTTCTTGATTGGGTCCATTTTTCTTGCCCTGAGGATGTAAATGCTAGCTAGCATTGTTCAATTAGATGCCACCTTTTGCCTTAAATATTAAGTTTTTTTTATGTAGATTTCACTTTAAACTGCCTACAAACATGGATGCCTGTGTCTGTCTGTACCTTAGTCTGCTTTTGAATATAAGTGGCACTAAATATCTCTTTTCTTCCAGTATTTTCTCAAAATTAAGATTTATTTGTTTAGTACATGGAAAACACTCATTTATCCTTGTGTGTGTTTTTTTTTAAATAGAAACAATTATAACAGATGACTTCTTTTTCCAGTATTTAGCAACCAATTTTACAGACAATTAAATTACTCTAACAAGAAGATTAATCAACTTTTAATGTAAAACTGTATTGTTGATTTCATTGTATATGCATTTTATGCTGCTATCAAATATGACAACTAGAAGTTTATGTATATTAAAATACCTATACCCACTTGTACCCATGGCCATTAAACAATTAACCCACTTTTCACGGGTAATCAACCCACAATAATTTGGTTTGGGTGTTCATTACCCAGATTAATTCAAATAAAAAAGACACAGTGAGGCAGAAATTGGATAAGTGGATACTATGTAATCCCAACTGTCTTAATTTTCCATAGGGATGTCTGAATTGGATTTTGACAAAATACCTCTCTTTATCACAGCACCCCCAATCAAATACAATGTGATTTTTTTCCTATTTCTTAAAATAAGTTATTATTTCATAAATTGTGTGGAGTTAGTAGTCTTGAAAATTCTGAGGTTATAAAAATCTGTAACCCCCAAAAGACCCACAATTAAAAATATTTTTATTTATATATGTTTATATATGTAATATGCAAAGCAATAAATCTAAATCACCTTTTGGAGACTTCTTAGAATTATAATTAATCAATTTTAGATTCTTAGCAAAATTATGAATTCCAGCAGGAATGCTCAATTCTTTAGATTTTTTTAAAATCTTGTTCTGGTTACAACCCCGAGATATTGTCTATTAATGACCAAAAGAACTTAAAGGAAAATATATGTCATTTCAGGTTATTAGGTCTATAATTTAACTACTTTCAAAAGGCCAACACATCTGCATCCCCTAATAATAATATTTAGGAAGATTTAGTTTTTACCTATATTTGATCTATCCATATGTAAATCTATAATTAAAAATTATCTAAATGTCTAAGACTATGTAATGCAAACATTTAAAACAATGTTTACGAATACTATTTAATAACATGAACAATGTTTATATGTTATACCAGTGGTTTTCAACCCTGGCTGCACTTTACAATCAACTAGGGAGCCCTTAAAAAAATAAATATGACTAACTCCACCTCTAGGGGTTCTAATTTAATTGGCCTTGAGTGGGATCTGAGCATGAGTGTACTTTAAAATGTCAGCAAATTGTTATTTTCCATAACAACTAGAATGCCGAGTTGTAAATATTATAATAAATTAAGGTAAAAAATCTTCTAAATCTTGTTGGGAGTGAAAAGGAGCTATAGAAAGAAATTATTTCAAATGATATGTTCTGTTTAAGTGATATAAGTTTGGATGATATTTATTTTTTATCTCAATATGTTTACATGCTTTGTATATTTTTTGACAAGCTTATATTTATTTTAAATGATACTAAAGGCAAATAATATTCAAAATATACATTTTAGAAAGCAAAGTCTTAGAGATATGAACTTAGGACAGATTTAAATATACTGACATAAAGATTTATTAGATGCTATACTCTTCCTTCCACAGACGCACAAAAGCAAACACAGTCTGTTATATGTAGAGGATGTATTCACAGATGGAAATGTGATGCCACGCTTTGAAGACCTGAACTGTACGTATTCACATGTCTTCTGGTCTGGATATAAGAACCAATATACAAGTGAATGTGACATGGATAAGTAGAAAAACACTGGTGGGTCAGCAAGTAAGTGATTTTTCAAGACCAAGCTGCTCTACCTACAGCAAAAGTCACCTTCTAAGACAGGAAGCAATCCCAGAAAAACATTTTCTGGAAAATGTGAGGAAGTGTCTCAGGATAGCACTCAACTAACTCTTTTTTCTCCCACCTGAAATTAAAGACATTTAGAAAGCCTTTTCCATAACTGTAATACAAACACATAAATATTTGGCACGTGGCACTGATATTATGTTCTATAACCACAATGAAGTCTTCCAGGTTTTGTTTAATAATTTAAAAAGTAAAGCCTTTATGCTATTGTTGATGCAGAATTTTTGGATTGGAACCCGGATTCTTTGTCTGACGGAGTCGAAGAATGAATCCACGGACAGAAGGTGGTATAGCAAAGGTGGAGATTTATTGAAGAACAAGTACAGACTCCCATATGGGGAGAGGGAAAGAGAGCCTTTATGCTATTGTGAAGGTTAATTTTATGTGTCCCTTGACTGAGCCATGGAGTGCCCAGACATTTGGGCAAACATTACTCTGGGTGTGTCTGTGAGGTAAGGGTGTTTCTGGACGAGATTAACTTTAGGTAGACTGAGTACAGCACATTGCCCTCAGTCATGTAGGCGGGCCTCTTCCAATACACTGAACACCTGACTAGAACAAAAAGGCTGAGTAAGAGGAAACTCCTACTGCCTAGAATCTTTGAAATGTGATACAGGTCTTTTCAGGTTTTGGAGATCAAACTGAAATGTCTACTCCCCTGAGTGTGGAGCCTGCCAGTTGCTGAAGGTAACCTTACAACATGAAAATATTTTATTTCCACTAATTTTTTGTTGTTGTTCCTTTTCAAATCTGCTTGAACATTTAAATAGTCTCTGATGTCTTGCTCATGTTTTGGAGCCCACCGGTGTATTTCTTTGAATATGTTTGTACACTCTTTATGTTTTGTATTTTAGGATTCTAATATCTGAAGTCCTTGGGGATCTAAATCTAATATTTATTCTGTCTTCTCATAATATTTTCCTCACTCATGGTGGCTCATTTCTGTGTGTATTCGATGTTTTTTCTTTCTATTATGAGCCCATATTTACCAGGACATAATCTGTGCATATTCCAAGAAGCCTAAATTGAGAGGCTTCCCTTTTAGGTGGAATTTTGTTTGTTTGAATTGCATGAACAGCTTAATTTTCATTCAGTTTCTTGTCTTGGAGTTTCTTAGACGGCAGTTGTTCTCTGGTCACCATAATAAATAGACTCACGTGAGGTTAGACTACAGTCCTAATTCTCGAAGTAGGCAATTACTGTTATTATTATGGTTTCCTTGGCAGAGACAGACAGGCTTATTCTTTGGTTCTTGTTGCTGTAGACAAGAGGATATATTAGTAACCACACCTTTACTGAGAATGAGGCTGTAGTGAGGTATCCAACTTTATGTGGAGGGGAGAGTGATCCTCCTTTTCATCTTCTTCACCTTTGGGAGAGCAAAGGCTCATCTGCTTTTTTCCAAGTGGTGCCCTTGTACACAAAGCATGTACAACCTCAGACTCTCATTAATATTCTTTAAATGTAAATTTGCTTTTTTTGTGTGCACAGAAACATAACACTTCTGTTCTGCTTATGATCTCTTCAGTTTGCATGTCTTTCTCTAGATTTTTGCTAAGCCATACTTCCAGATATCTTACTTGTAGAGTTATTTTTACTGAGCTGAACATCAGAAATTTTTATTTGTTTTTATTAATTCTCATCTTATTACGTTAAACTCACTGTCTCAGATGATTGGGTTCTGTTAAGAATTTGATGTCTAACTTATTTGTGATGTCTCCCATCTTTAAGCATTTTCAGTTAGTCAACATTTTATATCCCCCAATTTTTCCTCAGTTAAATTTCATGAATATATATAAAAATATAATATTTTAGTTTCAAATTTCAAGTTGCTACTACCAAAGATATTTCTAAAGCCTTTGCATGTACTTTCTTTTATCTATAGAATATTAAAGTTAAAGTCTAACTTAAGCCAATGTGAAGGTTTATGTGTCAGAAAATAAATGTAAAGAAATAAGATATGCATATAAATGTAAACATTGCAGTATGGATTAAAATGCAAATTCACTTTAAATTTTATAGCTACCACAAACATGTGCTGGGTTGGCTGGTTAAAACTTTATCTAATAACTTATAACATATATTTAAAATATCTTTGAAAAATATAACAACATTGAGCATGAGAATTGCAAAAAATTTGCTACATCTCTAATAATCTTTGTCAAAACATTCTTTTCTCTTATAACCTTAATTAAGTTGGTCATCAATTTTAGTATATAAATTATAGAAGAAATTTAAATCAAAACACAATTTGTTTTAATTACATACATGAAAATAATTTTTAAGGAAGAGATTATTTTATTCATTTTTCAATTTCCCCAGTATTTATTATCTATTATATTTTTTACACTATTCTAAGTTCTGGAGATACAGCAGTCTCTGTCCTCAAGGGCCTAGTGGGGACGTAGATAATAAATAATCACCAAATTAAATAAATAATACACATTAATAATCTGTTAAATAAATAGGTAATGACTTTGAGGTCAGGAGCTATAGTTTAAATTGGTTTGTCAAGTAAGGCTTCACTGGAAAAAAAATGACAAGCTGAGACATGAAGTAGGTGAGAGAGTGCATCTTTGTATGTGAGAAAACAAAAGATACAAAAGCCTTAAGGCATGAGAGACTATGGAATATTCCAGGGTATGTGTTATAGGCTGAGCAATGGGGAGATGTTTAAAATATGTAGTTTCAATGGAAAATGGTCAAATTTTGGTTATAATTTGAAGGTAAAAATAAACAGGATTCATTGTCAGATTGGATTTACTGTGTGAATGAAGGAAGAATCAATGATAACACCAATGTTTTTTCATCTGAGCATTTATTGGGATTGGAAAAGCTGGAAGGCAATCATGCTTGTTGAGGAAAGATAAAGAGTTTTAGACTTGCCAAGTTTGGCATGCCTATTGACAATCAAGTATGAACTTCAAATGGGCAGGATATCTGAGTGTGGGGTTCAAGTGACCCAGGTATTTATTGCTGCACAGCAAACTACACAAAACTTAGTGGCTAAAAACAATAATTTAGTGTTATTTCTCATGATTCTTTATATTAACTGGGCTCAGCTAAGTGGTGCTTGTTTTGAGTGTCCTTATGTGGTTGCAATCAAATGGATGCTGGGTCTGGAACCATTTGAAGGACTGAACTAGCATGTGAAAAACCCACTCACATGGTGTGCTGTTGTTGCTAGCTATTACTAGGAACTCATTAAGGACTGTACATAGTACCTACTCATGGTCTTTCCTTGTGGCTTTGGCTTACATGATGACCAAGTTCCAAGAAAGTGATCCCAGGAACAAGCATTCTAGTGGCCCAAATGCAAACTGCAAGGCTTCTTTGACCCAACCTTGGAAATTATATAGCCTCAGTTCTCTGTATCCTGCTGGTCAAGAGTAAGTCACAGGTTCAGCTTAGATTCAAGGAGTGGGGACTATATAAAAATGAGATGCAGCTAATGGCAGGCCAGTTTTAGAAATTAAGTATTACAAATGAATATACAGCTTTGGGCATTATAAATCATATAGATGGTGTTCAAAGCAATGCGATTTAATGAAACAAATAACAAGGTGAGTATAGAGAAAAAGAAGAAAATTATAAACTGTTCCCCAGGGCATTCTAAGATTTAGAGTTTGGGAGAGGAAGAAGAAGAATCAAAGAATATAAGAAAGGCCAGAGAAATAGGAAAAAACAACAGAAGAGTGTAGTGACCTAAATGCCAAAGGAACAAAGAAGAAGCTACCAATTATAGCAGATGCTACTGATAATCCCAGATGAGAAATGAGAATTGGTTACTCCAACATGACTGTCATTGACACAGTTCACTAGAGTCCTTTGATGTATAAAAGTTTTTATTTATGGTAAAGTCGAATTTATCTAAATTTTTCTTTTATTGCTTGTACTTTAGGTGCCCTGGCTAAGAATCCATTGCCAAATTTAAAGTAATGAAAATTTATCTCCTATTTTCTTATAAGAGCTTTATAGCTTCAGTTCTTATATTTAGGTTGTTGACTCAATTTACCTGTTAGATCAATTAAGGATAATAAAAATAAAAGTATTTATTTTATCATACTTATTTCCTCTTAATGCTCTTCACTTCTTTATTATGAGAAGTTGAAAATCTTCAGACCCAAGATTCTGACCTATATTATTTTCTTTCCCTTTAAATAACTTTTAACATTTCTTGCAAGGCTAGTCTGCTGGCAACAAATTTCCCTCAATTTTTGTCTGAGAATCATTTAAAAAAAAATATATATATATATATATATTTATTATTGATTTCAGAGAGGAAGAGAGAGATAGAAACATCAATGATGAAAGAGAATCATTGATTGGCTGCCTCCTGCACACTCTCTACTGGGGATAGAGCCAGCAACCTGGGCATGTGCCCTTGATCAGAATCGAACCTGGGACTCTTCAGTCCATAGGCTGACGCTCTATCCACTGAGCCAAACCAGCTAGGGCTGGGAGTCTTTATTTCTCCTTTATCTTTAAAGAATAATTTTGCAAGGTGCAGAATTCTAAGGTTTTTTTTTCCTCTCTCAACATTTAAAATATTTTATTTTACTCTCTTCTTACTTTCATGGTTTCTGAGAAATCAGACGTAATTCTTTGTTCTTCTATCAGTAAAATGAATTTCCCCTCCTCTACTTTTTGTTTTATCTTTAATTTTCTATAATTTTAAATTATATGCCTATGTTTGATATATATATATATATATATATATATATATATATATATATATATATATATATATGTATTTATCCTGATTGGTGTTCTCTGAGCTTTCTGGGTCTATGGTTTGGTGTCTGACATTAATTTGGGAAAATTTTGGTCATTATTGTTTCAAATAGTTCTTCTGTTCCTTTCTCTCTTTCCTCTCCTTCATTCCAATTATATCATTCACAGCTGTCCCACAGTCCTTAAATAGTCTGGGGTGTGTGTTTTTCCTGTCTTTATTCTCTAAGCTTTTGGATTTTGAGGATTCTATTGAATAGCCTCTAGCTCAGAGATTCTTTCCTCAGCTGTGCCTCGTCTGCTAATGAGCCAATCAAAGGCATTCTTTATGTCTGTTTTTTTTCTTTTTATCTCTAGTATCTTTTCAGTTCTTTCATGTTCTTCACTTTATCCATTATCCCCTGTGGCATATAGTATTAGTTGTTTTAAATTCTCAGTCTGATAATTCACACATCCCTACCATATCTGGTTCCGATTATTGTTTTGCCTATTCAAATTGCATTTTGTTGCCTTACCAGACATGATGTACTGAATAACAAGAATTGTTATCAATAGGCCTTTAGTAATGTGAGGGTGAGAAAGCATTCTATAACCCTCTGATTAGGTCTCAGTCTTTTAGTGAGGCTATGCCCAATGGCCTGTGAATTTCCTAAGTGTTTCTCAGTTGTTTTCTCCCCACTCAAGTGGAACAGCATTGTTGAGCCAGCTGGAGTTGGGCATTTCATTTCCCCTGGTCAATGAGTCTTTAACAGTGCCCAGCAGGGTGCTCTAGGACAGTGGTCGGCAAACTGTGGCTCCCAAGCCACATGCAGCTCCTGAGCCGCCGTTTGCCACTCTGTTGACTAATGAGTTTGCCGACCACTGGGATAGGGGCTTAATCACAAGGAACAACAACAGCCTGTAATTATTGGAATCGAGAGTCTCAGTGGTCGGCAAACTCATTAGTCAACAGAGTGGCAAACCGTGGCTCAAGAGCTGCAGTTTGCCCACCACTGCTCTAGGGCATTTCAAATGGTTTCTTTTCCCTTTCCCCTGCCAGAAGCTTCAGGAGACTTTTCTCCAACATTTATTGTGGGAATATTGTGAGCTCCTGGAGATACATCTCATGATGTTGTAAGTCTCTCTGGAGTTTTTAACTCTCAGGATTGTTCCCACTGAGCCTCCAGCAATTTGTCAATTACAGTTCAGACAATACTTCCCTGGCACTGATTCCCACTGATAAGGAATTTTTGGGCTGGAACCCGGATTCTTTGTCTGCCGGAGTCAGAAAATGAATCCACGGACAGAGGGTAGTATAGCAAAGGTGGAGATTTATTGAAGAACAAGTACAGACTCCCATGCCTGGAGAGGGAAAGAGTCCCACAGAATGGACTCCCATGTGGGGAGGGGGAAAGGGTCCCAATGAGTTCCTTTTCCCTATGGCTTATAAAGGCTGCAGAGCCTGGTGCCTTGATATCTCTTCTGATTGGTCACTATTCCCTTAGACTGGTTACTATAGTAACCCTAGGCTCAAAGGTCCAAACTCACACAGGACATGTGAGGTTCTCCCCATTCCTTCCTTATTGTTTTCCTATTCCCTTCGGGCTTTCTTCCTCTCCTTCTGGATGAAGGGCTTCCTTCTCTTTATTTTGTAAATATAGACCTTCTGCTGTTCCCAGCTCCTTCATTCTAGAAAATGTACCTGTTGCAGCTTTTCAGCTTCCCTATTCTATGGAAATACACCTTCTGCTGCTCTGCAGCCCTGTGCTTCCTCCATGGTCCCCTTAATTTACAAAATTTCCTAAAACCTGTCTTTTTCATCCCCCAAAATTCCTGATTCACCATGGTGGCTTCCATTCCTGAGTCTCTACTCAGGTAAGCTGGGACTCCCTGTATTCGTCTGCTTCTCAAATTGAAATAGGAATTTGGGGTGTAAAATAGGACAGGTTTAGGAAATTTTAGAAATTTTTGGAAATTTGGCGGTGGCCACAGAGCTGGAGCGAGCAGGAGGCTTGTGTTGCCCCCAGCGATGGAGGAAGCCAAGCTTCCTGCCTGCCCTGGCCGGCCCTGGCCTCTGTTCAAAGCTACAAAGTTTCAATTGTAGAAGATAAATAAATCCCAGATACTTGCTTCCAGCTGGCCCTGGCCTTTGCTCAAAGAGGTGCTGAAAAAAAAAAGAGAAAAAGGAAGGGCTGGGAGCTTGGGTTGCCTGGGGGCATGGCCAGCCTGCAAACAGCCATCAGCCCCTCACCCAGCCAGTCCAGGCACCACAGTGGGGACCCCCATCCTGAAGGAGCTGTGGCCAGCCTGCAAACAGCCATCAGCCCCTCACCCAGGCTGGCCAGGCACCCCAGCAGGGACCCCCACCCTGAAGGGGGTGTGGCCAGCCTGAAAAGAGCCCTAAGCCCCTCACCCAGGCTAGCCATGCCCCCCAGCGGGGACCCTCACCCCATGGGGACATGGCTGGCCTGCAAACGACCACAGGCCCCTCGCCCAGGCAGCCCCATGCCCCAAGGGAACCCCCACCCTGATCCAGGACACCCTTCAGGGCAAACCAGCCAGCCCCCACCTGTGCACCAGGCTTCTATCCTATCTAATAAAAGAGTAATATGCAAATTGACCGTACCTCTGCTATACCCACAAGCCATGCCCACCAGCCAATCAGGGGAGAGTATGCAAATTAACCCAACCAAGATGGCTGCGGCCATGGAGCGAGCAGGAGGCTTGGGTTTCCCCAGTGATGGAGGAAGCCAAGCTTCCAGCATACCCTGGCCTGCCCAGGCCTCCACTGAAGACTACAAAGTTTCAATTATAGAAGATAAATAAATCCCAACAAAAATGGTTGCATCCACGAATCGAACAGGAGGCTTGGGTTTCCCCGGTGATGGAGGAAGCCAAGCTTCCTGCACACCCTGGCTGGCCCAGGCCTCTGCTGAAGGCTACAAAGTTTCAATTATAGAAGATAAATAAATCCCAACAAAAATGGTTGCATCCACGAATCGAACAGGAGGCTTGGGTTTCCCCAGTGATGGAGGAAGCCAAGCTTCCAGCATACCCTGGCCTGCCCAGGCCTCCACTGAAGACTACAAAGTTTCAATTATAGAAGATAAATAAATCCCAACAAAAATGGTTGCATCCACGAATCGAACAGGAGGCTTGGGTTTCCCCAGTGATGGAGGAAGCCAAGCTTCCTGCACACCCTGGCTGGCCCAGGCCTCTGCTGAAGGCTACAAAATTTCAATTATAGAAGATAAATAAATCCCCCCAAAATGGTGGCAGCCACGGAGCTGGAGAGAGCAGGAGGCTAGGGTTGCCCTTGGTGTTGGAGGAAGTGAAGCTCCCGCAGCCCTGGCCTGACTTGGCCTCCGCTTAAGGCTACAAAGTTTCAATTATAGAAGATAAATAAATCCCAGATACCAGGGCCTCCGCTTGGGTAGCCGGGGCACATGGCCGGCCTGCAAACCACCACAGGCCCCTTGGCCAGGCCACCCCATGTCCCAAGGGAACCCCCACCCTGATCCGGGACACCCTTCAGGGCAAACCAGCTGCCTGCCCCCCCTGCACCAGGCCTCTATCCCATCTAATAAAAGAGTAATATGCAAATTGACCATCACTCCAACACACAAGATGGCTGCCCCCATGTGGTCAAAGATGGCTGCCCCCATGTGGACACAAGATGGCCAGCAGTGGAGGGGAGTTGGAAGGGATCAGGACTGCAAGGGAGGGCAGTTGTGGGCGATCAGGCCAGCAGGGGAGGGCAGTTGGGAGGGACCAGGCCTGCAAGGGAGGGCAGTTGGGGGTGATCAAGCCTGCAGGGGAGGGCAGTTAGGGGTGATCAGGCTGACAGAGGAGGGAAGTTGGGGGCAACCAGGCCTGAAGGGAAGGGCAGCTGGGGGCGGGACCAAGGCCTGCAGGGGAGAGCAGTTGGGGGCAACCAGGCCTGCAGGGGAGGGCAGTTGCAGGGGACCTGGTCTGCAAGGGAGGGTAGTTGTGGGTGATCAAGCCAGCAGGGCAGGGCAGTTGGGAGGGACCAGGCCTGCAAGGGAGGGCAGTTGGGGGTGACTTGGCCAGCAGGGAAGGGCAGTTGGGGGGGACCCAGTCCTGCATTGGAGAGCAGTTGGGGGGAGTCAGACCTGCAGGGGAGGGCAGTTAGGGGTGACCAAGCCTGCAGGGAAGGGCAGTTAGGGGCAAACAGGCTAGCAGGGGAGTGGTTAGGGGGTGATCAGGCTGGCAGACAGAAGCAGTTAGGGGCAATCAGGAAGGCAGACAGGTGAGCAGTTGAGAGCCAGCAGTCCTGGATTGTAAGAGGGATGTCCGACTGCCCGTTTAGGCCCGATCCCTGGTAGGATCGGGCCTAAATGGGCAGTCAGACATCCCTTGAGGGGTTCCAGATTAGAGAGGGTGCAGGCTGGGCTGAGGGACACACACCCCTGTGCACGAATTTTGTGCACCGGGCCTCTAGTCTATACTAATAAAAGTGTAATATGCTAATTAGACTGGGAGACCTTCCAGGAGACCTTCCGGACGTTCTTTGAACAAAGCCATGGTGGCAGGGCCAAGGTAGAGGCAGTTAAAGGCCAAGAGGGGAGGGCAGTTGTGGGTGATCAGGCTGTTTAGGGGCGGGGCCATTGGGGGTAAGCAGACCAGCAGGGGGGCCAGTTGGGGGCAAGCAGGCCATCAGTGGGGGTCAGTTGGGGGTGATCAGAAAAGTGGGGGGGGCAGTTTGGAGTGAGCAGGCCAGCAGGGGTGCAGTTGAGGGTGAGCAGGCTGGCGGGGGGCCATTTGGTGGAGAGCAGGCCGGCGGCAGGGGGCAGTTGGGGGCGAGTAGGCTGGCAGGCAGAGTGGTTAGGGGCAATCAGGCAGGCAGACAGTTCAACGGTTAGGAGCCAGCAGTCCTGGATTCTGAGAGGGATTTCTAACTGCTGATTTAGGCCCGATCCCTGTAAACCACAGTAGGACAGCCTTTGAGGGGTCCCAGATTGGAGAGGGTGCAGGCCAGGCTGAGGACCACCTCCCCATGCACAAATTTCATGCACCAGGCCACTAGTTCTTTAATAAATCTCCACCTTTGCTATACCACTTTCTGTCCATGGACTCATTCTTCAATTCTGGCAGACAAAGAATCCGGGTTCCAGTCCAAAAATTCCGTTTGGAAACCTTGAGGGCAGCAGTTTGCCCTGCAATGTCTCTCTTGTTTGAATAAGAAAGAGATGATTTTTTTCTTGTTAGGATGTAGTGGTGACTTCCAAGTTCCTTACATGTAGAACTCGGAACTGGATTTTAAAAAGTATATTGTTAAGAGATGCTAAAGGTCTAAAACTCATTACACATGTTTGCAACAATGATGCAACTCTATGTTCTAGTTTAGTAGTGTTTGTGAAATAACCTGTAATATTAACTTTATTAAAATTATTATTTTTTTACTGTTAATCCATTTATTAATTCACTTTTCTATTCTCCATAGTATGTAATAAGTAGATATAATCAATGAAATCAGTGATTTGCATTCTGAACAGATGTGTTATATGCAATTTAGAATATTAACAGGTAAATAAAATAATTTTAAATAGTGGTAATGTGGGACAAAAATGATGTATAGATTTTTTTTCATTTCTAGAAAATTTGGATTCCTGTGGCACTTTTATTCATTTTGTAAGGATATTGTACTGGTGACTTTTAATATATATATTTCATTGATTTTTTTTAATCATGCTGGTCAGTAGAGGATGCAGTCCATAAGAGGGTGATGTTAGTTTGTGTGTGGGAATGTTTGTTATCTGATAATATGTCTATAACCTTAGAAGAAGATGGAAATAAATAAATAAATAAATAAATAAATAAATAAATAAATAAATAATATACATAGTCTTGGTTCAATACAAATTTAACAAATTTTTGAAAAGTTGATATAAAAATTTTAAAAAATAATAGGATTTAAAAGAAGATTTTGGCCCTGGCTGGGTGACTGGAGTTGATTGTAGCATCGTCCTGTACACCAAAAAGGTTGCTAATTTGATTCTAGTCAGAGCACATACCTCGGTTGCAGGTTTGATCCCTGGTCAGAGCACATACAGAAGGCAACTGACCAAAGTTTCTCTCTCTCTCTCTCTTTAAAAAATCAATTAGAGAAAAACAAAACAAAACATCCTTGTGTGAGGATAGAAATAAGAGATTTTAATAGAGAAGAAGATGCAAGATATGTTCTTTACTTTTACTTTGGTGGATCAGAAGAACAAACTTTTCTTTTTTTTTTTTTTTTTTTTTAAATATATTTTATTGATTTTTTACAGAGAGGAAGGGAGAGGGATAGAGAGTTAGAAACATCGATGAGAGAGAAACATCAATCAGCTGCCTCCTGCACACCCCCCACCGGGGACATGCCCGCAACCAAGGTACATGCCCTTGACCGGAATCGAACCCGGGACCTTTCAGTCCGCAGGCCGACGCTCTATCCACTGAGCCAAACCGGTTTCGGCACAAACTTTTCTTTATCTATATAATCACTGAGTACTTTTTAGAATTAGACAAACTTAGCTAATATACAATGAATTTACATTAAACGCAAATTTTCTGAAAGCCAATAATTTGCCTATATGCGGGTAATAAAAGTAGGATTCTAAGAGATGTGATAAATAGAAGAGGCAGCCACCCCTTTCAAGTTGATCATAATGCAACTCAAACAGCATGCAATGACTAATTTGAATTACTAAAAAAACAAGTGAAATCAATCATTTTAGAAAAGTAATATTATTGAAGCAATGTAATAAATAATGTTTCCAAGGCCACTCTGTCTTTTTGTGCCTATATACAGTTATTTTATTATGGAACACCTCTAGAAGTAAAAGCTTATGACTAATTCCATGTACAATACTTTATAGATGTTACAAAAATTTAGATTAAAAAAATAAACACAGCTTCTTTTTCTTTTTTGTTTATTTAATATAAAATTACCAAGGTCAGGTTTGATATATACTTATTTTCCAAGTAGTTGAAAGAAATTAATTTTTATTCTATAGGGCTGGTTAGGGGAGATTAAAATGGTCAAAAAAATACAAAGATAAAGTGATGGTATAAGTAGTGAAAAATAAGCATGCTCATTGTTAAGCATGATATGACACAAATGAAAGCTCTTGCCAATCCAAGCCATCCTTGCATTTAAAACTAAATAGGTTTATTCCTAGGTCCAAAATACATAAAAAACTCAAACTCAACACTAAACAAACAAATAATTACATTAAAAAATGGGCAGAGGATCTGAATAAGTACCTTTCCCAAGAAGACTTACAAGTGGCCAACAGATAAATGAAAAGATGTTCAACTTCACTAGCAATTAGGAAAAGGATACCACCTCAAACCTGTTAGAGTGGCTATTAACAACAGGACAAGTAATAACAAGTATTGGAGAGGTTGTGGAAAAATGGAAACCTTATTTACTGCTGGTGGGAATGTAGACAGGTACAGTTACTATGAAAACAATCTGGTGGTTCCTCAAAAAATTAAGAATAGAGTTATCATATGACCCAGCAAACTCTCTCCTGGGTATCTACCCAAAAAACTCAAAAACATGTATTGCAAATATAATATGCACCCCTGTGTTCATGGCAGCATTATTCACAGTGGCCAAGACATGGAGAAGACCAAAGTGTCCTTTGACAGAGGATTGGGTAAAGAAGATGTGGAACATATACAAAGTGTCTCAAAAAAATGTACACACACTTTGAATAATTATAAAGGTCATGTTTATTAAAATGCACTTCATTTTCAAAATGTAATAGAATCTATGGACATTGTGTGTGTACATTTTTATGGGATACCCTACATATATGGAGCACTGCTCAGCCATAAGAAAAGACAGAATACTGCCATTTGCAACATAGATGGACCTTGAGAATATTATGCTAAGTGAAATAAATCAGTCAGTAAAAGCTAAGAACCATATGATTTCACCCATGTATGGGACATAAAATTGAAACTCATGGGCACAAACAGCAGTGTGGTCATTACCAGAGAAGAGGGGTTGGGAGAGGGGGCAGTGGAAGGGCCTAACATATGGTGATGGAAGATGGTTTGACTTTGGGTGGTGGGCACACAATGCAATATACTGTTACAGAAGACCAAAGAAAACCAAGGATGCTTTAAAGAAGAGGAGGGACACTGTTTAATACACCAGCGGACTCAGGGAACAGCCTTCCAAATCTGAGTGAAGAAACATGCATGGGGCTTTTCTTTATATCTCCCTGTGGTCTTTGTCCCACAAACATGGATTATGCTTCCGGTCCTTTTAGCAGGCCTTTCAAGAAGGCCCCCAGGTGTTGGGGATCTCCAGGCCTTATCTGATGGTCTGGCCTGGCACCAGCGTTAATAACCCTCCCTCTGGGGCATTGCACTGTTCACAGTAACAGGTTCTGCAAGACCAGTATCTGGGAAGGAGGTAATGACTTAATTATAGGTTATCAAGAATGTATACTGAGCTTGCTGGCATGGATTCAGATCACTATGCCCCAAATATCAGGGTTACATTGAAATTAGCCCTTTTTAGCCTTCTCAATACAGACCATAGATCATAGAAATGCACACTTGAAACCTACATGATCCTATTAACAAATGTCACCCCAATAAATGTAATAAAAATGTAAAACAAAAAACTAAATAGAAAAGGAAAGCTGGGATGTTATGCTGGTTTAAAAGTAGGTATTAGACAGTGATCCCACTTCTAGGAATATATCCCAAGAAGCTAGAAACATCAATCAGAAAGGATATAGGCACCCCTATATTCATAGCAGCACAATTCACCAGAGATAAGATTTGGAAACAACCTAAGTGCCCATCAGCAGATAAGTGGATTAAAAAACTGTGGTACATCTACACAATGGAATACTATGCTGCACTAAAAGAGAAGGAATTCTTACCATTTGCAAAATCATGGATGGAACTGGAGAGCATTATGCTAAGTGAAATAAGCCAGTCAGAGAAAGATAAATATCACATGATCTCACTCATTTACAGAATATAATAAACAACATAAACTGATAAACAAAAACAGATCCACAGACAGAGAAGCATTGATCAGACTGTCAAACCTCAGAGGGAAGGTAGGGGAGGTTGGGGGTAAGTGGGAGAGATCAACCAAAGGACTTGTATGCATGCATATAAGCCTAACCAATGAACACAGCCAACAGGGGGGTGAAGGCATGAGTGAGGGGGGGGAGGTTAGGGAGTAATGGAGGAATGAGGACACATATGTAACACCTCAATCAATCAATCAATCAATCAATTAATCAATAAAAATAAAAGTAGGTATTAGAAAAACAGATGCAAACATTTTCACAGAATGAATCAGAGATTATCTCTTTTTTCAGGAAGTTTAAACCCAGATAAGATAAGGATGAATACTAATAATTTAAGTAGGAGAAAGACACATAATTTGTATCTTTGTTGGGTTTTCTAGAGTCTGAGCCTGCCTAAAGCAGTGAGTTGGGCTCCTGAATTTATTGAAGTAGTGGTCTTTAAGAAAAACATGCAGGGAAGTGAGGGAAGAAAAAAGAAGAGGAAACAGCTGACAAGAATGTAGTCTCAAGGAAATTCTGTCATGAGACAGATCAAAGGAATGTTCTGGAATGTAAATGGCATTGTAGAAGTGTTCTGTGGCCAAGTGTTCTGTGGACATGGTACCCCATGTCATCAGGCATTAGCTGCCTCCCTGGGGTTGGGGCCGTAGCCTCCTGGGAGAAGCAGTTGAAGTGGAATCTCCTCTGTTAGCCAAGGCAGGGATTCAGATATCCCAGAGTCTAATTTCAGTTGAGAGATCTATCTGTCAAAGACTTGATGAAATATGGCCTTGGTTTTCCTACATAACTAGAGCTTGCAACTGAAGTTCACCCATTTTTACTACTCTGCAGAATTACTTGTGGGAAATACTAGAATTCTTTGGTCATGACTTTTTTATGCAGTATCCAGTAAAAAAAATTCAAATAACTCACTTCTCAGAATAGCTTATTGTGTTAACTCTATTATCTGTATTAGGAAAGGTTACATTTTGTTTATTCAGAAGCTATAAAATGTTTTAAATGTTCTTGATGAATTGCTTAAGATAGTTTTGCCTGCAGGAGGTAAATCAATCCCTAGAGATAGAAAATCAGTTTTTACTCACAGGAATCTTTGCCATGATGGTCATAAATAAGATTCTTAGGGGCAATGATCTCCATTATCAGACGGATGTTATACAATGAAGAGTACCTAATTCCTTTTCCAGTCCAGTATGATGCAGGGGCCTTAAATGTGGAGAAAGCAGAAGTCTATTGAGTGGGCAGCATAAAGGTTCATTTGAAAAGGTGTGGACTGGCAGTGAGCCAAACATTGCACAAAATCTCAGGTATCAGGAGAGGTCAGTGGTGAAAACCATAGAAGCTGAAGTTGGATCAAGAGACTGGGACTCTCCCACCTTGAAAACTGCCCCCATTCCCTCTCCAGCCAATGGTCTAACAGTTCAGAGCACATCGCCACATCCACCTGAAAAGCCAGCATGGTCTTAATACAAAACCAGAAGCAAATATTTGAGTAGAGCCTCATCTTTTGTCTTCTCATTATAAAAGCAAGGAAGCTTGTTTATCTGCTGTGAATCACTTTCCTCTTCTTTAAAATCATCGAATTGTACCTTATAAATACAGCTGATTCGAGATAGACCAGACACACCATTCAGCATGGGGATAAAAGAACCAGCTTTGGAACATGACAGATTTTAAATCCTACTTCACAACTTCATAGATACATTAATTTGGGCAAGATGCTTAATTTTTCTAAACCTCAGTTTTTAGTTAGTTTGGAATTTCAAACTTCACTAAGCTTGATCCAGCAAATATTAACTGTATGTATTGTTGTATGTTAACATTTATACATTAAATATAATTATAATTATTCTTTGCCTATAATATAAAGAATGGTCTTTGCCATACCCAATACATTTGCTAAATAATTCTTTTTTTTTTCTTACTGAAAGACAGTGGTATCTTTGTAATACTTGTTTCCTTACATATACAAATTTTATTCCTGGATGTTCTTTTATGTTGACACTAGTGGCCCGGTGCACGAAATTCGTGCACATTAAAAGGGGATTAATTAGAGGAAATAATTTAATATTGCTATTTGCCCTTTCTCTATAATAGAAGTGTCAGAGATGAAAGAAAATTAGTAAAATGTATATGAAAACCTTCCTTCTGTCAGAGTCTGGGCACACCATGGGACCCAGAGTCAAGTCCCCGCCCACCCACATGCGCCTCAAAATCTTGTGAGACCCAGACCCAGCCGCCCCCCCCGCCATTGGGGTAGATCCAGACCTGGCTAGTCCCACCCTTGTCAAGCCCCGCTGGGCAGGGAACATAGCCTCAGGTCCCCTGGCCCGGCACCATGATGGGGGGCATGGCCTGAGGTCCCCAGCCCAGACTGGGGTTGGGGGATGTGACTTGAGGTCCCCTGTCAAGCCCCACAGGTGGGAGGGGGGAACAGCCTCAGGTCCCAAAAGCAGGGGGGTGCAGCCTCAGGTCCCCCCCTGGGTGGGGGAGTGGCTTGAGTTCCCCCGACCCAGCACTGGGGGTGCACCTTGAGGTCCCCTGTCAAGCCCCACCAGGTGGGGGGGCGTGGCCTGGGGGAGCAGCCTTAGGTCCCCTAGCCCAGCACCAGGACGGGAAGTGCACCTTGAGGTCCCCTGTCAAGTCCTGCCTGCCTGAGGTCCCCTGTAAAGACCCACGGGGGTGGGGGAGGGTGTAGCCTCAGGTCCCTGCTGATTGCTTGTTAAGGCTCCTTATGGGAACTTGGCCTCAGCTGTGGGTGTAGCCATCTTTGTGATGGAGTGATGGTTAATTAGCATATTCCCTCTTTATTAGATAGGATACTTTTATTCCTTTGTCAATACCATACTGGTTTTATTAGAGTAAATTTATAGTAAGTTTTACTATTGGGTAAGACACATATATTTGTACAGTTATTTCTTATTATAATCTTATATTTTTCACAGATTGTTTTCTTTCAATTTAACTCTGAAATTAATTAAAATAATTGTACTGATATTCTACATTAACTTCAATTTGGATAATAATTGGAATATATGTTAATATAATTAGACTTTTTCTGCTAAACTCCAGAACTGTGTATAAACATCTATATTACCATTTAAAAATTTTAAGTTGACAATTCACACGTAATATGTCTAATATCAAGCCTTTTGCAGTCTTTGCCTTCCCAATTAAGGGTAAATCTATGTGCACTTAAACCAGAAACTTCAATGTTATTCTTAGCTTCACTCTTTTTTTCATACCAATGATCCAGTATCAGGGCTTTAGCTTTCAAATACGTCTAGGATACAGTTACTTCTCACAAGTTCTGTGGCTACAACCTAGCACATGTCATCTTTATTTCTCACCTGGACATCTGTAGGAACCTCACAACTGCTTCTGCCCTGGCATCCTTAGTATGGTCTGTAGGGCGAGGAGAGTTATCCTGTTTAAAAGTTACATCATGTCCCTTACCTTCCTACAGCCCTCAAGTAGCTTCCTATCCTAGTCAGAGTAAAAAACAAAATACTTGCAGTAATGTTGTGGCAGAATAAGAAGAAGCTAGGAAAATTCCTGGGCAAGTGGAATAGGAAAACTATCATAAGAAAATTAAAGAAAGTAAAAGAATATTAACAACTTAAAGTTAGCTTGTGAATCACAAGACCTTATCTTTCCCCAACCACAGACATTTGAAAGCAAATGGTTTATACTCCCCGTCCCTAACCAGAGAATATACATAGCTTAAATCATTCTGGGAAAATAGAGAACAAAGACCTGATTAATGCCACTTGTCCCAGCAAAACCCGAAGAGCGGATGAAGTCAGGGGAACAAAAAACAAAAACCCCATTAGAGCCAGGCAGACCCAAGATAAAAGTAAACAGTAAAACAGGTGAAATAATAATCCAAAGCTTCCCTATATGCTCATATCGATCATATCGATATATTAGTATATGAACATTCTGCTGAAACCCTCCCCTAAGATTCTGACCCACAGGGAGAAAAACAATATATCAAAAGCCCTCAGGACAAAGACTTTGCACAAGCTAGCTCTAGAGCACACCCATGCCCCTTCTTGGGCATGAACTTTTTACTTCCTCGTAAATTCTAAAGGTCCCCATTAGACTTGCAACCAGGGCAGCAGCGAGCAGTGGCAGCTCATCCCGGCCTCAACCCCTGATCCTGTCTCCAAGGCCTCCTTTTCAGTGACTTTACAGTGAGCTAAAAGCAGCCCTCTGGCTCACTTCTATCCGGGTTGTGTTTACTTCCCAGTGAGCTAACAGCAGCCCAGCCTTGGCTCACTCCTTTCCTATAAAGTTTCTAGGGAGCCAAAGCAGAGCACCACCGAAGCTGTCTCCTATTGTTTTTTCTACCGTGTTGATTCACTGTCCCCAGCCTTAATAAACGCACTCTCAAAATCACCTCGATTCATATTGTGAAATCTTTCCTACACAAAATCAAGAACCTACACACTACAGGCAGGCCTGAGGCAGACCCTGGTCAGGTCCCTGTCAGGGAACAATATGACCTGGTTCTTGTTCACTAACTCATCTTTTCCTTCGATCACTCACTTCACTTTTATTAGTCTTCTTACACACTTTGAACTTAGAGACATTGTCCTTTTCCTCTCTACCCGGAAGTTTCCATACTCAGGTGCCGCATGGCTTGCTCTCCTACCTTCTTCAGGTTTGTATTCAAATGTACTGTCCCATTGAAGACATTTTCAACCATCCTATGAGAAATTGCTATCTATCTCTATAACAGTTTTTATTTGCTTTCCTCCTTTATTTTTCTCCATAGCATTTTACCACTGATTAACATACATTTTGTTTTATTTTGTTAAATGTATTCTACCTCTGTTATTACTTCATTCTCTTTTACTAAATAGTTATTAATAAAAATGACTATTTATTGAATTAATGAATGATAAAACACATACAAAAATTAGAATTTTTACTGATAATAAGTCTTGCCCTGCAGGAACACAACAGGTTTTTAAATTTAAAAAAAAAAAATTGCCTAACCGGTTTGGCTCAGTGGATAGAGCGTCGGCCTGTGGACTGAAGGGTCCCAGGTTCGATTCCGGTCAAGGGCATGTACCTGGGTTGCAGGCACATCCCCAGTAGGGGGCGTGCAGGAGGCAGCTGATCGATGTCTCTCTCTCATCGATGTTTCTAACTTTCTATCCCTCTCTCTTCCTCTCTGTAAAAAATCAATAAAATATATTAAAAAAAATTTTAAATTTTTCAATGTCTGTCTCATTTCATGTTCTTCAATACATCTTACAGTTCTCTTTAAATGAGTCCAACCTCTTTCTTAAATACTTTGCTCCAATATTATTTTAGTTTCATCATAGTTGTAAATGGGTCACTTTTCACTGTGACTCTAGCTAGTTAAAAAATACTAATTTTATATTGATTGGATCTAGCCAGAATACCAAATTTATTGTATTAATTCTATTGGTTTGTAACTGGACTATAAGATTATGGAATTATAGCATTTCACTCATGGGCTATACCTACTATTTCATGGCCTCCTAATGTTTCAGATGAAAATCTAGTGTTAATTTGATTTCCATATTGCATATAATCCCCTTCTCTACCTTCCATCCCTCTCTCCAAAGGGTTAGGTTTTTTTTTCTTTTTAATGTGAAATTTATACATTTTTATTAATCCTGCCTAGAAGTTTGTAAATCATTTCCTTATTCAGAATGGAACCCTTCAGCTCAGGACATTTTTCTTCTATTATTGTCTAATTATTAGTTTATTTTAACTAATTCCTTTTGTCTCCTTCAGACACTCTTATTTTCTGTATCTCCAGATCTCTGTCTTTCTTATCTTTTATCTTTTCCCATTTCTTTCTATTATTGCCCTCTGTTGTCAAATTTTATTTTCTATTTGATCTTTAAGATCAATAGCTCTTTTTTGGCAGTGATCGTTCTAATTTCCAGTTTCTTTACTGACTTTTTATATTTAAAAATTATAGGATATGTGTTTCAGAAAACATTCTGTGCTCTAATTGCTTGTTCATGCCTCTTAGCAATTTTTATGTGTTTTTTTCATACTCTCCACTACATCCATATCAGTTGCTGTCAACTAGTCTATATTAACATTTGATCTTCCTCAGTGATTTAAAGTGATACATTGCTTTCTTCTCTTCTTTGTAGGAGTCTACAAAGTAATAGCTGAGTTTTAGAAGAAAGGCACAGACATGTCTGCTTTGTGCCTTAGTTGACAACAAACTGGAGAGTCTTACCTTTCTGCAGAGGAATGGGGACAGAAACCTATGTTACTGGAATCATAGTCCATTCCCAAACAGTGGGATTCAGATTAATGTAATCTACCCTGAAATTACCCTTCAGGGCAGGGTGTGTCCTCCCAGGATCATTAGCAGTAAGCAAGCTACCCTTTCTCCAGGGATTTCACAGGCTTTTGCTATTTGAATTTGCCCAAAGATCTGCTAAATTCCATGGTTGATCTTGGCTTAAAGAATGGCAAGTTCTCTTCCCAGCTCCTGCTTGCTGACTCTCACTGATACAAGAATGAGGTGTTTCACTTGCCTTTTTCCAGGAGATCCTAGGAGAAGCTGTAGCTAGCTGGTGTGTTCTCAAAACTTATCAACACACTTTCTCTGGTGCTTATATGACTAGAAAAAAGAGATGGAAAGGGGAGTTCAGAGACCATCATCTCAATTTGCCAGATTCCCAGGTGCTCAAATTCTCTGAGACTATCAGGTTTCAAGCACATATAACAATTCACAGATATGTTCATGTAAACAACCACTAGTGACCTCTATATCATATTTACCACATTTATTGTGAAAGGACAAGAATACTTCCCAAAGATTCTTAGACATAAAGGCAGCTTCACACCTTTCTTTCTGCTAGCTGCAGAAACTTTGTGGAGATAGTAGTTACTTTCTGTAGTTTTCTTGTTTCTTTGACTCTTTGGTGAGTCTTTGGGGCAAGGGGAATAAAAAAATTGTGATAATTTATTGAAAAAATTGACTTAAACAGGGAAGGATGTCTTATCTTTGTGTCATATAACATCTCACGTGGTTCTTGAATGCTGCTAACCATAGCTAGATGTACAATTTCCAATAAGTAAACTATAATCTAGCCAATGTTGTGGGAGTTGTACATGCCAACTGAGGGTCGTATATGGTTTTACCTGTCAAGAGCTGCAAAGTAAACGTGCATTGTTACTTTACTGAAGTGCATCTAATTTAAGTTTCTTATTCTGTTCTTTACTGTGGCATTTATCAGAACTTAAACCCACACCATTTCCCTACTGAGTCATTTTCAATGCTTGAGGATGTGCTTTCAAGCAGTAATGCATCAATACCTGTGGTTGCACATTCTATCAGGAAAAAGAATGCCTTTTACTTTCCCTCCAGAGTTGTCAGAAGGCCTGATACTGAAGAGTTTATCTCAGAAAACGTAGCTTTAGTCCTGCTACCAGTAGGGAATGGAAAAAGCCCTTCCATTCACACTCAATGTCATCTCAATGATGCTCATGTTGTTGCTGTTCGTAACTGCAGTAAACATACTTCATCGACTTATCTTTGCGTATTTTGAAAGATAAATTAATCACTTATATGTGATATGACAAGTTAGATATCATATTCTGTTAAAAATAAGTCATATTTATTTATCATATTCTCAGAAACCAAAGGTGCTTTTTTTCATTTTGGCAAAAATTTCTTCTAAGTTTCTCAAGAAATACGCTATTTTATATAATGACTTACATAGTTCAGAGCCACAATTTTATTATGCATTATTGTATGTCTATAATTGACAAGCAAGTAATACATGCTTGGTTTGATTCAATCAACTTAATCCCATTGTGGTCCCATACATTTTTTAAATTTTATATTCTCTGTCTTTTGGACTAGAAATACTTTCCCTCAATTATACTTTCTAAGCCAGAAATACTTTCGCTCAATCTTTCTTTGTAAGCAACATTTAAAAACAAACTACTTTGGTAAACCTTCTGCATGTCTCAGCCAGATGCTGAGATCAGATGCATAGCCACAAATTCAGTTTCTTATACTCCACATGCAATGTGTTTATTATAGTAATTTACACTATATATTTCGTGGTCGTCAAATGTCAGTGAATCCTTTTTAGTAGATTAAATGCTTTTCCTATATTTAGTAGATTTGTAACAATGCTTCTGCTAAGAAAGTATGCTATAGTCAATGAATTTATTTTAATAAACAAAAATATAATCTTATTATTTTACATTATCTGGTAACTAATGATTATCAGCCTAACTGAATAAATATTATTTCACATCATAACCCCCACCCCCTCCATATTAAATGTGAGCTCTAGAATTTGGTGAACAGAATTTCATTAGGTTTTGTGTCCATTTTCTACAGCACTTCTAATAGTATCAGTTTAGTTTTGGTTCAAACAATGCATGTAATTTTCCTTAGTAAGGAAACAAATACAGTTAATCTCCATTATTCACAGATTTCTTATTTGTGAATTTGTCTACTAACTAATTTTTATTTGTAACTTTCAAAGCAATACTCCAGGACTTTCAGATCATTTGCATATATATGCTGAGTGGCCACAATTTTGAGTCATATGACCACACATGCTTCTAGCTGAGATTGAAGAAGGTGAGGCTCTGCCTTCTTATTTCAGGTCTTATATTGTGAACAAGCTTTCATTTTGTAGTCTACTAAGTGCCACTCGATTGCTTTTTTGTGTGTGCATGTGTGTGTGTGTGTGTGTGTGTGTGTGAGTGTGTTTGATTTTACTGTTTAAAATGGCCCCTGAGCCGAGGGCTGAAGTGTTGTCTAGCATTCCTAAGTACAAGAAGATTGTAATGTGCCTTCTTGGGGAAAATATATATGTTACATAGCTTTGTTTAGGCATGACTAAAAGTGCTGTTGACCATGAGTTCAATGTTAATGAATCAAGATGGTACATCCGGAAAAGAGGAAATTCACCAATCTGTATATGGGAATGCTCCAGAAAGTGCTAAAGTAACATTTATAGTGTCTGATGAAACTATGAAAAAGATGGGAAAGTGGATAAATTTGTAGTTTTGACTGATTTTTAAAAAGTGTAGTGCACAGCATTGTTATCAGGCCAAAAGCCAAAGGAATTTATGGTCATGTTAGCCAGCATCAAGGAAATGGTAAACCATTCTGTACTTATCCTGGCTGGCTCACATATTTCAAAAGGTGATATGACACGAAAAATGCTAAATGTATAGGTGAGGCAGGTTTTGCTGATCAAGAAACTATGGAAGAATTTAGAATATACTGACTAAGTGTATATCCTATCTAATAAAATAGTAATATGCAAATTAACCAGCACTCCACTATACCCACAAGCCACACCAACCAGCCAATCAGGAACGAGTATGCAAATTAACCCAACCAAGATGGATGCGGCCAAGGAGAGAGCAGGAGGGAGGCTTGGGTTTCCCCAGTGATGGAGGAAGCCAAGCTTTCCGCACACCCTGGCCGGCCCACTCCAAAGTTTCAATTATAGAAGGTAAATAAATCCCAAAAAATGGCGGCAGCCATGGAGCTGGAGAAAGCAGGAGGCTAGGGATGGAGGAAGCCAAGCTTCTGAAGCCCTGGCCTGCCTTGGCTTCTGCTACAAAGTTTCAATTATTCAAGATAAATAAATCCCAACAGAAATGGCTGCCACCACGGAGCAAGCAGAAGGCTTGGCTCCACTCCACGCTACAAAGTTTCTTTTTTTTTTTTTTTTTTTTTTAAATATATTTTATTGATTTTTTACAGAGAGGAAGGAAGAAGGATAGATAGTCAGAAACATCGATGAGAGAGGAACATCGATCAGCTGCCTCTTGCACACCTCCTACTGGGGATGTGCCCGCAACCAAGTTACATGCCCTTAACCGGAATCGAACCCGGGACCTTTCAGTCCGCAGGCCGACGCTCTATCCACTGAGCCAAACCGGTTTTGGCCAAAGTTTCAATTGTAGAAGATAAATAAACCCCAGATACCAGGGTCTCTGCTTGGGTCACCGGGGGGCGTGGCCAGCCTGCAAACCACCACAGGCCCCTCGCCCAGGCTGCCCCATGCCCCAAGGGAACCCCCACCCTGATTCGGGACACCCTTCATGGCAAACCAGCTGGCCCCCACCCATGCACCAGGCCTCTATCCTATCTAATAAAAGAGTAATATGCAGATTGACCATCACTCCAACACACAAGATGGCTGCCCCCATGTGGTTAAGATAGCTGCCCCCATGTGGACACAAGATGGCCACCACAAGATGGCCAGCAGGGGAGGGCAGTTGGGAGGGACCAGGCCTGCAAGGGAGGGTAGTTGTGGGAAATCAGGCCAGCAGGGAAAGGCAGTTGGAGGGACCAGGCTTGCAAGGGAGGGCAGTTGGGGCCGATCAAGCCTGCAGGGGAAGGCAGTTAGGGGTGACCAGGCCGTCAGAGGAGGGAAGTTGGGGGTGACTGGGCCTGCAGGGGAGGGCAGTTAGGGGGGACCCAGGCCTGCAGGGGAGAGCATTTGGGGGGACCAGGCCTGCAGGGGAGGGCAGTTAGGGGTGACCAGGCTTGCAGGGGAGGGCAGTTAGGAGTGACCAGGCTTGCAGGGGAGGGCAGTTAGGCGTGACCAGGCCTGCAGGGGAGGGCAGTTAGGGCCAAGCAGGCTGGCAGGGGAGCAGTTAGGCATCAATCAGGCTGGCAGGGGAGTGGTTAGGGGGTGATCAGATTGGCAGGCAGAAGCAGTTAGGGGCAATCAGGAAGGCAGGTAGGCAAGCAGTTGGGAGCCAGCAGTCCTGGATTGTGAGAGGGATGTCTGACTGCCCGTTTAGGGACCCCTCGAGGGATGTCCACTGGGATTGGGCCTAAGCGGGCAGTCGGACATCCCTCAAGGGGTCCCAGATTGGAGAGGGTGCAGGCTGGGCTGAGGGACACCCCTCCACCCCGTGCACAAATTTCATGCACCGGGCCTCTAGTATTTAGAATATACCTACTAAGTGTTATATAGTGATGAGACTGTCTCATTTTATAAGCACGTTGGCAAATGACCTATATAACACAGATGGTGTTTTTGTTGATGAAATGTTGTTATCAGAGGCTTGCAGGCACCTAAACCTACATTTCCCCTTAGAGAAATAGTTTAGTTATCACTAATTTTGTGTTTGTGGCGACATTAGAGTACATAAATACCATGGATGATGAAAATTGACTACAAATGAGTAACTATATTCCACTGTGCTCAAATGTTATATAGAAATTTAAATACAAAACTACTACTCCTTATCATCATAAATAACCATGTAACTTAAGTTAAAATCTCTTCTGTTTTTAATGACTACATTATATATTACTTAGCTCATTTGGGAGAAGCAGCATTACATATACTATATTGGTATCTGACCAGTAAGATCAAGGAAGCTACTAAAAAAGTTTTTATTCTGAGAGGAAGCATCACCACAATGATATATACTTCTACATCAGTCAGGTTCTTCTGGATTAGCTGCAGTAACAAACAATCCAAACATTTAAAAGACTTATCAAACATCACCACTGCAGTAAAGAAAAATGAAACATAGTATGCCACTTGCCAATTCTTAAAACTCTGTCACATGTCTCGAAGCCCATGTTATTTCTTCTTACATTTTTCATTTTTTGCTAAAGAAAATCACATGATTATTCCTATGAACAAAAGAACAGAACGTTTGGTGAACAGTAAAATAGTATATTATGCTACCATAACAATCGTGGTAAAAAAGCAAAAAACAAAAACAAACCAAAAGACTAGCAACATGAAAAGGATTGCAATATCACTTCATAATGTGTACCTTATCATCTATTTCTCTATGTGTTTTGCCATTTTCTGAATGCCTGTTATACATGCCACCAGCTATGTTGACTCAGATTCTTCTCTTTTTATTAATTTTTATTTGTTATGAGAGAGAGAGAGAGAGAGAGAGAGAGAGAGAGAGAGAGAGGCATTGATCTGTTGCTTTACTTATTTATGCATTCATTGGTTACTTCTTGTATGTGTCCTGACCAGGGATAAACCCACAACCTTGATGTATTGGGACAATGCTCTAATCAACTGAACTACCTAGCCAGGGCACAAATTCCTTTCTTAAATACTAACATTAATTACTGTGCAAGTCTAGTTATTATAATGATAAGGGTTAGATAGCTAGCTTAATTAGGCAGACAGGAAGGGGGAGTCCAGGGAGGATGGAGACATTTCTGGCCTGAGCAATTAAAGCAACCATAAGGTAGATCAAAAGCAGCCCTGACCTGAGCAGCTGGGAGAGCCACAGGGGTAATAAAACATCTCTGGCCAGGAAAACTGAGAGAGAGCCATAAAGGAGATCAAAAGCAACTCCAACATGAACAGATAAGATGGAGAAATGCGGATGTAGGGGTTGGAACTGATTGCAAGGCTGAAATGCCAGGGTGGGAGAGACACAATAAGGGAAAGGGTGGTATCTAGAATATATAATACCTCAGGCAAAGAGAGCAGCTGCCACCCTCCTTAGGAGACCCCCTGACTCTCTGTGCCAGGAGAGTCAGAGTCTTAGTGAGAAACTTAGAATTAGAGTTTTAGAGGTAGCATCTGCTTGCGATAAAGTTTCTATACTTCTCACCTACCACCTTTTGTCCATGGCTTCATTTTTTGAATCTGTCTGGATAAGAACCCTGGAAAGAAATCACTCTTATATATTTTAAGACAGTAAAATCATGACTCATCAAACATGAAATGAAAACCTATCAATGATTTTATTTAGTAATTTTAGTAATTTTCCATCTACTGATCTCCACCCTGCTCGGTGGCTATAAATTCCCACATGTTCTTGTTTTCAGGTTGAACCTGATCTCTCTTCCTTACCACAAAACCCCTCCCACTGTAGTAATGCCCTGAATACCTATCACAATAGTCCCCCTTCAATAAAATCTGTCTTACTTATTATATTACATTATTACTTAGAGATAACAAGCAATAAACTATTCAGCTTGCATACATAGGGCTGAGATTACCAAGAGTAAAAGAGAACAGCCTCTAACTCATAAAACTATTGTGTTCCAGGAACTACTTTGTAAAGTAGTTCTTGGAATGAAGAATGCATTTTCCAATGCAATCAATATACTAAATGGTAGTTAAGTTCCTAAATGAAACTCCCAAAATATATTTGTTCTAAAATGTAAGTGAAATATGAGTTTTTTCATAAAACCATTAGACTCTTTTTTTGTTATTTGATTATTATGCTTATGACTTACTCATATGAACAACTGGTGCTTGGAGATACAAGGCTAAATTTGAAACTGTTTAGGAAGTATGTGAAAACATGTTGGCAAATTAATATTAAAAATTAAAGAAGTTTCAGAGATGTTAGAAGTTGAAAACATCTAAGTTTACTTTTATCTAATTTTAGAAGTTAATTTAAAATATTTATTAAACAACCATGTGCCTGCTTATGGTAGGTGTGAGCAGTCCTAAATAAGAATACTAATTTCCTGCTCTTAAGGAGCCCAAATCTAGTTATAACTCCTGCTTTCTCCAAAAAGATGTATTATGAATTCTACTCTTTGGCTTTTGCCTCAAGATGTTTCATAGTGTATAACTGTCTGAAGAGAGGACAGGGGAGAAAGGGAGAAGCAGAATAAAGGTCTGTGGTGTGTATGTGACTTTGTGTGGCTGTGTGTTAAAGATGTGAGAGTTGGTCTAGACAGGAAAGAAAGAAAAGGGGTTATATCAGTTTCCTCAGGCTGCAATAACAAATTACCACAAATTTGATGGCATAAGTAAAACCTAGCAATTTTATCAGAGTTTTGGAGGCCATCAGTCTGAAATGAAGGTGTTGGCAGGCACACACTCCCTCCAAGAGATCTAGGGGAGATTTCATCTTTGTCTCTTCCAGCTTCTGGTGTCTGGTATTCTTTGACTAGTGACCGCACCACTCCAATCACTGTCTTTGTCTTTGCTATACTTCTCTCCTCCTCTACTGTGTCTGATAAGGACACTTGTCATTGGATTTAGGGCCAACTCCTAGAATCCAGGCGGATTTCATCTCAAGATCCTTAATTGCATCTGCAAAGACTTTTTTTTTTTTTTTAAACTAGCATGACATTTATAGGTCCCAGATGTTAGGATATGGACATATCTTTTAGAGGAGCCACAATCTAACCCACTACAGGAGTTAAAATAGGGTTCTTTTGTATATGAGGAGACAATTGTAATGAATCAATAAATTAAGTTCAGGAAAGAAAAAAAAGAAAGAGAGAGAGAAAGCAATCCAGGAAAAGGACTTTGGGAAAAAAGGGGGGCTATGAGAGGATGAGCAGTCTCTTCTCTATAGCTTTTACTTTGTGTTACAATTGGATAAGAATGCTGGTTGAGTTTCAAAGGAGTTAAAATGAGGTTTCAAAGGATGGGTAGTGTTTTTGGGGGATGGATATAAAAAGACATGAACATGTGTCTAGTAGGCTCTTTATCTGAATTGGAATGTATGTTTATAAATCAGGGGTTTGCTCTTCACGGAGTATCCTTGAAATAAAATTTAAAAAAACCCCACATTTTTCAAATTAGCTAATTACCAATCAGAATAATCTATAGAGCTTACTAGTAAAACCAGAATCCTCAGATCATCACCTATTGGTTCAGTTGGTTTAGGAGTTAATAATACAGACATGAGAATCAGAAAATAATGATAAAATGTAGGCAAAAGGGTAGTTTGATAGAGTTTAGTCCTGCTAATTGCCTAAGAGTAATTTAAAATTTAGCTGTATTTTCATAGCATTTTTTGAAGGTTCTGAGTTGTGCATTTCATAGTAGTAAGCAAGTATCAGGTTGTTTTATATATAACAGCACTAACTCAATCAAGTGGTTTTAACAAAGGCAGCTAAATTACATTTCTGAATTAAAACACCCCACATATTTTCAGGGAATTTTTTGGTAGACCTTATGTTATTAGGAAACTTGGAATATGTGTCAGCTTTTAGAGGCATGCTATATTCAAGTTTCCTTAGGAAGAAAAGCACACACTAAAGAAGCACATATCCTTTTGCTATGTCCTTCTTTTTCCTCTAACATTGACATTAGCAGCTTCAGCCACAACACAGGCGTTTGCAACTACCCAGCAGGCCCTATCTTCAGTTTACATTACACTTGACTCAGAAATGTACAAAACCAGTGTGTTTTCACAGGTTTTTGCCATATAATGGTCATCATCTTTCAAAAATGTGCAATCTGCAGGCAAATATGTGGTTGATTTTAATTGAAACAGATTGAATATTAGTTCCATAAAAATAAACATGTGCACATAATATTGTATTAGCATTTGCCTCAATTTGTACGATATGATATGAAACACTTTCTTCTTTAGAATTTGACAAAGCACCTAGGGCTACATTTTGAAACTTCAAGGTACTGCTAACCCTCCATAGACACCAGCCCACAGCAGGAAAACTATCCTCAAAAGGAAGGTTTGGAAAGTACACAGATGAACAAGTTGTTGAAAGTAGATGGAATTCTTGATAGAATACTTCTGTGGTCTCTTAAAAGAAGACCAGATTTGTGTTTCTCTAATTAACACCCACTATGTCTAGTTGCATCTGTGATGTATGAATTGCCCAAAGGCTTCCACTATGAACTATAAATCATATTTTTTCCTCTTGTTTCAAATTATTCAGAGTAGACTGAGGGGGATGCATCTCTGCAACACCCTTGCCACTGGACTGTGTTATAGATGTTTGCACCAACAGTAGCTGACCTACAGTTGGGAGAAGAAATTTGAGACAGAGCTTGGCAGCCAACCCAACTATATCTGCAATGGGGAGAATTTGAAGGATCAGAGACCAAAAAAAAAAAAGAATGACATTTGCACTGTCTCATAGGATTGTGGAATGGGATTCCCTCCATTGAAATGCATTTTAAGGACACTGAAACGGAATATATTTGGATTCTGGTCCTCCTAGAGTTGGCAGCTATGCAGTATCCTATCTTAAAAAAGAGTAATATGCAGCCAAAACCGGTTTGGCTCAGTGGATAGAGCATCGGCCTGCGGACTGAAGGGTCCCGGGTTCGATTCCGGTCAAGGGCATGTACCTTGGTTGCGGGCACATCCCCAGTGGGAGGTGTGCAGGAGGCAGCTGATCGATGTTTCTCTCTCATCGATGTTTCTAGCTCTCTATCTCTCTCCCTTCCTCTCTGTGAAATATCAATAAAATATATTAAAAAAAAAGAGTAATATGCAAATCAACCATCACTCCACTACACCCACAAAGCCACGCCCACCAGCCAATCAGGAGCGAGTATGCAAATTAACCCAACCAAGATGGCTGCAGCCACAGAGAGAGCAGGAGGCTTGGGTTTCCCCAGCAATGGAGGAAGCCAAGCTTTCCGCCTGCCCTGGCCTGCCTTGGCCTCTGCTTAGGCTACAAAGTTTCAATTATAGAAGATAAATAAATACCAACAAAAATGGCTGTTGCCACGGAGCAAGCAGGAGGCTTGGCTCTGCTGAAGGCTACAAAGTTTCAATTATAGAAGATAAATAAATCCCAGATACCAGGGCCTCCCTCCGCTTGGGTTGTCAGGAGTGTGGCCAGCCTGCAAACCGCCCCATGCCCCAAGGGATCCCCCGCCCTGATCTGGGACACCCTTCAGGGCAAACCAGCTGGCCCCCACCCATGCACCAGGCCTCTAGCCTATCTAATCCTATCTAATAAAAGAGTAATATGCAAATTGACCATCATTCCAAGACACAAGATGGCCGCCCCCATGTGGTCAAAGATGGCTGCCCCCATGTGTACACAAGATAGTCTGCAGGGGACGGAAGTTGTGGGCAGTTAGGGGTGACCAGGCTAGCAGAGGAGGGCAGTTGGGGGGACCAGGACTGCAAGGGAGGGCAGTTGGGGGGGACCAGGCCTACAGGAGAGGGCAGTTGGAGTGACCAGGCCTGCAGTAGGGGGCAGTTGGGGGAGACCAGGCCTGCAGGGGTGGGCAGTGGTGGGCGATCAGGCCAGCAGGGAGGGCAGTTAGGGGTGACTGGGACAGCAGAGGAGGGCAGTTGGGAGACACTAGGCCAGCAGGGGAGGGCAGTTGGGGGAGACCAGGCTGGCAAGGGAGGGCAGTTAGGGGTGACCAGGACTGCAGGGGAGGGCAGTTAGGGGCAATTGGGCCAGTCAGGGAGTGGTTAGGCGTTGATCAGGCTGGCAGGGGACTGGTTAGGGTGTGATCAGGCTGGCAGGCAGAAGTGTTTAGGGGCAATCAGGCAGAGGCAGGTGAGCGGTTGGGTGGATGGTGTGATCAGGCCTAAACGGGTGGTCGGACATCTCTCGAGGGGTCCCAGATTGGAGAGGGTGCAGACTGGGCTGAGGGACACACACCCCCCTGCACAAATTTCGTGCACCGGTCCTCTAGTTACATATAAAGACCTATTGACTTACCACGGCTTTAGTAGAACAGTAAGAAGGTTTGCATTTGTATATGTATGGTTGTACATACATCCCTACATGTAGGTGTTTATTTCATAAGAAGATAATGAAAATGTAAATGGGAAAATAAATGACATGTAAAAAAACAGAGAAGAAATAGAAGAGGGGGCATGAGACCAAAAAAAAAAAAAAAAAAAAAGAGAGAGAGAGAGAGAGAGAGAGGAAAAGAAAATCCTGCATATTTACCCATTTCTCACCTTTTGCCATAAAATTGAACCTAAATTCCAGTGATTGATGTCCTCTTGATAACTGAATCTTGGAGATGTACTTTGAAAGACTTGGATGTTAATCTGAAACTAACTCAAGCCTTTCGAGTTAAAAAATTGTATTGGAAATCTTTTAAGAGCAGGCTTTCTCATAAGATTTCCATTACTTCTATTCTTACTGATAAGCCACAGGTATCAGAGAAGCATCCATTTGTGTGCTATCTTTGGATCCTTCACTGCAAGAGAAGATGTACAGGGGGAACAAGATGGGGTTTGCTTTGAATCAAGTTTCAGAGGAAAGTTTCAATCAATTCAAGTTTTGTCTGAAGCCACTCTATAATAACAGCTTAAAGTCTTTATTAGATACTCCTATGATGTTACCTTCAGTGTAATATGCCAACTCCAAGTGAGAGACATATCTATATGTGATATCTTTATTAATACTAAAGAGCATTTTTATATCTGCTGGCTCTGAGATAGATTTGAACTTTTCAAGTGGAGATGCTTGTTGGGGGAAAAAATTGTATAATAAGGGAAAATGCATAAGTGTTTAATCCCACAATATCTTAGGAGACATGTGCATAAGCCTCTTTTAATAAACATATATGTACTTTCTTATGACATGCCTGAGAAATGCATATTCTTTTTTTTCCCTTCTGGACATGACTCTGCCAGGGATATTAATTTGCTATCATCAGAGGAGCTTTATTTGGCCACTAATATGATATAAACACCTTAAAACTAAGTTATGTCAATGGATTGTTTTTTCCCCCACTCCATGTCCCAGTGCCACAACTGCTTAGTAAAACTGCATGACAAGGAAGCCAATTTATCTTTTGTCTGCCAACAGAAAAATTGCCATCAGAGGGGGGAAAAAAGGACTGACAATAGCCTTTATTTTAACCCAATTGCATCCTCATGGAGACCCCAATTAATTGGATTAAACTCCATTCCTGAGAATTATCAATACACTCTAAATACAAATTTACACTACCAATAAAAAATGAGAAACAATTGCCAAAGTTTCTAATTCCGAAATAAAAGGGAACATTTCCTCCAGTCAATTCCTACATTTTAGTCTCTAAATAAAAATATCGCTAAGGAAATCTCTTCCTCGGAATGATGTACTCCCTATGGCATGGCATAATGAGCCTGGTTATGTTACAGAAACTAACAAGCTGATTGAGAATTTAGGTTCATTAAGCATGGATAGCAGAGATTTTCTAAAAGTCCCTTATACAAAAATAATGTTCAGATGCACAAGATAACTTCCTTTGTGTTTTCTTTGGGAGAAATGAAACTTGGAGTGCAGTCAGCATTTATACACAGTGTCTGTTTGTGTCTCTTTTATTTCAAAGACTGCTTTGCTTCTCCAAACTGGTGCTCTACAGATATAAATGAAAAAATAGAGTATGTAGTTTTATGTTTTTCTTAAGGTCAAAATCTAAGACATTGACCTTCAACTACAATACTTAAGAGGTGGTACATTATATTGTAAAAGCTATGACATACTTGTGGTTATGCAATAGTAGGGAAGAGCTATATTTATGTGCTAAGAGCAGGATATGTAGTAAGAGAGGCATTAAGATTTCTTCACTATATTGTCCACCATGTCGAAGAAGTAATATATTGAAATAAAATAAAAGCAATACCATCTGTCCTTAATTGTTGTCATTGTGTATTTACATTATTTACATCATTTTAGTTAACATCACAGCTAATTTTATGCACCATTTTCATGGAAAAAATAAGCAGATATAAAAAATGAATTGTTTAGTCTGTTCCTGTTGATGCTATTGATTACACATCAAAATGACAATATAGAGCTTTCAATTTATCATACCAGTATTAGTTAAATATAAATATGCTAGTGTCATCTACACACATGCACCCACATACACACACACGCACACACACACACAAAGACAGATTTACTCTTACTGTACATTGTGTTAGGCCAGAAGGTTCATGGATACAATCCCTGAGATAATAAAAATAACTGATTAAAGAGAAACAAAAAGTTTGAGCTCAATCTTTTAACAAGTATTCAATGAGAACCTTAAATGTGCCTGGCATGTTCTAAGTAGTACAGTTATGGTAGTAAATAAAAATAAAAAATAAAAAACAGACCCCAGACCCTGTTTTTATGGAACTCATATAGTAGTGGGGGAAAATGACTATATACTAGAAAACTGAATAAAATACACAGTATGTTGTGTAGTATGAGGCATATATTATCAGGATAAATAGAAAATAAACAGAGGGGCTAGCCATTAAAACTTTAGATAAGATGGTCAGGAAGACTTCAGACAGTGGTATGTTAGTTTCCAACTGCTGCTATAACAAAATAGCACAAACTAAGTGGCTTAAAACAATACAAATTTATTCTTAAAATTTTAGAGATGAGTAGTAAAAAATCTAAGTGTTGGGAAGGCTTTGTTCCTTCTTTGCTTTCATGGGAGAATTGGTTTTCTTATCTTTTCCAGCTTCTAGAAGCTGCCTGCATTCCTTGGCTTGTATCCCCTTCCTCTCATTCTCTAACTCATACTTCTGCAGTCTCATGTCCTATTACTTACTCTGCTCTGCATGACTTGCCCTGATAAGGATACTATGATTAGACTGGACCTACCTGAATAACCCAGGATGTCTCTCCAGCTCAAGATTCCCTAGTTTAATTACACCTGCAAAATTGCTATTTCCATGTAAGGTAAAATACTGACAGGTTCTGGGGATTAGGACATCGACATCTTGGTAAAAGGTCATTATTCAATCTACCATGGAAGGTAAAATTTGAGTAAACATGAAAGAATGAATGACCTAGCCATACAATATATTTAGGAGAAGAATTGTCTAGGAAGTGTGAAAAATAAACTCAAAGTACTTAAAGGAGTATTCTTTATATATCTACAGAATAGAAAGAAAGCCATGAGGGAGCATAGTGAGGTCATATAGGTGACAATATTGTAAAGAGGGACATAGAACATCTAGGATGTGACTGTAAGTCACATAAGAACTTTGCCTTTCTTTTTTTTTTTAATATATTTTATTGATTTTTTACAGAGAGGAAGGGAG
This sequence comes from Plecotus auritus, assembly GCF_963455305.1. Lineage (NCBI taxonomy): Eukaryota > Metazoa > Chordata > Mammalia > Chiroptera > Vespertilionidae > Plecotus > Plecotus auritus. Next base: position 59,972,439 of record NC_137771.1, read on the forward strand.
AGGGATAGAGAGTTAGAAACATCGATGGGAGAGAAACATCGATCAGCTGCCTCCTGCACACCTCCCACTGGGGATGTGCCCGCAACCAAGGTACATGCCCTTGACCGGAATTGAACCTGGGACCCTTGAGTCTATAGGCCGGCGCTCTATCCACTGAGCCAAACCAGACAGGACAGAACTTTGCCTTTCACGCTGAATGATATAAAGTGTTGAGAAAAGAGTGATATCTGTATTAGGTTTAGCAGGATTACTCTGTTATGCTGAGGTGGATGGTCTGAAAAAAGGCATAGCAGGAGCAGGAGTCTAATCAAAAAGACATTTTAATTAATTCAGGTGAAAAATTATAGTAGTCTAGGCAGGGATGATGGCAGTGAGTATAAGGAGATATGATCATATTATGGATGAATTTTGAAGGTAGGACTAACAGATTTGGCTTAGAAGTAAGAGAATGAGAAGCATCAGTATGACATGATGGTTTGGGGCCTGAGAAACTGAAAGACAACAGCTGTCATTAACTAAATTGGAGCATGCTATGGATACATCCAGTTTTGAAAGGAAACTTACTTTGGGAAAAGCTGAATTTGAAATTCTTATTGGTCATATGGGATGAAATTCAGTTTAGAGAAATAATCCTATACACTGAGTGGCCAGATTATTATGATCTCAGAATGCATAATAATCTGGCTACTCAGTGTATATTAAAAGGCTAATATGCAAATTGTCACATTGACCAAATGTTCTACCAGGAGTTCAACCAGGGAGCAGGGCCTGTAGGCCAACTACCAGCAGTACCTCCCCCCAGCCAGCCTCCCCTCGATTGCCTTCCCCCTAATCGGGGGCAGGGCCAGCCCACCAACTGCCTGCAGCCCCTCTCCCCAGCTGGCCCTGGCCTGATTGGGGCAGACTGGCTGGACCCCACCCATGCACAAATTCATACACTGGGCCTCTAGTATCCTATATAATAAAAGGCTAATATGCAAATTGTCCCCTTGACCAGGAGTTTGACCAGCAGGCAGGCCAGCCTACTGCCCATGTCCCCTCCCCCTGGCCAGGCTGGCCAAACCCCACCCATGCATGAATTCATGCACCAGGCCTCTAATCCTATATAATAAAAGGGTAATATGCAAATAGACCGAATGGCAGAACAACCAAATAACCAATCAGAGGTATGCTAATGATATGCTAAGGCTGCTCAACCGCTTGCTATGACATTCACTGACCACCAGGAGGCAGACAGTCAACTGGTCAACCAGTTGCTATGATGTGCACTGACCACCAGGGGGCAGATGCTCTGGTAGGTTAGCTTGCTGCTGGGGTTTGGCTGATCACAACAGAGAGACGGGCTGGACACTCTGTGGAGCCCTCCTGCGGTACCTCCCCAGCCTAACTGTGCACTGGTGGGGTCCCTCAGCCTGGCCTGCACCATCTCGCAATCCGGGACCCATCGGGGGATGTTAGAGAGCCAGTTTCAGCCAGGTCCCACAGGCCACTCCCCTTGGGAGGGTGCCAGATACAGGGCTCATGGCTGGCGATTGGGATTGATTAGGCGCGAGCCCACGGTAGGCACAGCAGTGCTGGGATGAGTGGGAGTGGCAGGTAGGAGCTGCAGGCAGCGTTGGACTGTGAGTTTTGGCCTGATCCCTGCAGGCCACCCAGAGGGACCCCACCCATGCACGAATTCGTGCACCGGGCCTCTAGTAGATATATAAATTCAGACATTATAACATATATAATGGAATTAAACCCAAGAGATTGGATGAAATCACCTAGGGCCATGGTCAGCAAACTGCAGCTCGCAAGCCACATGCGGCTCTTTGGCCCCTTGAGTGTGGCTCTTCCACAAAATACCATGGCCTGGGCAAGTCTATTTTGAAGAAGTGGCATTAGAAGAAGTTTAAGTTTAAAAAATTTGGCTCTCAAAAGAAATTTCAATCGTTGTACTGCTGATATTTGGCTCTGTTGACTAATGAGTTTGCCGACCACTGACCTAGGGAGTAGATGTAGTGATAAAAGAAAAAATGTTCAAATTTTCAGCCTTAAAGCCTTAGGACATTCTAACATTTAGATGCCTAGGAAGGGCTGGCTTCAGAGACTTGACATCTGTGTGATTCCACAGGGACTCTTATGTAGGTGGGGCTCAAGCTTGTTTTAAAGTTTTGTTCTTGCTGTGTCATTCTAAATTTTTGACCAATAGCCACAACATTTTCTTTTTGCTCTGGGCTCTGCAAATTACATAGCTGGTTCAGGTTGAGGAGATATAAAGGAACCAGCAAAGAAGACAATGTGACCAGTTAGGTAAAATGACAATCAGAAAATGTGGGGTGCTGGGAGCAAGATAAAAATAAATTTCTTGGAAGACAGAGTGATACATCTTGTAAATGGTTCCTGACAAGTCAAGTAAGGTAAAGACTGAGAAATGATTACTAAGGTTACCAATGAGCAAGTCTTTGGTCTTTGAGAAGAACAATTTGGTAGAGTGGTAAGGGGAAATTCTGATTGTAGTGGATTTATTTTTCCAATTCTAAATTAAACAATTTGGAGAGATATAGATAACTCGGTCAAAGAACTTTACTCTTTAGAACTATAGAAACTAAAGAGTAGAATAGTCCTGAGAGAAAGAGAGAGAGGAAGAGGAAGACAGAGAGACAACAACATGGTTATATGTTAATCATATTGAGGAAGAAGAGGGGAAAGGTTATGAAGCAGGAGAACAAGAGAGAATGATTACTGAAACAATGTTTGTTTGTTTGTTTGTTTTTTTTTTAATTTTTATTTTTTTAATTGTTTGAAGTATTACAAATAGTAGTACATATGTCTCCTTTTTTTTTTTCCTTCCCCATTGACCTTCCCCCGCCTCCCCTTCCCCCCAGTACATGCCTTTACCCGCCCCCTCCCCCCAGTTTTTTTTTATCCATTGGTTATGCTTTTTTTATCCTTCGGTTGATCTCTTACAGCCCCCCCCCCCCCCCCGCAACCTCCTCTGCCTTCCCACTGTAGTTTGACAGTCTGTTCAATGCTTCTTTGCTTCTGTATCTATTTTTCCCCCATTTCATTCCTTTAAAAAATCTTGCCTCTGCAGACTAGAAATAAACATATAATAACAAAAAATGTTTGAGTCCCAATTTCCATGTCCAACAGTTCTGAGTCCCCATTTCAATGTCAAACAGTTCCTTATGTGTACATGTCAGCAATGATATCTGGATGGTGGGCACATGGTGGCAATGCAGGTCCGACCCTCTCTGGTTTGGTCCTAGGCAACTTGCTGCGTCACACAGCTGCTGAGTGCTATCGTGGCAAGGCATCGTCAGCGTCTTCCATCTCTGGACTGTTTCTCCTCTTGTCTTCGTGGTTGGAGCAGACTTGTCAATTCTTCTCTGTTGCAGGAATCCACATGGTCTTGGAGTTGTTTTCTGAAAATATACAAACATATTCTCGACCAAAAGTTAATAAAAGAATCTTTTCTATATAATTGATTTGGGATCCTTTTTATTTTTGCCCAAACGATTTTCCTTTGTCTTATTTAGACACCATGTGTGTTTTTCATGGGTGTCTTGCTGTTAGCATTACAAATGAAAACTAATTTTGTAAAGTAAAAGTTTTCTAGATGTAATTTACTTATAGGATATTTTTCCTTACATGATATTACCCTTCTATCTCCCCTTTTTTGATTAATGGAGGCTTTTGTAACTTTTATAATGCAGTCTTGATGACTTTAAATTTTAATTTTTTGACAAAAATATGACTGCTTTTGTTTCATTGCATGTTCAGGAATTTTACCATGCGATGAACTACCAATAGAAATTTTAGTTACCACATTAGGAACAGCTTTTTGTCCAGTACAATTAAATTTTCTTGAATATTCACTTATTTCAATTAGCCTATTTAAATTAATCTGAAAACTTGATTATTATTTTACTGTCAAATGTAATACTCTACCAACAATCTTAATTTACCCTGTAAATATTAGTGGAAAGGATTATTTGCATTCTTGAGTAGGCCCTGAGCATTCCTGGTGCTAGGCTGGATTTAGATATAGGGCAGCTGCTGTCGGCCAAGTCTCTGTCTGTCACCTGTGTCCCGATCTGAGCTGGGCGTGGGAAGCAAAGCAGCCATGGGGGCAGGAGACGTCCCTCAGACGGGGTGAAGGTTCAGGCCCCTGCCAGGTTGGGGGGGTGAGGGTCTGTGCCCCACCTCTGTTGATCCCCAAGTTCTCTCCTGATGGCCCCTCTGCGACTGTGCCTGTCTTAGGTTGTTCCTTCCCTGAGGAATCTTACCCGTCTCTGGCTAACCAGTCATCCTCCGGGGCCAAGCAGGGTGATGTGAGGTTCAGTTCTGTCTCCTTGGTAGCCTATGCCCCCGTGGCCTCCACGCCCAGCACCTGCCTTGGGATCCCCTGGCCTACTGGTGGGGCCCCAGAACTGATCACATATCTTGGGGAACTCAGGTTTCTTCTCCAGGGAAGGCCCAGCTCACACGATTGGGCGAGAGACAGATCCATGGTACCAGCCACCATGAGGCTTCATGCTCAGCATGAACAGAAAGCTCAGGCAACAGCTGTGGGCAATTGGATTGTGAGAAGAGGGTCCCTCTTGGCACAAAAGGCAAGAGGGGCCAATATAGAATGCTCAAGTGCCTTCCCAACGCCTTAATTCCTTCTGAAAGGGATTATATCCTTATCCTTTCATGTCCTTTTTTTTTTTTTTTTTTTTTTTTTAAATTGCTGCCAAACATTCCAAGAATTAGTTTGTAAGTTTATTTGGGATAATTGTACAATATGCTGTTGTAAAATATCTAAAATTTTAATAACATTGTAGAATAATATCATGTAAGGATATTCTTTGCTCTAGGCCATGGCTATTAAATTTCAAACTGGCTGTCAATTTCTTTCTGTAACCTTATATAAATTTTGTCAGGAAGGCAAAAAAAAATTATTCCCCCATAACCCCCCACCCCCTACTTATGTCCCACCCCCTTGTTGTCTGTGTCCACTGATTAGGCTCATATGCATGCACACAAGTCCCTTGGTTGATCTCTCCCCCTTACCCCCACCCTCCCCTACCTTCCCTGAGGTATGACGTGCTGATCTACGTTTCTCAGTCTCTGGATCTGTTCTTGCTCATCAGTTTATGCCATTCATTATATTCCACAAATGAGTGAGATCATGTGATACTTATCTTTCTCTGCCTGGCTTATTTCACTTAACATAATACTCTCCATCTCCATCCATGTTGTTGCAAATGGTAGGAACTCCTTCTTCTTTACCGCAGCGTAGTATTCCATTGTGTAGATATACCACAGTTTTTTAATCCACTCATCTGCTGACGGGCATTTAGGCTGTTTCCAAATCTTTGCTATGGTGAATTGTGCTGCTATGAACATAGGGGTGCATATATCCTTTCTGATTCGTGTTTCTAGTTTCTTGGGATATATTCCTAGGAGTGGGATCACTGGGTCAAAAGGGAGTTCCATTTTCAGTTTTTCGAGGAAACTCCAAACTGTTCTCCACAGTGGCTGCACCAGTCTGCATTCCCACCAGCAGTGCACGAGGGTTCCTTTTTCTCCACATCCGCGCCAGCACTTGTCATTTGTTGATTTGTTGATAATAGCCATTCTGACAGGTGTGAGATGGTATAGCATTGTTGTTTTGATTTGCATCTCTCTGATGATTAGCGACTTTGAGCAGGTTTTCATATGTCTCTTGGCCTTCCTTCTGTCTTCTTTCGAAAGTGTCTATTTAGATCAGTTGCCCATTTTTTGATTGGGTTGTTTATCTTCTTTTTGCTGAGTTGCATGAGTTCCCTGTAAATGTTGGAGATTAAACCCTTATCGTTGATATCATTGGCAAATATGTTCTCCCATGCAGTGGGCTTTCTTGTTGTTTTATTGATGGTTTCCTTTGCTGTGCAAAAGCTTTTTATTTTGATGTAGTCCCATTTGTTTATTTTCTCTTTGGCTTCCATTGCCCTAGGAGCAGTATCAGTGAAGAAGTTCCTTCGGCATATGTCTGAGATTTTTCTGCCTGTGGATTCCTCTAGTATTTTTATGGTTTCCTATCTTATGTTTAAGTCCTTTATCCATTTTGAGTTTATTTTTGTGTATGGTGTAAGTTGGTGATCTAGCTTCATTTTTTTGCATGTGTCTGTCCAATTTTCCCAACACCATTTGTTGAAGAGACTGTCTTGACTCCATTGTATGTTCGTGCCTCCTTTGTCAATTATTAATTGAGCATAGTGATTTGGGTCAATTTCTGGGTTCTCTATTCTATTCCATTGATCTATATGTCTGTTCTTGTGCCAGTACCAGGCTGTTTTAAGAACAGTGGCTTTGTAATACAGCTTGATATCTGGTGTTGAGATCCCACCTACTCTGTTCTTCTTTCTCAGGATTGCTGCAGCTATTCGGGGTCTTTTTTTATTCCAGATAAATTTTTGGAAAGTACGTTCTAGGTCTGTGAAATATGTCTTTGGTATTTTAATGGGCATTGCATTGAATTTATAGATTGCTTTGGGTAGTATGGACATTTTGATGATGTTGATTCTACCAATCCATGAACATGGTATGTTCTTCCATCTGTTTATGTCTTCCTCTATCTCTTTTTTCAGTGTCCTGTAGTTTTCCACATATAGGTCTTTTACCTCCTTAGTTAAGTTTATTCCTAGGTATCTTAATTTTTTTGGTGCGATGGTAAATGGGATTGCTTTTTTAGTCTCTCTTTCTGTAAGATCATTATTGGTATATAGAAATGCCATAGATTTCTTGGCGTTACTTTTGTATCCTGCTACATTGCCGAATTCATTTATTAAGTCTAGTAATTTTTTGATGGAATCTTTAGGGTTTTCTATGTACAATATCATGTCATCTGCGAATAAGGACAGTTTTACTTCTTCTTTTCCAATTTGGATGCCTTTTATTTCTTCTTCTTGTCTGATTGCAATGGCTAGTACTTCCAGCACTATATTGAACAGGAGTGGTGAGAGTGGGCATCCCTGTCTTGTTCCTGTTCTTAGGGGAAATGGTTTTAGTTTTTGCCCATTGAGTATGATGTTGGCTGTGGGTTTGTCATATATGGCTTTTATTATGTTCAGGTATGATCCTTCTATTCCCACCTTGCTGAGAGTTTTTATCAAGAAAGGGTGTTGGATTTTGTCAAATGCTTTTTCTGCATCAATTGATATGACTATGTGGTTTTTATCTCTCAATTTGTTTATGTGATGTATCACGTTCATTGATTTGCGAATATTGTACCATCCTTTTATCCCCAGGATAAATCCTACTTGGTCATGGTGTATGATCTTTCTGATGTACTGTTGGATTCGATTTGCTAGAATTTTGTTGAGGATTTTGGCATCTATATTCATGAGGGAAATTGGCCTGTAATTCTCTTTCATTGTGTTATCTTTATCTGGTTTTGGTATTAGGGTGATACTGGCTTCATAGAAGGAGCTTGGAAGTGTTCCTTCCTCTTGAATTTTCTGAAATAGTCTGAGGAGGATAGGTTTTAGTTCTTCCTTGAATGTTTGGTAAAACTCCCCTGTGAAGCCATCTGGCCCCAGGCTTTTGTTTGCTGGGAGCTTTTTGATGACTGCTTCAATTTCTTCCATAGTTATCGGCCTATTGAGATTTTTAGAATCTTCCTGAGTGAGTTTTGGAAGGTTGTATTTTTCTAGGAATGTGTCCATTTCCTCCAGGTTGTCTAGTTTGTTAGAATAGAGTTGTTCAGAGGAAAACCAAGATGGCGGCATAGGTAAACACCTAAACTGCTGCCTCGCACAACAATTTCAAAACTACAACTAAAAGACAGAACGGACACCATCCAGAACCACAGGAAAGCTGACTGAGTGAAAATTCTACAACTAGAAGGATAGAGAAAAGCTCACAGAGAATTGGAGGTACGGCAAAGGGTCTTTGTGCGCGGAGAGGAAGGGCGGCTGAGAGCCTGGCTGACTTTCTCTGGCGGAAGGGGGAAGGGAGCCCCCAACCACACTGAACCCCAGTTCTGACTGCACTGAACCCCTGTTCCGGGCGAGCCCCTGGGGACCCACGCTCTTGTGGGGGGAGTCTGGACCCTCAGGCGGACACTCGGGAGCCGGGGAAGGCGGAGGACTGAAAGTCCTCTCACGCCAGTGCACACAAAGGCTGCGGAGGCTGCCACAGGCTTTCCCTAGCGGAAGGGAGTGAGAGGCTCCTGACGAACTGAAACTCAGTTCTGACTGAAGTGAGCCCCAGTTCTGACTGCAGTGAACCCCAGTTCCAGGCGAGCCCCTGGGGACCCACACTCTTGTGGGGGGAGTCTGGACTCTCGGGCGGAGAATCGGGAGCCGGGAAGGCAGAGGACTGAAGGCACACACGTGCGCGCAAGGGCAACGCTGACGGGAAGCCAAGACTGAGACCCCACCCCATCCAAGCTGAGCACAGAGGCTATTGCAATTTGGCAAGTCTAATCCTATAAGGCTGTCTCCAGCACCGGACTTCTCCCAGCATAGACACAGCTGATCCTTACAGCCAACTGGCCTGGAGGTCAATTCTTCCCAGTGATACCAACAACAATAAAGACTTAATTACAACAAGGCTGTACACACAGTCCACAAAGGTGTGCACCAAGAGTGTCCACCTCAGGTTAACTGGGGAGGCAGACCCACTGGGCCAAATTGGAAACCTAGCACACAAATCTACCAACTCAGGGAAGCAGTGAAAATGCGGCGTCTAAGAATCAGATCACAAACAAAAGAAATGGAGGAAAACAAACGACTGGATATAGAATTCAAAACCACGGTTATAAGGCTTTTTAAGAATATCCTAGAAAAGGCCGATAAATATAACGAGACCCTCAAAGAGATGAAAAAGGACCAACTAGAAATTAAACATACACTGACTGAAATAAAAAATATTATACAGAGACCCAAAAACAGACAAGAGGAACACAAAAATCAAGTCAAAGAATTGAAATACAAAGAAGCAAAAAACACTCAACCGAAAAAGCAAAAAGCAAAAAAAAAAATCCAAAAAGTTGAAGATAATGTAAGAAGACTCTGGGACAACTTCAAGCGTACCAACATCAGAATTATAGGGGTGCCAGAAGAAGAGAGAGAGCAAGATACTGAAAACCTATTTGAAGAAATAATGACCGAAAACTTCCCCCACCTGGTGAAAGAAATAGACTTACAAGTCCAGGAAGCCCACAGAACCCCAAACAAAAGGAATCCAAAGAGGACTACACGAAGACACATCATAATTAAAATGCCAAGAGCAAAAGACAAAGAGAGAATATTAAAAGCAGCAAGAGAAAAACAGTTAGTTACCTACAAGGGAGCACCCATACGACTGTCAGCTGACTTTTCAATAGAAACTATGCAGGCCAGACGGGAGTGGCAAGAAATTTTCAATGTGATGAATAGCAAGAACCTACAACCAAGATTACTCTATCCAGCAAAGCTATCATTCAGAATTGAAGGGCAGATAAAGAGTTTCACAGACAAGAAAAAGCTAAAGGAGTTCATCACCACCAAACCAGTATTATATGAAATGCTGAAAGGTATTCTTAAAGAAGAGGAAGAAGAAAAAAGGAAAGATAAAAATTATGAACAACAAATACATATCTATCAACAAATGAACCTAAAGATCAAGTGAATTAAAAACCTGAGGAACAGAATAATCTGGTGAATATAATAGAATCAGGGGCATAGAAAGGGAGTGGACTGATAATTCTCAGGGGGAAAGGGGTTTGGGGGGGGTTCATAAAGAGACTGGACAAAAATCATACACCTATGGATGAGGACAGTGGGGGGTAGGTAAGGGCAGAAGGTGGGGTGGGAAATGGGTGGAGGGGAGCTATGGGGGAAAAAAGGAGAAATAATTGTAATAATCTGAATAAAGATTTATTTAATAAAAAAAAATAAATTATGAAAAAAAAAAAAAGAATAGAGTTGTTCATAGTATTTTTTAACAATCCTTTGTATTTCTGTGGGGTCTGTTGTTATTTCACCTCTTTTATTTCTGATTTTGTTTATTTGGGTCCTCTCTCTTTGCTTCTTGGTAAGCCTGGCTAGAGGTTCATCAATCTTGTTTATCCTTTCAAAGAACCAGCTCCTGGTTTTGTTGATCTTTTGTATTGTTTTTTTGGTCTCTATGTCATTCATTTCTGCTCTGATCTTTATTATGTCCTTCCTTCTGCTCACTGTGGGCTTTTCTTGTTGCTCTCTTTCTAATTCTTTGAGTCGTTGAGTTAGATCATTCATTAGCATTTTTTCTTGTTTTTTGAGGTAGGCCTGTAGAGCTATAAACTTCCCTCTCAGGACTGCTTTCATTGTGTCCCATAGCAATTGCATTGTTGTGTTTTTATTGTCATTAGTCTCCAGGATGTTTTTAATTTCTTCTTTGTTCTCGTTGCTCACCCAGTCATTGTTTAATAGCATGCTATTCAGCTTCCAAGTGTTTGAATTTTTTGGAATGTTTTTATTATAGTTTATTTCTAATAGTATGCCATTGTGGTCTGAGAAAATGCTTGATATGATTTCAATCTTTTTAAATTTGGGGAGACTTTGCTTGTGACCCAGTATGTGGTCTATTTTTGAAAATGTCCCATGAGCACTTGAGAAGAACATATATTCCGTGGCTTTGGGGTGAAATGCTCTGAAGATGTCAATTAGGTCCATTTGATCTAGTGCATCATTTAGAATTGTTGTTTCTTTGCTGATTTTTTGTCTAGAGGATTTATCCAGTGATGTCAGTGGTGTATTAAAGTCTCCTACTATGATTGTATTGTTGTCAATCTCTCCCTTGATGTCTTCCAGGAGATTTTTTGTGTATTTGGGCGCTCCTGCATTGGGTGCATATATGTTTTCCAGAGTTATATCTTCTTGTTGAATTGCTCCCTTTAGTATTATGTAGTGGCCTTCCTTATCTCTTGTTATGGCCTTTACTTTGAGGTCTATTTTATCAGATATAAGTATCGCAACCCCAGCTTTTTTCTCATTTCCATTTGCCTGAAAAATGTTTTTCCATCCCTTCACTCTCAGTCTGTGTGAATCCTTTGCTCTGAGGTGGGTCTCTTGTAGACAGCAAATGTATGGGTCATGTTTTCTTATCCATTCAGCTACCCTATGTCTTTTGATTGGTGCATTTAATCCATTTACGTTTAATGTTATTATTGACAAGTACATGTTTGTTGTCATATTTTTCCTTAGTGTTTGTGTTTCTTTTTGCCTTTCTCTTTCTTCTTTTTACAGCAGTCCCTTTAACATTTCTTGCATTGCTGGCTTGGTAGTGATAAACTCTCTTAGCCCTTTTTTGTCTGTGAAGCTCCTGATTCCACCTTCAATTTTGAATGATAGCCTTGCTGGGTATAGTATTCTTGGATTCAGACCCTTGCTTTGCATCACTTTGTATATTTCATTCCATTCCCTTCTGGCCTGGTGTGTTTCTGTTGAGAAATCAGTTGATATTCTAATAGGAGATCCCTTGTAGGTAACTTTCTGTCTCTCTCTGGCAGCCTTTAAGATTCTTACTTTGTCATTGGTGTTCGCCAATTTAATTATGATGTGTCTTGGTGTCAGTCTTTTGGGGTTCAACTTGTTTGGGACTCTATGTACTTCTTGGACTTGCATAGTGTTTTTCTTGCCAATATCAGGGAAGTTTTCTGTCATTATTTCTTCAAACAGGTTTTCTATTCCTTGCTTCTCTTCCTCTCCTTCTGGTATCCCTATTATTCTAATATTGTTTCGTTTTGTGTTGTCCCACAGCTCCCTTAGGCTCTCCTCTTGCTTTTTAAGTCTTCTTTCCAGTTGCTGCTGTGTTTGTGTGTTTTTTCCTACCTTGTCTTCTAATTCGCTGATGCGGTCCTCAGCCTCTTCTAGTCTACTGTTTAAGCCTTCTAATGTGTTCTTTATTGCAGCTATGTCGTTCTTCATCTCCTCTTGGTTTCTTTTCATGTTGGTGACATTCTCATTCAGCTCCTTATAGTTCTCATTGAGTTGTGTGTATTTGTCATTGAGTTGTGTGTATTTGTCATCCATCCGTTTAAACATCCTTATAACCATTACTCTAAATTCTTTCTCTGTTAAGCTGCTAGCTTCAATTTCATTTAACTCCCTTTCTGGTGATTCCTCTTTTTCTTTCCTTTGGGAGTTGCTTTTGTGTCTCCCCATGTTTCCCTGTAATGTTTTAATTGTAGATCCAATTGCTTTGCTACCCAGGTTCTTTTGGTGATGGTGCTACTGGTGTAATCTCTCAGTTCTCCTGGGCTTGGTAATCTAGTGTAGCTCCCTATTTGAGCTATTTGGGTTCTCTTGATATAAGCCTGCAAGCTTGAGAGGCACAACTGCCGTGTCTAGAAGTCAGCAGCCATGGAGGGGAGTATCCCAATTTTTGCTGTCTTGCACCCTTAATTGAAATCACGCGTGCCCAGTGGGGACTCACAGTGGCACCAAGGAACTGTCTGTTGGGGTGATGTGGCTCAGGGGGCCTGCCCTCTGGACAGGTGTGACTGTGATGCCCAGAGTTCTTTAGTTATGGGGTGGGTAGACTCAGCTTTTGCTGCTGCACCTGTGGTGGATAGGTGCTTACTCCCAGTGGCGGCTCACAGGAGCACCCACAGTAAGTTCACCAGCGAGGCACACTGAAGCACTCTGAAGGGCCCTGGTGGTGTAGCCTTGTAATTGAGGTTCCTAGCTTCTAAAGATTTCTCTTTAGGGCAGATCCTATAGCCTCAGGGAGTATTCAGATTCCATGGTGTTATTCAGGGTGGGATCTGGGTGTGGCTATATTGGTTGCCTGGAGACTGGAGGGAGGGGCTATCTCTCAGGAGAAAATGGTGACCTGGGCTTAGATATGATTCAGCACCAGACTCGCTTCCACCTCTCCTGGACTGTCCGCTGCCTACACTCCCCAGATTCCACAAGCTCACCCCTTCTTCTGCACCTCTGCCACAGGTAAGTGTCTTTATCCTAAAGATCCTATGAACTAGGTTCAGTGTAGAATGGCGCAGGCCCCAGCACGAGGAGGGACCGCGTCTCTGCAAGTTCCTCTCTTGCCGGCACTGTGCGGTCCGGCAGCTCTTCAGGGCTGCCTTTGAGCTCAGATCCCAAATCCAGACTCCAAGGTCTACAATCCCCTACCTCCCGCAGTCCCGTGGACCCCCTTTTTTTTTTTTTCCCCAGTCAGACGCTTTGCCTGTCCTCAGGGACGCGGCTTGGCGCCATGTAGTTTCTCCCCAACCAACCTTCTGGGAACAGAGGTCTGGCTGATTCTACTGCCTAGATCTTTGATTTTACCTTTATCGGAGGGATCTCTGCCCTTCCCAGCTGCAAACTTGAAACAATGTTTTTAGTAGGAAAGAGAGTCTCAGAACTGGTGTACCGTAGAGGTGCTGGCCTTACCTAGGAGCAGAGATAGGTAATCTCTATCAATTTAGAAATTATAGTATACTAGAGGCCCGATGCACAAAATTTTGCAAGGGGTCTTGGCCCCCCACTGCCATGGTAGCTGCCTCTGCCTGGGCCCCCGCTGCTGCAGTTTCATCCAGAAGGTTGTCCAGAAGGACATCTGGTCTAATTAGCATATTATGCTTTTATTATTATAGATGGACCCTGACATAGATAAGAAGACAAATGTAGAGGTTGTAGTAAACCCTTATGGTGGTGTGGGGACCCTGACCAGGGTATGCTGGATGTTAAAGGCCTATGTGCCATATGCATGTACAAAGGCAATGACACAGCAGTTCTTTTGTATGCACTGTGCAGGTGCACCTTTATCTTATAGTGATACTGATGTCACTATTTGGCAAGAAGCCTCTTTTGTCTGAGTTAGTATAAAATGTGCTACTGACCAGCCAGTGGGTGGCTGCTGTGTTTGCAATGGCTGCTTGGTCTGCAATAAAGTTTGTCCCATATACCTACGGCTGCTCGAATCTTCTTCCAGTTCCTGGTGTCCAAAGAGGTCCCCTCCCTAGCAGAAGGGCTCGGACCCAGCAGGTGGTTTTAGGTTGTTTGTTTGTTTGTTTGTTTGTTTGTTTTTGGTGAAATAGGAAGGAAAAAATGAGCTGAGAATGAGGATGAGGAAAGAGATATTAGAGATTTGAAGGGAGAGATAATATGCTTAAAATAATTGGGAGGATAGAAAAGAGAAGGATCAAGGGAAATATACTGTGACTGTCAGGGAATATAAAGAGCTTACATGTGTTAAGTAATCATAAATTTAACTTTTTTCTATATGGTTGTGTACTTCATCCTTCCAATTTCAGCAATATGGGCACAAAAGAGTAGAGTCAGATCTAACAAGAGATGCTAGTTTGCCAGTAGAGTATTAAAACAATAGAGAAAGGCAAGGGAGGTGGGAGTAAAAGCAAGATCTAATAATAATGTATTATAGAATGTGACTTACATGAGAGAAAAAGAAAGCATAAAGAGGATCAGAAACTAGAAAAATGTGATAGGATCAATGGATTCAAGATGCAATTGGAATTAAGAATTGTTGGAGTTGAGATAAGAGATGAATAAGAAAGAAGGTAGTACAGGATGGGATGTTTGAAACTGAAATTGTGGAGAGTTTGCAGCTATGGATAAGAATAAGAACATTAGGATGGCCGAAACCGGTTTAGCTCAGTGGATAGAGCGTCGGCCTGCGGACTGAAGGGTCCCGGGTTTGATTCCAGTCAAGGGCATGTACCTTGGTTGCGGGCACATCCCCAGTGGGAGGTGTGCAGGAGGCAGCTGATCAATGTTTCTCTCTCATCAATGTTTCTGGCTCTCTATCCCTCTCCCTTCCTCTCTGTAAAATATCAATAAAATACATTTAAAAAAAAAAAAAAAGAACATTAGGATGAATGTGGGAGTGTGGGGCTGAAATTGGGTAGAGGCCAAGTTTATTGGAGGAGGAGAGGGCTAGGGCACTGAAAGGAAAATCTGTGTGAATATTGTGAGCACCAAGAATGGCCACTACAAAGGTAGTGTTGGAAGGTTACCAATGATCCAGGTGCTATATATGGAATGAGCATTGCTGGGACTTGGTGGATTGGCAGATAGCTACAATGTGGAGGGTAGTTTGGTCTGAAATTAGATTCAAAGAAGAGACTTTTTTTTCTTGGTAAGTGAGGGAGAATGGTCTGCAAGTAGTAATGTGGACCAAGAAGGAAAGATACGCTATCTTTAGAAATTGTGTTCTGAGAGAGAAAATATCAACCATTTGAGAGAGCTGCATAGAGAGCTGTATTTTTAGAAAATAAGATTTCAGCTAGAGAAAAATGAAAAGAATATTCACAAAAAAGATTGAGACAAATGGATTATTTTGGTAATGATTAAGTTAAAATACTCTTTCATTGAAGTGTAGTTGGCTTTAATAAAATTAAAAAGATTGAATTCATACAGGAATATTCTCCAAATACAAAAAGAATTAAATTTGAAATCAATTACTAAAAGATATTTAGAATATTCCTAAATATTTAGAAATGAAACAATACATTTATCAATAATTTTCAGAGAAATTAGAATGGATTTTTACCTAAATGAAAATAAAAACACATACTATAAAATTTTTGTGATGAAGATAAACAGGGACTAGAGGGAAATTTGTAACTTTAAAAGCTTATATGAAAATGAAGAAAGATTTTTTTTATCAATGGTATGTTTTTAATATAGAAAGATTGGAAAAGCAGAGCAAATTAAATCAAGCTAAATAGAAGGGTGATATTAATAAAGATTAGAATGACTGGAAAAGAAAATAGATAAGTTAGTAATAAAATTAATAGAAAAAGAAAATATGAATACAATGGATGTTTGCTTTTCAACAAAAACTATTAAGAAACTGATAGGCAGTTGTTTTCTTAGAAAAAATTGTACTTATATCTAAATTATTTTGTATTCAGATATACAAAGAACTTTGAAAACTCAAAAATAAGTTAAAAATATAAAATAAATAATGATTAAAATATTAAGAATATATTTCACAAAATAAAACAGATGATTAGTAGGCACATGAATTGTTCTTGATATCATTAGTAAATGAAAACCAAAATTAGATACCACCTACACATCTATTTCAGAGGCTAAAATTAAAAATACAAGACATGGAAGCAACCAAAGTATCTTGCAATAGAAGACTGGACAAAAAAGATGTGGTACATATGTACAATGGAATACTACTCAGCCATAGGAAAGGATGAAATAGTGCCATTTGCAACAACGTGGGTGGACTTTGAGAACATTATGCTAAGTGAAATAAATCAGTCAGGAAAAGCTAAGAACTATATTATTTCACTCATATGTGGGATATAAAACTAAAACTCATGAACACAAACAGCAGTGTGGTGGTTACCAGAGGAAAAGGGGTCGGGGAGCAGGGGGTCCTAATTTATGGTGATGGTGACAAGAGATTTGACTTTGGGTGGTGGGCACATGGTGCAATATACAGATCTTATAACATAGAAACCCACACCTAAAACCTATATATTCCTGTTGACCAATGTCACCCCCAATAAACTTAATAAATAAATAAACATAAATAAATAAATATGAGCACTATCAAGTGTTGGCAAGGATGGGCAATTACTGGAATTCATACATTGCTGGAGAGAGTATGAAGCTGTGCACACTTTGGAGAGCTGTTTGATTGTAGCTCATTAAGTCAAGCATACACTTAACCATATGACCAAGATATTACACTCCTAGGTATTCACCTAAGATAAATAGAAACATATATCCACAAAAAATATTTATATATAAATGTTCATAGTTTTAAAAAATCAGCACATGCCAATCAAGAAGTGAATGAATGAACAAACATGGTATATTCATACTATGCAATATTACTTAGTTAAAAAAAGGTAAATAGTGATGCATACAGCAATATGAAAGAATCACAAAAACATTCTGAGTGAAAGTAGTCAGACATATAAGAATACCTACTGTAAATTCCATTACATGAATTGTAACACAGAAAAAAATAATTTCAAATGAGAGACATCAGACCAGTGATTGTTTTTCTAGGGAAATGAGAGTTATTTGAATTTAAACAGGGTATTAAAGGACTTGCTGAAATGACAGATATTGTCTGTACATCGATTGGAACAGTGGTAGACACATTTGTACAACTCTTCAATCATTTATCTTAATAAAGTGTTTAAGATAAATTACTTGATATCTGTTATTTTAAAATGTATCAAGGAAATTAGTAGGAAAATATAAATATTTTGTTTTAAAAAGACAAAAACATCATTGTTTGTTTTGTGCCTTTTATAATTCTTGTGTTTTGGGTAATTAGAGATTAAGGCTATCATTTTAAATATCTTGTAGCCTTTTCACAATCAATGCAAAACAATTATTAAAAACATTCTATTAACTTAATAAAGCAGATTAGTTTTTAATGAAAATATGTCTTTTGATGCTAAAACATGTCTAAAGGAAATTTTACATTTTGGGAGATTACTTATTCTTTCTTGGTGGGTAATGAGCTTTAATTAAGTTTAATTACAAAGTTTATCATAATTTAAAAAATGTATATTCATCTATTTTATTTCCACACCACCACCTCCCTCTCCAGAGAAAAATAAACTTGGTTTCTGTTTCCTAGAGTAGATAGGAGAGACAATTATGATGACTGAATAAAGCATCATGTTCAAAGTATATTTCTTAATATATGGTATATTTAAATTAAGTTAAATCAAGGGGGGAATAATGGCGGCGGAATAGACAGACGTGTTCCGAGCCTTGTCCCAGAGCAGAAAGAAAGAACAGCTGAGGGTTGCACAAGGAGTGTTTGTTGGCTGGTTGGGAGACAGCTGAATTCCAGAAGGAGGTGGGGGACTGCTAAACGGGGTTCCCCTGACCTGGCAGCACCAACTGCGGCTGGGTCCCCTCCCGGAGCTGCGGGCTTGGACGCGGAGTCTGCGCCATCTTGATCCGGAAAGTGGAGCTTATCGGAAGCCTGAGAATCCATAATTGCGGCACCCAAGGAACGACTGCGAGCCCCAGAACAACGCTCCCCAATTGGCGCAAACACACGGGTTCAGAGGAGCTCTACACTCCACCACGGAAAGGTCAGATTTCACCTGGGATAAGGTGAGGTCTCTGGTCCCGGCGGGAGAGAGGAACGCGCGTTTTGCGGGAGCTGGAGGACCAGGGAAGTCTGTGCCTAGAAAAATCCGTGGCTGTAGGGGCTGGCGTGATCTGTGATTGTGGAAAGGGGTCCTCAGAGCTGCTAAGAGAAGGGCACTCTAAAAAGCAACCCATTCTGATCTGAAGTGCAGGGACACCCTAAGAATTTCAGGCAGTCCAGACTTACGTGCAGCCCCTGCGTTCCCTGGGTGCCTGGGCTTACGCGCAGTCCCGGAGTTCGCACAACTGGGCTTTTTCCTCTTGAAATTCTTGCTTCTGATTACTAAGCCCAATACATAGGATCACCCAGTTGGGGACACCCTGGGAGACTGCAGGGGAAAGTTGTTTTTCTGGAACCTGGGGATCGGAGCAGGGAGTGACCATCAGAGAGTCAGCTCTGAGGCAGCCCACTCCCACAAACCGGTAGTGAGTGCCATAGGGAAAGAAGGCTCTAACACTGCCTAGAGAGGCCATAGATAGACCCAGAAGTCAATCCAGAAACACTGCCACCCAGGGGCTGAATCACAAATTGACTCTTGTGTAATCAAAAATAAAGGAATACGAGAAATTAAGACACACCACCTGCTTAAAATCAGGACTGGCTTACAACACTGAAGAGCAGAGGATCGCAGGGAACTACAATACTGTCTGGACTGAGAAACAGGCGTGCCAAACAGAAAAACAGAGGAAGTGAATGACCTTCACTACTTCACATTTTATTTTTACCTTTTATTTTTTTTATTTTTTTCTATTTTCATTTTTTGCATCTTTTAATCAAGAAACTTTTTTTTCTTTTTTCATCACTTGATTTTACCTTTTTAATTATTACATTTTTATTTTCAATCCATATTATTACTACTGCTATTTTATCTTTTCCTATTTTTTTTTTAAAGTGTCATTTTATTTTATCTTCATTTTATTTTGGGATTAGGGTTCTACATTCTATTTTTATCTTTCCTGTAGCATCGTTTTACTCTATCTCAACTCTACCTTTAGGCCATCACTCTCTTCCTAACCTCCCCCTTTTCAGTGTCCTGTTTATCTTACCCTTTTACTGCTTTAGATTTTCCCTATTCTTTCTGTTTACCCCCTGTTAAAATTTCACCCTACTTACATATCTAATCTCCAATCCCCTGCTCCAAGTCCACATACACCTCTCCCTTCGCTGTCTGAGCTATCCATAAACTTGTCCTTCTCTCTGTCCTTTTGTTGTTGTTTGCTTGAATGTAGATTATATCAAATTTTTATGCTTTTTTGTGAGATTGTTTTGCTTATTCT
Source organism: Plecotus auritus (assembly GCF_963455305.1). Taxonomy (NCBI): domain Eukaryota; kingdom Metazoa; phylum Chordata; class Mammalia; order Chiroptera; family Vespertilionidae; genus Plecotus; species Plecotus auritus. The sequence goes on from NC_137771.1 coordinate 59,991,800, forward strand.
TCTTTTGTTTATTTTTTTGTTTGTTTTGTGCTTCATCTTTCCCTTGCCTCACTCCATATTAGTTGGTGTTGTAGTTTGTACTAATCCCCAGGCACTTGTTGCTGGCATTTGCTGGGATTAGTGATTGTTCTATTGGAGTTTTATCCCCAATATATATAGTCTGTTCCCCTTTCTCTCTTAGTCACTTTCTTGTCTCTCTTACTTTTTTTTTTCTTTACTTTCCCTTTTCCCAATTTCATTTTCACACTCTTCTTTCTTTCTTTCTTTCTTTCTTTCTTTCTTTCTTTCTTTCTTTCTTTGTTTTTTCCTCTTCTTCTTTCTCTCCTATCACCTAATTTGCCTTTCTCTGGTGGTCACCTTTATTGGAGGTTATTAATATCGTGAATACATTCCTGTTCAGTGCCTTGTGAGTTGTACCTGGTAGTGCTGTATTTTGTGCCTTTAAATCAACCCAGGAGAGAGAGAACTACATAACCAGACACCCAGAGAAGAGAGACCATGGGGAGACAAAGAAGCAGCCTGCATATGAAAGAAAAGCAGGCATCACCAGAAAAGGAAGTAAACAAAATGGAGGCAAGCAACCTTCCAGAAAAAGAATTCAGAGAAATGGTCATAAGGTGGCTGAAAAGAATGGAAGACAAATTCGACAATATGAGCAAGAACCAAGAGGAAATGAAGAAGAACCAAGAAGAAATGAAAAATGACATCGCTGCTGTAAAGAACTCAATAGAAAGCATCAAGAGTAGACTAGAAGAAGCAGAGGACCGCATCAGTGAGCTAGAAGACAAGATGGAAAAAAATACCCAAGTAGAGCAACTTCTAGAAAAAAAAATCAAAAGGCAGGAGGAGAGTCTAAGGGAACTTTGGGAAAACACAAAACAAAACAACATCCGCATAATAGGGGTTCCAGAAGGAAAGGAAGCTGAGCAAGGAATAGAAAACCTCTTTGAAGAAATAATGACAGAAAATTTCCCTGATATAGGGAAGAAAAAACTCACACAAATCCAAGAAGCTCACAGAGTCCCAAGCAAAATGAACCCCAAAAGACCGACGCCAAGGCACATTATAATTAAATTGGCAAACACCAACGACAAAGTAAGAATCTTAAAAGCAGCAAGAGAGAGACAGAAAGTTACATACAAAGGAACCCCCATCAGACTAGCAACTGATTTCTCAACAGAAACTCATCAGGCCAGAAGGGAATGGAATGAAATATACAAAGTCATGCAAAGGAAGGGTCTGAATCCAAGAATACTGTACCCAGCAAGGCTGTCAATCAAAATTGAAGGTGAAATCAGGAGCTTCACAGACAAAAGAGGACTAAGGGAATTTATTACCACCAAACCAGCAATGTAAGAAATGCTAAAGGGTCTGCTGTAAAAAAAAAAAAAAAAAAGAAAGAAAGAAACAGGAAGCGAAGAAGTAACACAGGGGTAAAGAATAGGAATGGTGACAAATAAGTACCTATCAATAATAACTTTAAATGTAAATGGATTAAATGCCCCAATCAAAAGACATAGGGTAACGGATTGGATAAGAAAACACGACCCATATATCTGCTATCTACAAGAAAACCACCTCAGAAAAAAAGACGCACACAGACTGAGGGTGAAGGGATGGAAAAAGGTTTTCCAGGCAAATGGAACTGAAAAAAAAGCTGGGGTAGCAATACTTATTTCTGACAAATTAGATCTCAAACTGAAGGACATAACAAGAGATAAGGAAGGCCATTTCATAATACTAAAGGGAGCAATCCAACAAGAAGAAATAACTCTGGTAAACATATATGCACCCAATACAGGAGCACCCAAATACATAAAAAACCTCCTTGAGGATATCAAGGGAGAGATTGACAGCAATACAATCATAGTAGGAGACTTTAATACCCCACTATCACCATTGGACAAATCCTCTAAACAAAACATCAGCAAAGAAACATCAATCCTAAATGACTCACTAGACCAGATGGAATTAATTGACATCTTCAGAACATTTCACCCCAAAGCCACAGAATATACATTCTTCTCAAGTGCACATGGGTCATTTTCAAAGATAGACCATATGTTGGGACATAGGCAAAGTCTCTTCAAATTCAAGAAGATAGAAATCATATCAAGCATCTTCTCAGACCACAGTGGCATAAAACTGGAAATCAACTACAATAAAAACAACCCAAAGAAATCAAACACATGGAGACTAAACAGCATGCTATTAAACCATGACTGGGTTACCAGAGAGATCAAAGAAGAAATAAAAAACATCATGACAACAAATGACAATGAAAACACTACAATCCAAAATCTATGGGACACAGCGAAAGCAGTCTTGAGAGGGAAGTTCATAGCTCTACAAGCCTACTGCAAAAAACAAGAAACAGGGGTAATAAATTACCTAACCCAACAACTCAAAGAGTTAGAAAAAGAGCAACAAGAAAAGCCCAGTGTAAGCAGAAGGAAGGAAATAAAGATCAGAGCACAGATAAACGACATAGAGACCAAAGAAACAATACAAAAGATCAACAAAACCAAGAGCTGGTTCTTTGAAAGGATAAACAAGATTGATGAACCTCTAGCCAGGCTCACCAAGAAGCAAAGAGAGAGGACCCAAATAAACAAGATCAGAAATGAAAGAGGTGAAATAACAACAGATCCCGCCGAAATACAAAGGATTGTTAAAAAATACTACGAACAACTCTATTCCAACAAACTGGACAACCTGGAGGAAATGGACATATTCCTAGAAAAATATAACCTGCAAACCTCAATCAGGAAGAATCTAAACAGCTCAACATGCCAGTAACTATGGAAGAAATTGAAGCAGTCATCAAAGAGCTTCCGGCAAACAAATGCCCGGGGCCAGACGGCTTCACAGGAGAGTTCTACCAAACATTCAAGGAAGAACTAAAACCTATCCTCCTCAGACTATTCCAAAAAATTCAAGAGGAAGGAACACTTCCAAGCTCTTTCTATGAAGCCAGCATCACCCTAATACCAAAACCAGATAAAGACAACACAATGAAGCAGAATTACAGGCCAATATCCCTCATGAATGTAGATGCCAAAATCCTCAACAAAATTCTAGCAAATCGAATCCAACAGTACATCAGAAAGATCATACACCATGACCAAGTAGGGTTTATCCCAGGAATGCAAGGATGGTTCAATATCCGCAAATCAATAAATGTGATACATCACATAAACAAATTGAGAGATAAAAACCACATAGTCATATCAATTGATGCAGAAAAAGCATTTGACAAAATCCAACACCCTTTCTTGATAAAAACTCTCAACAAGGTGGGAATAGAAGGATCATACCTCAACATAATAAAAGCTATATATGATAAACCCACAGCTAACATCATACTCAATGGGCAAAAACTAAAACCATTTCCCCTAAGAACAGGAACAAGACAGGGATGCCCACTCTCACCACTCCTGTTTGACATAGTACTGGAAGTATTAGCCACTGCAATTAGACAAGAAGAAGAAATAAAAGGCATCCAAATTGGAAAAGAAGAAGTAAAGCTGTCCTTATTTGCAGATGACATGATATTGTACATAAAAGACCTGAAAGACTCCATCAAAAAACTAACAGACTTAATAAATGAATTCGGCAATGTAGCAGGATACAAAATTAACGCCAAGAAATCTATGGCATTTCTATACACCAACAGTGAACTTACAGAAAGAGAGACTAAAAAAGCAATCCCATTTTCCATCGCACCAAAAAAATTAAGATACTTAGGAATAAACCTAACCAAGGAGGTAAAAGACCTATATGCGGAAAACTACAGGACACTGAAAAAAGAGATAGAGGAAGATGTAAACAGATGGAAGAACATACCATGTTCATGGATTGGTAGAATCAACATCATTAAAATGTCCATACTACCCAAAGCAATCTATAGATTCAATGCACTCCCCATTAAAATACCAACGGCGTATTTCACAGACCTAGAAAGAACTCTCCAAAAATTCATCTGGAATAAAAAAAGACCCCGAATAGCCACAGCAATCCTGAGAAAGAAGAATAAAGTAGGAGAGATCTCAATACCAGATTTCAAGCTGTATTACAAAGCCACTGTCCTCAAAACAGCCTGGTACTGGCACAAGAACAGACATATAGATCAATGGAACAGAATAGAGAATCCAGATATTGACCTAAACCAATATGCGCATTTAATATTTGACAAAGGAGGCATGAGCATACAATGGAGTCAAGACAGTCTCTTTAATAAATGGTGTTGGGAAAATTGGACAGATACATGCAAAAAAATGAAACTAGATCACCAACTTACACCGTACACAAAAATAAACTCAAAATGGGTACAGGACTTAAATATAAGACGGGAAACCATAAAAATACTGGAGGAATCCACAGGCAGAAAAATCTCAGACATATGCCGAAGGAACTTTTTCACTGATACTGCCCCTAGGGCAATGGAAGCCAAAGAGAAAATAAACAAATGGGACTACATCAAAATAAAAAGCTTTTTCAAAAAGAAACCATCAACAAAACAACAAGAAACCCCACTGTATGGGAGAACATATTTGCAAATGTTATCACTGATAAAGGTTTAATCTCCCACATCTATAGGCAGCTTATACAACTTAATAAAAGGAAGATAAATGATCCAATAAAAAAATGGGCAACAGACCTAAATAGAATCTTTTCGAAAGAAGACAGAAGGAAGGCCATGAGACACATGAAAACATGCTCAAAGTCACTAATTATCCGAGAGATGCAAATCAAAACGACAATGCGATACCATCTCACACCTGTCTGAATGGCTATCATCAACAAATCAACAAATGACAAGTGTTGGCGAGGATGCGGAGAAAAAGGAACCCTCGTGCACTGCTGGTGGGAATGCAGACTGGTGCAGCCACTGTGGAGAACAGTATGGAGTTTCCTCAAAAAACTGAAAATGGAACTCCCATTTGACCCAGTAATCCCACTCCTGGGAATATATCCTAAGAAACTAGAAACACCAATCAGAAAGGATATATGCACCCCTATGTTCATAGCAGCACAATTCACCATAGCAAAGATTTGGAAACAGCCTAAGTGCCCGTCAGCAGATGACTGGATCAGAAAACTATGGTACATCTACACAATGGAATACTATGCTGCCATAAAAAAGAAGGAATTACTACCATTTGTAGGCACCTGGATGGAATTAGAGAACATTATGCTAAGTGAAATAAGCCAGTCAATGAAAGAAAAATACCACATGATGTCACTCATTTGGGGATAATGAAAAACATTTATAAACTGATGAACAAAAAGATAGATACAGAGGCAGTAAAGCATCAAACAGACTGTCAAATTACAGCAGTAAGGTTAGGGAGAGGTGGGGGAAATAAGAGATCAACTGAAGGACTTATATGCATGTATATAAGAGTAACCAACGGATGCAAAACATTGGGGGGTGAGGCATGTATGGGAGTGGGGTGGGGGGGGCAATGGTAAGTTATGTACACATATAATACCTTAATAAAAAAAATAAATAAAGTTAAATTAAAGAGCCTTCATTGTTCTTGAACAAGTGACACTATATAATATTGCATAATTTTTACTTATCTAAAATCATTTTTGTTTTTTAAGAAATATTTGCTATTCTAATAGCCTGCTTTTGATTTTGATTCTTAAATTTTCTATTTTTTGGTTGCACAAGACTGGCATCACCAACCAGACTCACATAGGTGAGAAAAAGATTGCAGGAATGTTTCTGGATCCATTGGGTGATAAGATGCCCTGTTTTCTTTGCTTGTATCCCACAAACTATTTCTCCCACATTATTTATTGAGGCTAATCTGTCCTTAAACAGATGAGATTATGTTTAAGTTAAGAGAAGCTCTATCTGCCCTGGTGTTTACTCTCTCCCTTTAAACCACTTCCTTTAGTCTCTAAACGTAGTTCACCCTGCAAAATATTTATTTAGTACCTTGTAGAAAACACAAATAATAAGAGCCGTATTTATATTTTTGCATATATATATATTTACTTTTAGATGTATTTATCTGTAATTATTTTAGGATTAGTGAAACTATATTTTGCATATTGCATTATGTCTCATAGAGTGTAATTGTGCAATAAATATTAATGAAAATTAAGAAAAATGAATATTGGAAATTTTCTCAATGAGAGAACAGTCATTCTATCTGAAATGAAGCGAATTTCAATTTATGGAGATAATGAGGTCTGGAAAATGGCACTTTCAAAGAGTATCATGAAAATGACATTTCAGAGAACAGGGAGAGAAAACCATGAAGAAATCTAGCAAGATTTGTAATATGACCACCCCTGGATGGAGAAATTGTACTTCACAGTTAACACAATTCATAGAGTTTTGTAAAATAGATAAGTAGTATTTTTGTCCTTGTGTCATTTACTAGTCTGAAGTACTAACAAAATTATGAGCTACTTACTACCAAGTTGAAGCAAAGAAAGAGGAGTTTTATCACTCAATGGCCCCAATTTCAGCATGACTTCAAAATCTGAATAAAATTTTATTTAGAAAAAAAAGTGTGGGAGAACCTAAAAAAAACACACATTACATTGCTCCTTTATATTTGCAAAATGAAAAACTATGTTTGAAAGTTTACTCTGTCCTTTCCTTTTATTTTTATAGAAATATAGAAATATCCTTCTAAGATTATAGTCCATTTTGTAGACTTGGCAAAAATTTGGATTACATTATTTCAATAGTTCTGGTCATTAAAGTACTAATTATAACAAGTTAAAAATACAGATACACATACATATATATTCTTCTGTATGTTACAGATAGATTGTGCTTTTGTCAGCTCATAGCTCATAGTTCTCTTTTAAGTATCAGTTATAGCAATCAGAATAGAAATTCTTTGACAGAATGAATGATCTGAATTTGTGTTTGAATTATACAATGGCCAAGTTATGTGTGTGTCCCAAATATTGCTCTTGGTGTATGTTCTTATAAAGTGACTGAAAGACCTTACCTACTAGGTAGGAGAGCATGATGTTACTGGCACATCTGACTTCTGGCTGACTCTCACAACCTCTCTGTGGAATACTGACATGTTTTCAAGGACATCTACAGACCTTTGCAGGCAACAAGCCAACCTACAAACTTCAACCTGTAAGAAACATAAAGGTGTAAGATGAAAGATATATACATTACTGAATTAGAACAAGGCTAAGATGTTGGTTAAAATTTCAGCATAAGTTTATTTCTTTTATTTTTTTTTAATATATTTTATTGATATTTTACAGAGAAGAAGGGAGAGGGATAGAGAGTTAGAAACATTGATGAGAGAGTAACATTGATCAGCTTCCTCCTGCACACTCCCCACTGGGCACGCGCCCGCAACTAAGGCACATGCCCCTGACCAGAATCGAACCCGGGACCCTTGAGTCCGCAGGCCCACGCTCTATCCACTGAGCCAAACCAGCCAGGGCAGTTTCCTTCTTATTATAGGTTATAATGCTTGTAATGCATGCTATTTGACTCCATTAACTAACACTGAGTGTTCACTACATGCCAAGCACAGTACTAAGGATTTTGCATGAACTATTTTAAGTAATACTGGTGAGAGTCCTGTCTCAATCCTTCATAAAGCCTGAAGTAACCATTTTTCTCTTCTGGTCTGTGTCTAACTTCATCCTTCTTGAGGAAAACTTCTAGTCAAAGTGAGACACAAAATGGGTATTTGTTCATTCCTGGACACATTCATGGCAATAATTGCCATGGCTAAACTCTTGCGTAGAACTTAAAACAGTGATCATGAATGCCTCTCTCATTCAGAAAAATAGAAAAGTAATTTCTGGAGTTAAGAGAACTAAATTTACCACCAAATAATGTGACAGACTTTTTCCTTAACCTTTCCAAGTTTCTGTTTTCTCACCTATAAAAGGAGATAATTTATAAATCCTATACACCTGAAGTTTTATGTGTTAAGAAATAAAGAATGTAGGTCTTCTGTTATGTACACTTCTCTATTACCTGAAATGAGAGCATAAATAGGGTTTTCTTTTTTCTTATAAATATTTCCCTTGAAAATTTTCTAAAAAATTCATATTACTATGTTGGTTTGGCCCCAAATAATAATTGGACCTTAAGCACATAGTTTCCTTGTGGTGATTGTATGTGAGGCAGGTAGAAGGATCAAGAAAGGGGCAAGTAGTTCTGAAGCGGGCAGAACCCACGTTTACATTTCATCTATATAGAGAAAAATGTGTATTACTGTCTGTAACACACTCTTCTGTGTTGTCTGATTCTAATTATATGGTAGCTATTTTACAACTCTGAAAGTGGTAGAGTGTAGTGCAAAATAATTATTGTCTATACATAGCAAATTAATACCAGCTAGTAGAGGAAAAGCCTGTTCCCCCAAGGAGATACAGTTTTGCCTCAATTCATACAATTTCAATATCCCTATCTGTAAAGGTGACTGCTCTTGGATTCTCCTTTGTATTGGTTGTTAACACCTCATCAGTTACCTCATTAATGAGTTAAAGAACATCTTTAATATGGGATTATTTTTATATCTGTATGACTTTAACTGCTCTCCCTTTTTTGGAAAATAATTTGTAACATGCAAGTCTCAATTTTGCTTTCATCTTTCCTTGGATTTGTTTGTGCTTTCATATTTAATGAGCCAGATTTCTACCCTTAGCCCCATGGCAAGTGCTATATTAGAAAACAAGGAACAGCAAACACAATGTGTAACCTGGAGACAAGAGACTGGCTGATTCAGAAATATCATTCCCTTTCCCTGTAATATTCTCATCCTCTTTTCTTCTTCTTTGCTTTATTTCTTTCTGCTTTGGGAGGTAAAATAAATGAGATGATTATTTCATTATGATGAATGATACAACATAGGTAGAGTGCCTCTCATTTATAATACAATTGATAAAGTATTTGAACTAAAAAGATTATTTTTCAATGCTATAAAGATTAAATACCTCTCCTTATCAAAATGGGAGAATGTGACATAGCACTTTGTTCTGATCAAGGTTTTTACTCTAAAAAAAACTCCGAAAGAATTCCACAGACAGAGTGTAGAGTGAGTTAGTGACTGTTCTGTGTAGACAGGAAGGGATTAAGTGTCCAAAAGTAGCTATGGTACAGGACTGCCAATGATGGGTTCAATCACCATTACCTGGATTGACAGGTGAATTCAACTGAAATATATGCTTGTCAGGTTATCTGGAAGACTTTTTTCTTCTCACCCCATTATATGCTCTGAGTAAACTTTATGTTGTGTCATTGTGATAAAATGAGGAATTACAGCTTAAAAAGCTAGCCTTAAACTCAATAATTTAAATCATATTCCACTTTATTGTAACACTCTATGTATTCTCTAACTGTAAAGAGAACTACAAAAATTACAAAATGAAAACATTCAATATTTATATTAAAAGTGGACATGGTATATTACTTTAACTGTCTCCTTTACCTTTCTTCATCTTCAGAATAATTTTATGAAAATTGTAAAATGACTATTGTGTCATGACACTTAGAAAATAGAAGTAACCAAGTTGTATCTATACAAGCAAAGTGAAGAGTTATTACAATTATCTGGACTTTTTATTCTTTTATTTACCACTTCTTATTCTATAATTGATTAAATTTGAAGGCTTTGTCACTAGGGATATAGCAGTGGATAAAAAAGACAGTTTCCATACTCATTAATCTTAAATTAACATTGAGAATTTAAATATAGTTTTTAAGTTAAAATAAATTTAAGACAAACAAAAATTTTACATATGCATACATACAAAAAAAGTTATGTGTTTTCTCAAAAATTCAAATAGCAAAACCATGTGAAGTTAGGCTTGATATTACAAAGAAAACATTTATTCTCCACTCAGATCAATGGCCAAAACAGATGATTTCCTTATATTTTTTCACTGGTATGTGTAATTTTTTCCAAACAATTTTTCACTGATGGTAGAGTCTTTAGGGTAATTTATATTCATTCTAGAATCTGTTCCAATGCACCAAATTAAAAGAGTCCAAACGTATCTTTTTTTGAATGCCTAATACAACTCTAGCTTCTTGATTGCCAAGATGAATCCAGATGTAGCATCAGTGATGTTATTGGTTGGTTTTTAAACTCCTTTTTTTCTGGCCCTTTATTGTCATCTGAGCTCAGATGTACACTTAAGAGTGATAGTCAACATAGTATTTGTAAGTATTTTGTATCAGAATGGTTTTTCAGGGAATCTAGTTTGATAATACTTGTGAGAATTAAAGTTCTGGACATTTTTCTGTGTATCCTAAATTTTCAAAAATAGACATAAAGAGTGTGTAGCTACTCTCATTCCCTTTTACCTAAAAATACAGTACCATAGAAGAGATGGATAATTTACAACAACAAGGTGCCCATATCCTCTACTGTGTTGACAGATAAAAGGGCAAAACTGCTAATACTGGACTGTAAAACCTTACCAGCTGAAGATCTGCTGTCCTATCTGCTATTTTACTCTATTTCTCCTTAATTTTATGGTACAAAAGCCAACCAATTTTTTGTATTTTTCCTACAAATTCAGATAGAGATGAGATTCCAAATATAGCTTTACTCTGTTTTATCCAGAAGAGTCAAAGTAAACATGAAATTCTAATTCTGCCATCAAGTATCTACCTCTATAGGGGATTAGGAAATTTCTGGATGACACCAGCTGCTCAAATACTTCACTATAGACCAGTGGTTCTCAAGCTTTCTAATGCAGCGACCCTTTAATACAGTTCCTCATGTTGTGGTGACTCCCAACCATAAAATAATTTTCGTTGCTACTTCATAACTGTAATTTTGCTACTGTTAATGAATCGTAATGTAAATATCTGTGTCTTCCGATGGTCGTGACCCATAGGTTGAGAACCGCTAGCAGGGTCACCTAAGACCATCAGAAAACACAGATATTTACATTATAGTTCATAACAGTAGCAAAATTACAGTTATGAAGTAGCAACGAAAATAATTTTATGTTTGGGGGTCACCACAACATGAGGAACTGTATTAAAGGGTCGCGGCATTAGAAAGGTTGAGAACCACTGCTCTAGACCCTTGTGCCACGAGAGGACATAAAAAAGCCTCACTCTATGTGTTCATATCTCTGGAAAATCAATTTTTGTTTTTCCAAAAGACTTTTTAATTGCTTTTCAGAGAGAAAGGGAGAGGGAGAAACATGGATGTGAGAGGGAAAAATTGATCAGCTGCTTCTTGTATGTCTCCTATCAGGGTTTGAGCCCACAACCCAGGCATGTGCCCTGGCCAGGAATGAAACCTGCAACCTTTTGGTGCAATGGGTGATGCCCAACCAACTGGGCAACACCAGTAAGGTCACTGAGAAATCAGTTTTAACCAAATGAATTATCTCAATCAACCATTTCAAAGTGTCATTCTGATCTTATTAATCACATGTTTAAAGTCACCCAATATCTTTTCATTGTAATTAGAATAAATCTCAAATTTCTCAGGTGATTTGACCCTTGCTTAATTCTTCGAGCTCAAGTATCATTCTGTCCCTCATTTACTAGTCTCCAGCCACACTAAGAACACATCAGAGAGTTTGCCCTTGTGGCTCTCTCTTCCGTGAAAGGTCTTTCTCCAAATTTTCACATGGCAACTTACCTCTCATCACTAAGTTTCAGTTCACTTGTTTCCTCTTCAAAAATTCTCTCTAAGGTCATGCTATCTAAAATAGCTGTACTGCCTTCCCAGCTCCACTCATGGGTCTTGGTGGGCTATGTTGTTTGCTTATATGCTGGCAGGCTTTATATATGACTTTCTTTCAAAGATATGTCTGTCGGTAACTATTGTCTATATTGTATACTCAATTCCTAGAATTCTTATCTATCACATAGCAGATGACCAATAAATAGTTGTTGTGTATATAAGTTAGTGGATTGCCTGGAGCCACTGACCTAAGTGGTCTTGATATCCTTTCAGCATGAAGCCTACTACTGAGGCTAAGGAGGAATATGCCCCCCAATGGCTCTACCTTTACATCTAATAGTTACCAGATACCTTAACTTTTTTTTTTTTAAATATATTTTATTGATTTTTCACAGAGAGGAAGGGAGAGGGATAGAGAGTCAGAAACATCGATGAGAGAGAGACATCGATCAGCTGCCTCCTGCACACTCCCCACTGGGGATGTGCCCGCAACCAAGGTACATGCCCTTGACCGGAATCAAACCTGGGACCCTTCAGTCTGCAGGCCGACGCTCTATCCACTGAGCCAAACCGGTCAGGGCCAGATACCTTAACTTTTAATGTAAATGTTCTATCATCCAAGCCAGAGAATTTCATAAGCTGTTCCACCCAAAGATTTCATCTAAGACCTTTGTAGACATCCTGATGGAGCCAAAGGTGAATAAGATTGCCTGGTTAGGGCAATATTTTTTTTTAAAATGCCCCTTCACAAAATTATGCAGATATGCTTGTCCAAGACTGAAAGCTTTAGTAATAATAGCCTTAGAGAGTATGCAGTGGAGACTCAGGGTACACTATTATAACCATTTGTCCATGTTTCTGTGGGTCTTCAAAGAAGTGATAATTAAATGGTGTTTTTTTTTCCAGCCTGATTATGAACTAGGCAGAAAATCAAAGGAACAGAAGCGTACAGACCTGAGGGGAAATTAGGGGATCGAAGTACTAGTATAAGAAGTCTCCGGGAAGGGTCTCTGGACTCATTGTTTGAAGGATCTAGAAACCTGTCTAAAGAGAAGACAGCCAGTACAACAGGTAGTATGGTCTGCAACTTCTATGACTTTAAATGAACCCAGTAAGGGACCTTCAACATCACAGCATAATGAATTGAAGAAGAGAATGCCAGGAAATAAAAATGGAATCTCTGGTAGCTACTGTTAGTTGGCATTAGGCTTATCGTGCAGGCCAGTGGTTTGCAACCAGGGGCAAATTTGAAACCACTCCAGGCAGCAGAGGGTCTGTCAATGTCTGGACACTTTTGGTTGTCACAACTTTTGCTTTTGGCACCTAGAAGGTAGAGGCCAGGGGTGCTGTTAAACATTCTGCAATGCACAGAACAGTTCCTATTATAATTATCCAGCTCAAAGTGTCAACAATTCTGAGGTTGAGAAACCCTGCTTTAAGCACTGTTCTCTTATTGGAGGTTTTAAAAATGAGGAGACATATGGAAAGGATTATTTTATTTGAGGTTCCTTGATTGCCTGTAACAAAATCACACCTAAGAAACAATATAATATAAAATAAAATAAACATATGGAATAAATCCCAGGTATTCTAGTTTACATATTACTATATGAATAAAATATACAACTGTGTAATAACAATATCACAAAGTAGTCGTTTATTGAATATCACTATACAGTGTCGAAAACAGTTAATGCTTTGAACCATTTTACATGTTTAAAAAATCTGAATAAATAAATATGAAATAATTATTTAAATATATATATTTTATTGATTTTAGAGAGGAAGAAAGAGAGATAGAGAGATAGAAACATCAAAAATGAGAGAGAATCATTGATTGGCTGCTTCCCGCACACCCCCTACTGGGGGGGATTGAGTCCACAACCCAGGTATGTGCCCTTGGCCGGAATCAAACCTGGGACCCTTTAGTCTGCAGGCTGATGCTCTATCTACTGAGCCAAACCAGCTGGGGCTGAATTAATTATTTAAAAACCCATAGTGTTATGCATTTTTAAGAGCTAAAATAACATCTAGCACAGAACAAGAGCAGTTATTTTACTGTTTCCCTAAATATGGAATAACTTAAGATATTAATAATTAGAAAATTAATAATAATTCAGTGCATTACTCTAGATGACTGGTAAGTACATAAGTGAAATTAAAATCTGAAAGCACTATAATGTTACTTTACAAAATGACATTATTTAAAACAATACAATTATAGTCCAGGGAAAACAACACTGTGAAATGTTATGCTCTATTGATTTTATTGAGAATGATCAATGCCTCTCAGGATCAAAGAGTTTATGTTGATACTGAATTTCACATTTTGTTCTTCAGTTTTTATTCTTAAACCAAAAGACTTCCAACTTCCTTTATAAAAAGTGATGCTCCTTAGGGGATCTTTACATTGCCTTTGTTGGCAATCCAACATAGAAAACTACAAAGGTGATGACATTTGCACTGGGAACCACAAAATAATTTGAATAAAAATAAAATGAATCTGAGTCCTTTCTTAAAATGAGCCAACTCAGGTTTGAAATCATCAAAACAACTTTGAGCTCCCCGTATACTTATTGTTAATTAAGAGGAGCTGTGCCTTCCTAATAGATGCCTCATGTTATCCATTTAAGAATATAAGGGCTCATGCTGAGTTCTAACATCCTTCTCCTGGAGCTACATTAAACAGAATGTTTTGTTTAATTCTAACTAATGAAGAAATGATTACTGACCTACAGACTCTCTTCTACAGTGTTTAACTTCTGCTTTTGAGACACAAAAAGCGAAGTTTGCATTATAAAATTATTACAAAGTAGATAGTATACAGTAATAAATCAATATGTATTTGTTAAATGAACAATTTGTTGAATAAAAAAATAATCTCATGTTACAGATAAGAAATCTGAGATGGAGAAATTTTTTAAATGAAATGTCCAAAGTCCCTTGGGTCTCCTTACTGCTACTCCAACATTGTCCCCTACATTGTGCAAACTTCTTGAGATTAGACTTGTTAGGTAGTCTTTAGGTCAGTTTCCAAAACCTCTTGGTCCAGATTGTGGAGTGATGTTTGTATCAGCTCCAAAATAATAATAAGAAAAAAAGCCACTTTCAATATCAATCTATTTTTATCCTTTAGTGATGGAATTCAAGTTTTTTTTTTACTTGAGCACTATTCCACCAACGTATTCCACTACATTTCTTAGTCTCTCCTACAGATAGATATGACTACATGAATAAATTCTAGCCAATATTGTGATAGTGGAAACATCATGTGAGCCTCCTAATAAGTCTCCTTTGCTGAGAGAGATTGCACTATTTTCCTTATCTCTCTCTGTAGTGTGAAATGCAAATGTCATGTTTGGTGATCATATAGTCATTTCTGTAGTCTTAGATAATACTCTAATGAGAAAGCAGCAATAAAACAGAAACCTGGGTAAGTAATGAATATAGGTTCTCCACACCAAACCCAAACTACCTAACTCCAGACATCTTTGACATGCAACAAAAATGCATTCCCAGCATGTTAAACCACTGCTTTGTGTGTGTCAGAGTGAGTGGTGAATTTCATGTAGCTGAACTAATAATTACCTCATTCAGCAATGTGAGTTTTTCCTAAAATTCTATGTATTCAATTCAAAGACTCAGTCTCTGTCAGTAGATAACTTGTTTGTTCACTTTACATTTTGGAAGTTAAAATATTGTTTTGCCTTATGAAATTATTTTCAATAATAGGCATTATGTTTTTGTTTATGTTATTTGAAAAATAAAAAGTTGGCAAACATGAAATTCTGCAAATTTGTGTTTTTATATTTTACTGAAATGAAAAATATGGGATAGAATCGATTTAGGTTACTTTCTATGTGTCAGCCTTACCTGAGCAATGAGAAATTTGGACCATCTACTTGAATTAATTGAGATTCTAAGGAGAAAGGTCAGTAATTTTAAACAATGGCTTTATGTTTATACATTTTTGCATATCTTTGCTATTGACATGATCTCAGTAATGCAGAAAAATAATATATTTACTTTATGCAATATATAAATGCCTGACCTTTTATTATTATTATTGATATTAATGATATTGATTAAGTTTCAAAGTCATACCATGAATTACAGGTCAATGGCTTATTAATTAGTGGCAGTTCAGAATGTAATGGTAAATTAAACAAATAGGGTGATGGTGGTTTAGATATCTGTTACTAGGCAATAAAAACCTTTAAATGTCATTAGAGTGAGCAATTCAATTTGCTTTGAAAGCCAATTAAGTTTTGTATGTAAAAATATAACCTCTGACAAAATTTGAATCAAATAGTAGAGTTTTTGTTCCCCATTGGTGACCCTAACATTCTACTAGTAGAATCTATTTTCTTTGCTCTGACCAATAGACATTAAGTATCTTTATGTATGTATATTTATGTTATTTGCTGAAGAAAGTGAGCATATATTATATAAATGCAATTTCTAAAAAGGAATTTCCATGGTCAAACTGCTCCACTCTATTATATAGTTTTGGCTTCCAGGGAAACACTAATAATTGCAGACTTAAAACAATATAATGTTTACCTGGCTTATGTATTGATCTACTTAAACAATGTATCTTTTAATGAAGTATGTGTAGATTTCTTCCTAAGAAATATAAAGAAATTGACAAAAAGTAAATTCAGAATCTTGACATTTTGACCTCTTTCAGATAGGATCATCTCATAACAATTTATTTTTTCCTTTATTTTAAATTATAAAAGCTATAGAAGTGTTCTATAAACATTGGCTTTATGTATAAACTAGAGGCCCGGTGCACGAAATTTATGCTGGGGGGGGTTTGTGTCCCTCAGCCCAGCCTGCACCCTCTCCAATCTGGGACACCTCGAGAGATGTCCGACTGCCTGTTTAGGCCCGATCCCAGTAGGATCGGGCCTAAACAGGCAGTCGGACATTCCTCTCACAATCCAGGACTGCTGGCTCCCAACTGCTTACCTGCCTGCCTTCCTGATTGCCTCTAAACGCTTCTGCCTGCCAGCCTGCTCACCCCCTAACCACTCCCCTGCCACCCTTATTGATGCCTAACTGCTCCCTTGCCAGCCTGTTTGCCCCTAACTGCCCTCCCCTGCAGGCCTGGTCACCCCTAACTGCCCTCCCCTGCAGGCCTGGTCACCCCTAACTGCCCTCCCCTGCAGGCCTGGTCACCCCTAACTGCCCTCCCCTGCAGGCCTGGTCACCCCTAACTGCCCTCCCCTGCAGGCCTGGTCACCCCTAACTGCCCTCCCCTGCAGGCCTGGTCACCCCTAACTGCCCTCCCCTGCAGGCTTGATCGCCCCCAACTGCCCTCCCTTGCAGGCCTGGTCCCTCCCAACTGCCCTCCCCTGCTGGCCATCTTGTGGTGGCCATCTTTGACCACATGGGGGCAGCCATCTTGTGTGTTGGAGTGATGGTCAATCTGCATATTACTCTTTTATTCGATAGGATAGAAGCCTGGTGCACTGGTGGGGGCCAGCTGGTTTGCCCTGAAGGGTGTCCCGGATCAGGGTGGGGGTTCCCTTGGGGTGTGGGGAAGCCTGGGCAGGGGCCTGTGGTGGTTTGTAGGCTGGCCACACCCCCCAGTGACCCAAGTGGAGGCCCTGGTATCTGGGATTTATTTATCTTCTATAATTGAAACTTTGCAGCCTTGAGCGGAGGCTAAGGCAGGACAGGGCTGCAGAAGCTTGGCTTCCTCCATTGCAGGGGGCAACCCAAGCCTCCTGCTCTCTCCAACTCCGTGGCTGCTGCCATTTTTGTTGGGATTTATTTATCTTCTATAATTGAAACTTTGTAGCCTTGAGTGGAGGCCTGGGCCTGCCAGGGTGGGCGGAAAGCTTGGCTTCCTCCATCACCAGGGAAACCCAAGCCTCCTGCTCGCTCTGTGGCCCCAGCCATCTTGGTTGGGTTAATTTGCATACTTGCTCTGATTGGCTGGTGGGCGTGGCTTTGTGGGTGTAGAAGAGTGATAGTTAATTATTATGTTACTATTTTATTATATAAGATATACAGTTAAACATTTAAAAAAACCCCCACAGGATTATGAGTACTTTACAATTGTGACAATATTACACATAACAGATCTCACTTATATGTTTAATAAATTTATGTGTTACCTGCTTATATTTATTCATTATATACTTGAAATATTTACCTAATTTAACTTCCTATTGGATTACTCTCATTGAGAGGAAACTTGGTTCTATTAATATTTTGCATTATGCAATTCATGCTAAATGCAAGAGTTTGAAATTGAACAATATGCCTTGGGGTTCTTATAACTCAAAATTAAGTATATCTATAACTGTGATATTTTTGTAAATTTTATGCTGTTTCAACACCCCATGATATTTAATTTTGTTATTTTAAATCTGGTATATTTGTTTATTTGGCTACTGACATTTAATATAAAAAATTTGTCTCCCATGTAACTATAAAAGTATTTTAAATATTTAATGCAAATCTGGCTAAGCTTTTGCAATATGTATTTTAGTATCTTTTTGTTTACACCTGTAAAATCTTTTCTTATAGCTGGATTATGTAGGTGTCTCTTGTAGCTCTTATTTTAGAAAGCATACCATAATATACTTAGTAAAGACTATAATGACTTCAATATATTATTTCTATTATCCTTATGATCAGTTCAACTGGTTAGCATTTCTTTAATCTTAGAATGACCATTGTATTTTGGGGGGGCCAAGAGAGCTAAGTATTTCTAAATGTCTACAATTTCCATTATACAAAAGAATATCCTCTCAGGGGATTATAAAAGCTGTCATTTCATCTCAGGGTTCCTATGACTAAACTGCTTGAGTTTGCTCCTACAATTTATGACATTACATGCACCCTCAAAGGAATTTTTGACTTATAATATCCCTTGAGATATATTATTATTCTTTATGTTATCTGTGTTTATGTCTAAAAAGGATTTTGTAACTGGCACTTAATGGAAGAGCAGATTTGCAGTTATCTCTTCAATGATTTTTAGCAATTTCAACGACAACTCTACCTTCACAAAAATGCCTTTCTACAGCAACACACGTAGTCAAAAGTCTACAAAATTTACAAAGTTTTAAATTCCAGTAGATAACCCAGAATTCTTTACTGCACCTTTCAAATTAATATGTCATAATTAAACATAATCACTGGGTAATAATTTTAATAAAAAGTATGCACTTTGAAATGAAATTTTTTTTTAAAATTATGCTGACAAAAAATGTGTGTATTGTATAGAGAGATAAAATTTTTAGATTTTTTTTTCTTCTCTGAATATTAGCCCCATTTTGTTCCTAATGAATTCCAAACCCATGTAAGGGTGATGTTAGTTACTTTTATTATTATTTTCACAGGAAAGTTAAGTACTCATTTTAGAGTTTGAAAGTAGAAAAATGTAAAAAACCGTGGTTTCTTAATCTCAGCACTACTGATATTTTGAACCAGCTAATTCTTTGTTGTGGGGGCTGTCCTATATATTGCAAGGTATTTGACAACATCCCTGGTCTCTGACTACTATATTACAGCAATACATACCAATTATGATGACAAAATATATTTCCAGATATTACCAAACATCTGTGCTGATCTCTGTTTTAGGTGGTGGTATAACATTGAACACGACAGATGTCTTCCCACCATTCCACACTCTCACAAGGCGTATTGTGCCTTCTCTTCATTTTTATTAAAACCTTCAGTGTTTCATCCTCTTTCTAGAGGCTCTTTCTTTCTTAACCTTGCTTATAGCAACCACTTAAACTCTGATTTCTTCAGTATTCTGATACCCTGCCCTCATGATATTTCACCATATAACCTTTTGAGGTACTTAGGGAAAGTGAACATTTATTAATGCTGATGAATTCAGCATTTCTTGCTTCCTTCTTATTCATAACAACACTTAGGATTTCCTTTGGGGAACATTATTTCCAGCATTTTGTAGTAGTTTTATACGTTGGGATTGACCTTCACCCTCCTTTGTCCAAGAAAGCTTGAGATTTTTAATTAATGGTTAATGAAAAGGTGCACCCTCTCACTTTCTGAATTTGGGCTAGAAATTTTGTGGTTGGTCAAAAAACTGTTGATGACTATCTTCTGAAACCATGAAAGGCAGAGCAAAGAAATGCAATTAAATCAGTCCTCAGTGACAACATTGGACCACTGAATCAGTCCAACTCTAAAGTTAGCTCTACTTCTTAAATTTCCTATTATACAAACCAACACATTCTCTCTTTTTTTAAAGCCTGGTTGATTTTCTAATACATGCTATATTAAGACTTTAAGCTTAGAATTTTTTATTTTATTTAGAATGCATAGGTATAAATGAGCAAATAATAATAATAATCCTATCTAATAAAAGAGTAATATGCAAATTAACCATCACTCTGCTACACCCACAAGCCATGCCCACCAGCCACACCCACCAGCCAATCAGGAGCAAATATGCAAATAAACCCAACCAAGATGGCTATGGCCACAGAGAGCAGGAGGGAGGCTTGGGTTTACCCGGCAATGGAGGAAGCCAAGCTTTCCACCTGCCCTTGCTGGCTTAGGCCTCCCTTCAAGGCTACAAAGTTTCAATGATAAAAGATACATAAACCCAAACAGAAATGGCAGCAGCCACAGAGCTGGAAAGAGCAGGAGGCTAGGGTTGCCCCGGGCAATGGAGGAAGCCAAGCTTTCCCCACACCCTGGCTGGCCCAGGCCTCTGCTTAAGGCTATAAAGTTTCAATTATAGAAGATACATAAATCCCCCAAAAAATGGCTGCCGCCACGGAGTGAGCAGAAGGCTTGGCTCTGCTCCAGGCTACAAAGTTTCAATTGTAGAAGATAAATAAACCCCAGATACCAGGGCCTCCACTTGGTCGCCAGGGGGCATGGCCAGCCTGCAAACCACCACAGGCCCCTCACCCAGGCCGCCTCACGCCCCAAGGGAACCCCCACCCTGATCCGGGACACCCTTCAGGGCAAACCAGCTGGTCTCCACCCGTGCACCAAGCCTCTATCCTATCTAATAAAAGAGTAATATGCAGATTGACCATCACTCCAACACACAAGATGGCTGCCCCCATGTGGTCAAAGATCCTGCCCCCGTGTGGACACAAGATGGCCACCACAAGATGGCCAGCAGGGGAGGGCAGTTGGGAGGGACCAGGCCTGCAAGGGAGGGCAGTTGGGGGCCATCAAGCCTGCAGGGGAGGGCAGTTAGGGGTGACCAAGCCGGCAGAGGAGGGAAGTTGGGGGCGACCAGGCCTGCAGGGAAAGGCAGTTGGGAGGAACCCAGGCCAGTAGGGGAGGGCAGTTAGGGGTGACCAGGCCTACAGGGGAGGGCAGTTAGGGGTGACCAGGCCTTCAGGGGAGGTCAGTTAAAGGTGACCAGGCCTGCAGGGGAGGGCAGTTAGGGGTGACCAGGCCAGCAGGGGAGGGCAGTTAGGGGTGACCAGGCCAGCAGGGGAGGGCATTAGGGGCAAACAGGCTGGCAGGGAGCAGTTAGGCATCAATCAGGCTGGCAGGGGAGTGGTTAGGGGGTGATCAGGCTGGCAGGCAGAAGTGGTTAGGGGCAATCAGGAAGGCAGGCAGGTGAGCAGTTGGTAGCCAACAGTCCTGGATTGTGAGAGGGATGTCCGAGTGCCCGCACTGTGATCAGGCCTAAACGGGCAGTCGGACATCCCTCGAGGTGTCCCAGATTGGAGAGGGTGCAGGCTGGGCTGAGGGACACCCCCCCCCCCCCAGTGCACAAATTTTGTGCACCGGGCCTCTAGTAATAATAATAATAATAATGATGATGATAAAGCTTAACAGTAACACAATTAGTGACTGGCTGACCTGAAATAAACATCCAGGAATATTTGACTGTAATTTTTTAGAATTAAGGATATGATTCCATTATAAGTACAAAGTACTATAAAATTAAAAGTGTTATAATAATAACATCAGATTTTCAGCTAATTTTTACTCTAAGTTCAAGAAATGACTACACAATTTTTTTATGCTCCTGGTACAAAAACACAAATGAGTGATAAGTGCCACAATAATGAGGGCTATGAAAATATTTTGTAAAGCTATCTGTTTAAAATTTGATATTTAAACATGGTGGGTTTTTAATAAATTTGCTTTGTGCCTCAGAATGCTATTGTTTTAAGCTGCCTATAGTATATACTGTGAAAGACTACTAGCATTAAAAATAAGTTTTTTTTAACTTTATAATAATAAGATATGATTAAGCAAAAAAGGATGCAAATAAATTATATAATAAATTCAATAACCACGACTCCTTTCTGTCCACCTCTTATCTTCTTCCAACACTTTCCTATCCCACTTCACAGATACACAGATAGCAGCAACAACAACGACAACAACACACACATACACCCCTAAAAGGATGTGATGAGCATAGTTGTGAAAGATGTTACATGATAACCCTCTTGCAGTTCAGAAGCCTGTTGGTCTTTGAGACTTTCTGGTTCCTGGAAATTTCTCTGAAATATAACCTTTGGGTTGTTCTCCCATTCAAAAGCTGAAACTTTTTTGAAGTGTGGACTTCGATCCCTTTTTTCAAAGCCCATTTTAGCACCACTTCTAGGTTTTCATTGTACACATTTTTTTCCATTGGATTATTTTAAGCAATAAAACTTCCCTTTCCCGAAGGCTCCTAACTTCCCACCATTCCACACTCTCACAAGGCTTATTGTGCCTTCTCTTCATTTTTATTAAAACCTTCAGTGTTCCATCCTCTTTCTAGAGGCTCTTTCTTAACCTTGTTTATAGCAACCACTTAAACTCCGATTTCTTCAGTATTCTGATACCCTGCCCTCATGATATTTTACCATATTGCTTGCTAAGTAACAATTTTGGAGAAGTGGACATGTCTACCAAAGGAAAACTCTCCTTTGTCACTGCTTCACTCACAAACATGTCTAACACCAAATGTGTAGATTTTCCACTTGCAGCAATTGTGACTGACACTCCCTGGAGTTAACACAAACTCCTCAGGTTAAGGGCTCAGTTCCACAAAACATTTCCTCGCATTGTATATCAATTGCAAGTCCCAAATTGTCACCTATACTTCTGACCAACTGGCAATGAATCAGGAGTTTCTGTGACTCACTCCTCCAGTTTGATACGTTGCAAAATAACTCACTGAACTCAGGAAAACCATTTAGTTACTAGATTTCCAGAGTAGTTACTAGATTATGACTCAGGAACAACCAGATGGAAGAGATGCATAGGACAAGGTATGGAGAAAGGGGCACACAGACCCTGTGCCACTCTTGGTATGCCCTCCTCCTCACACTTCGATATGTTCAGCAACCCAAAAGTTCTCTGAATCTTTGTGGTCAGAGTTTTTTATGGTGGCTTCATTACATAAGCAATATTAATTAAATCATTGGCCTTTAGTGATAAATCCAGTGTTCCAGCCCTTCTCTCCTCCCAGGACATCATGGGATGGTGGTGAAAATTCCGAACCTTCAATCACCTGGTTGATTCCCGCTGGCAATCAGCCCTGCATCCTCAGGGATTTTCCAAGAGTCACTTCATTAATATAAACTCAGGTGTGGTTGAAAGGGGCTTGTTATGAATAACAAAAGATACTCTTTTACCTTTTGTGTTCCTCAGTTGCTTCAGGATGGATACAAAACAATATTATAGCGAATTATGCATTTATCACTTAAGAAATTACTATGGTTTCAGGAGTTCTAGCCAGGAGCCAATGGTGAAGATTGAAATATATATATTTTTTATTACATCCCAATATCACATTACTGTTCCTCATTTCACCACTCTGTTTTAGATGGTTCACTGTCCAAGCCCCTGGCTTTATCTTCCCCACTGATTTCCAGGCACCCCCTAAGATTAAGTTCATTCCTATGCCTATGTCCTATTTTCCCTATTCAGACTTTTACCGATTCTCAGATATGTAGCTCTTCATTGTAAATTCATGACTAGTTGTTTGTTTATGCCCCGAGCAGGGGAAAATTTAACTACCTATATTATGAAATATTAGTATATGTTGAGATGATGTGGGAAGTCACTCTTTATATTGTTCAAGTGCTTATAAACTAAAGTCATAGAATAATTGCCAATAACATATTCTATAAATTTAATCACTTTAAGGCTATACTTAACAAGATAGCTCATTTGTTGATCTATTTTGCAGTGATACAGGGTTAGAAGTTAAGTGGTGGTTCAAAGTGGTTGGACTAGAATCATTTGTCTTAAAACTGTCCTTTTATTAAAACTGACATCCCACGCCCTGCCTCAATGCCAGCAATTAGGACTAGAAGTTTTTAGATTCAGTTCCACTATTGCTCTAGGCCAAGAATATCTAGGCTTAGTGGAAGAATTGGCAGATTTTTGTTGTGTGAAGCATTGGTAGATCTTGAGTCAGTAGATTTAGATTCAAAACTGGAGTTCTCTTCACATTAGCTATATGACTTTGGACTAAATAACTTCCAGTACCTCATTGTTCTCCTTTGATAAATGAGAATTATGTTACTTTTTCTTTCCAAAGTTATGGGTAAAAAATAATATAGAGCCGGATCCAACCGCAATGACTATCACTTGGTAGATCTGTAATTTCTTCTATGGGTTCATTCCATTTCCTACCCACCCACTCTATCACAAATTAGAATGTAAAATCATGTTTCTTTTGCCATCAATGTTTTGTATACCTCATGGGTATAACTCACTGAGTCTCTTAGAAAACATTATCTTGCATACTTTCTAATGCCTGCAGTGTGTATTTTGGTTGATTTACTGATTTCTTTTTAGTTTCTCCTTCAGTTCTATTATGAGAACTTTAGCCCTACATTTCTGCCTAGTTATTGCCATTCTTTCACTGGAGGCCAGATTCTATGCCTGGATTGCCTGACACAAAAGTGGTTTGCTGTCATGATCCATGCAAGCTTATCTAAGCTAAAACTTGGTAGATTTATCATCATACACTGCCTGCCTTGCCATCCTCCTAAAATTGTAATTCTTGAATATCTGTTTTGGGCAGATTTTTCTACACACTATTGAAAATAAACATTTGAGCTCCTGGCCTAAAATTATGCCCAACTTTCCCACCTCCTTGTTTAGAACACTCAGTATGACTTATATGTGGAGTTATTCTAGCTATGTCTGGCAAACACAAACCCTTCCTTTATTCTATATTTTCTTCAACAAAAAGATTTTCAAAACTCAAAGTGACCACTAAATCACTGTTTACAACATTCCATTCATGTTCAAAATGCTTTCAATCTTATCATGCTGACTGTACTGAAAGTTATAGAAAAATGCAAAGCACAGGAGATCTGAGATATTAATGTGCCCCTCTGGTACATTAATTTTTGTCTTATCATTCTATAATTAGATAAGTTAGCAAGTAAATGCTCCAAATGTTCACAAGCTAAATTGTTACTCACCTATTTACCTCTCTTTAACTTACCTTCAATGAAAGTTTGATACCATAGATTGCTCATATATTTCCTTCATCCATTTGACAAAAATTGTATATTTACTTCAGATTGGAAACATAATAAAAGCTTATACTTTCCCCCAAACATCTGCAAACATCTTTGACTCCAGTAATAATATCTTGATTGTTTCTGAAACCATTTTCTGACTCTATAATATATCCCTGCCATTGCTCTGTAGATTTTTGAAAATGGTGCACTTGATCTAAACACTTTCAAAACAACTGAACAGTAAGTTTAGATTCAGAGCTGCAGAGCAACTATTTTGTGTCCATCTGCACTTGCCATTTCACATCAAAGCAGAAATCTGTGAATATGCTCTATTTTGTTCCCATTATTGTCACACATAATGATTGCCCAAAAACTTTCTTCAAAGATTTTTTTTTTTGGACCATCCCTGGTTTCTTCAATATGATGACATATTGGAGATCCTGCAGTTGTTTCTAACAATTTTTTAAAACCTTATTTAAACATGACGCCTAAGAATTAAAGTATAAAGTAGAACAGCACAGTATTTTGGAACACATAAATGTGGAAGTTATAACTTAGTTCACGACTAAGAAAAATTACTATCAAGGAGAAGATGGAGATACTAAGACCTAGAGAATTTAAAAGATTGGCAAGGTCCCATCAGCCATGTTAATGCCTTTGGACTTAATCTTTAAGTAAGAGTGATAAAATGACTGACATTATCAGATTGAACACATTATCAGATTGAACAGATTGAATTATGGCTACACATTAGAGAACTGATGGGGAAGTAGTAATAACGAATGCAAGGAGACCTGTAAAAAGTTTTTATAGCTAATTCGGCCAAAAAAAAAATTAAAAAAAATTTATGGTGTCTGACCGGAAGCTCTCAGTTTCTGTAGTTTTACACACATGCTGCATTTCCCACAATCTTATTTGTACACTAGAGGCCTGGTGCACGAAATTTGTGCACGGGGTGGAGAGGTCCCTCAGCCCATCTTGTGCCTTCTCACAGTCCAGGAGCCCTCGGGGGATGTCTGACTGATGGCTTAGGCCAAGCGGGCATAAGCCGGCAGTTGGATATCCTTAGCTCTGCCACAGAGG
Source organism: Plecotus auritus (assembly GCF_963455305.1). NCBI lineage: Eukaryota > Metazoa > Chordata > Mammalia > Chiroptera > Vespertilionidae > Plecotus > Plecotus auritus. The sequence goes on from NC_137771.1 coordinate 60,018,000, forward strand.
TGGGAGTGGCTCCCACCACCATCGCTGCGCTCACCAGCTGTGAGCCCGGCTTCTGGCTGAGTGGCACTCCCCCTGTGGGAGTACACTGACCACCAGGGGGCAGCTCCTGTGTTGAGCGTCTGCCCCCTGGTGGTCAGTGCGCATCATAGCAATTGGTCATTCCGCTGTTCGGTCAATTTGCATATTAGCCTTTTATTATATAGGATTTCCTTTATTCTACTAGTCTCTCAAACTAAAGTACCCTTTCCTCTTTCATTATCAAATTTCTTTTAAAAACCAGTTGATATTCATCTGCTAACTCCTTTTTCTAATCACTTACTTTTTAGTACCATCCAATAGTCTTGTTTATACTACCAAAGTAAATTTCATTGCAACAGTCAAGGGCCACATGAAGGATGACATATGGGTTGCATAAGAAGGACATCACAGTATGTAATTGTTTTTGCTCCTCTATCATACTTTTCCTGATTTCAATTCAAATGTCAACTCAGGGTAAACATTCTTTAGCTCCCACAACTCCACTGAAGCAATTGTTGTCAAGATCAAACAATAACCTCTATATTCACAAGTTTAATGTGTTTATTTTTTTTCTTCCTCAATATTGGCTCTACTTCAGGCTATAATCTCCTCCTCTTTCATTAAATACTTAAATATTTGGTTTTATGCAAGATTTTGGTCAGAGAGCTTCTTTATGTTTATTATTGACTTTGTTAATCTTTGCTGGTCTCTGGTTATAAACGCATTTATAAACTAATAACTATAAAATTTATATCTCTAGTCTCAATAGCTTCCTTGAACTCCATCCTTATATCTCTAACTACTAACTTGGTATCACTAATTAGATTTCTGAGATAAATTCAAAATTTTCCTAATCCCAATTAATTAACAAATATTTCTTAAACCTGTACCTTTACCTGTACCCCCTTCTTAATAACCATCATCCATTCAGTCTGTTTAAGCAAAACTCCTTTATTCTTACCCTCCTATCATCCCTCTAATTTAACCTCAAAAGTGTTTTTTTCAATTTTTCCACTTTTCTCCATCTCCACTGCCTTCACCAAAGCCCAAACCACATTATTATGTGTTGCTTAGACTACAGAAATTGCCTTCTGGATAATGCCTGTGCTTTGACTTTTCCTCTCTAAAGTTGACTTTTCATACAACTTCCAGAAAAATCATTTAAAATATAATTGTTGCCCTGACTGGTGTGGCTCAGCTCAGTTGATTTGAGCATCGCCCTGTGAACCAAAGGGTTGCCGGTTCAAATCCCAGTTGGGGATCCTGATTGGGTTGTGGGTTTGATTCCAAGTTGAGGCACGTTGTTGGGGCAACCTATCAATGTCTCTCACAGCGATGTTTCTTTTTCTCCCTCTCTCTGAAATCAATTCTTTAAATGTTTTTAAAAATGACATATTGTTTTTACTTGGTTACTTCAACTTTACAATGACTTTCATTTACACTTAGGAAAACATTCAAAAGTCTCTACCATAGCCTGAAAGGTCTCATAAGGTCAAGCCCACTTCTCTGGTCTCATATCCAGACCCTTGACACTTTCACTCATGCCCTCTTCCTTCAAACATACGCAACTTAGTCCACATCCAGGCCTTTGCACTGGTTATCTCTTCTCCTGTATGCTCTTTTCATTGACTCTGTTATGATTTGTTTCAGTTTATTAAGTTTAGTTTCTTCTAAATACTTTACTAATCATCTCATGTAAAGCAGAATGCTTTCTCTACTCAAGCACTCTCAATTTATATTAACATTCATTACTAAATAAAATTATATTTTGATGTATTAGACTTTTAAAAAATCTCTATCTCAGCCACTACCAGCCTGAAGCACCAACACATTGTAAAGCTTATCGGGCCAATAATCGTACCTCTTGCATTTACTGCTCTATGCCTGGCTCAAAGTAGGAACTCAATATGCATTTGCCAATGAATAAAAAGTCACTGTAATCTTACCTAATAATAGATAATCATGTAAATTGACTGTACCTCCGCTACGCCCACAGCCAATCAGAGTGAGTATGCAAATTAACCCAACAAAGATGGAAGTTAATTTGCATATGTACCTGGGTCCCAGGAACATCCTCAGCACCCAGGTCACTCAAACCTAAAGCCTCCCGAGCCAGCGATCGGAGGGACAGGGGTCCCCTGCTCAAGCCTAAAGCCTCCTGAGCTAGTGATTGGAGGGGCGAGGGTCCCCTGCTCAAGCCTAAAGCCTCGGGCAGGGCCAGGGATCAGAGGGGGTGGGGGGGCCCTGCCCAAGCCTAAAGCCTGGGGTGGAGGCTTAGGCTTGGGCAGAGGCCAAGCCTGCCATCAGAGGGAAGAGGAAAAAAAATCAATGGAAACATATCCTCAGGTGAGGATAAAAAAAATAAAGAAATGTCATATCCTATGAAAGACACATCTTGAAAATGCCTAAAGAAAGTTGTCATTTTTACATAGTGAAGGGACTGGAGTCGGTGTTGATGAAAATACCTTGGTGGCTGCGGTGACTGGCAGTGGCTGCAGCAGCGGGGTGATGGGGCTGGCGCCTTCCCCTGATCAGTTCGGTCGCCTCCCGCAAAGGGAGGCCAGACTGCGGCTTAGGCCCGCTCCCAACAGGCTTTGGGACTTTTTATTTTCTCTTCCTAGAATGTGTTTTTCCATGAGTAGGGAAATTCTACTCATATTCTTAGAAACAACTTAAATATTTTTCCAGAGGCTTTAGGCTTGAGCAGGGGCCCCCGCCCCTCAGATCTCTGGCTTGGGAGGCTTTAGGCTTGAGTGACCTGGGTGCCGAGGATGGTCCTGGGACCCAGGTAAATATGCAAATCAACTGCTATCTTTGTTGGGTTAATTTGCATACTCACTCTGATTGGCTGTGGGCATAGCAGAGGTACAGTCAATTTACATGTTTGTTTATTATTAGGTAAGATTACAGTGACTTTTTATTCATTGGCAAATGCATATTGAGTTCCTACTTTGAGCCAGGCATAGAGCAATAAATGCAAGAGATAAAATAGGAAAGCTGTCAGTAGGACATCCCCTGAGGGCTCACAGTATGTGAGAAGGAGCAGGCTAGGCTGAGGGACTCTTCCCCAGTGCATGAATTTCATGCACCGGGCCCCTAGTATTTTTATATTTATACATTTTCTTCAGTAGACAAAAGCTATTTGAAAATAAAAAAAATAAGTACTATATTTATAATGGTGCCTGGTATGTGATAGATAATGAATAACATTTAAAAAATAAAATTAACTATACAGAATCACAGAAGACTTTCAAAAGAAAGAAATATTTAAGTTGTTTCTAAGAATATGAGTAGGATTTCCCTACTCATGGAAAAACACATTCTAGGAAGAGAAAATAAAAAGTCCCAAAGATACAAAAAACACATCTTTTGGGGAATAAGTAAGGCATTCAGAGTGCTTTGGGATTGTAATAAATATGTTTTTTAGCCACCACTCCATTGTTAATATCATTGCTCAGGTGTATGAATTCATTATTGTACATCCTAACTGCCTATAGTCTCTTTCTGCTCTAATCTGTACAACTATTGCCAGACTAATAATCCTAAAGTGAAATTCTAATTGTGTACTTTCTTACCCCCAACCGAAAAACGTTTGATGATTCCCCAATGCTAACTGAAAACATTTCCAACTCCTTTAATCTACTGAAGGCTTTCCAAAAGTTCTTGCCAACCCTACCTCCCACTCTTCCTTTTTTTGTACACTGTATTTGAGCCAAAATTGAATATTTGCATTTCTCTATGTATTTCTAGCTATTTCCAAACTTGGTGTCTCTGCTATACTTTCCCTGTGTCCAGTGCCCTTTCTACCATCTCTTCTACACAACTTCCACGTTTCACATGCGAACATCAAGATGCTGCCTATGAACTATCTAGCCAGAAATAGCTCTCATTTCACTTAACTCTCTTAAATGGGCAAGTGGTTGTGTTATCATCATAATTAGCTAGCCAACATGAAAATAGGAAGATAGCAAAGGGAACACCAGACATTATAAACACAGTCATCTGGGCCAGTGGTCGGCAAACTGCAGCTCGCGAGCCACATACAGCTCTTTGGCCCCTTGAGTGTGGCTCTTCCACAAAATACCACGGCCTGGGCGAGTCTATTTTGAAGAAGTGGCGTTAGAAGAAGTTTAAGTTTAAAAAATTTGGCTCTCAAAAGAAATTTCAATCGTTGTACTGTTGATATTTGGCTCTGTTGACTAATGAGTTTGCCAACCACTGATCTGGACAGCTTCACTAGGAAGCTGCAACTTCACACTCCCCATGGAACTACTGGTCATTCCCTGGGGGAAAGGGTCCAACAAGGGAGGAGATGGAGCATGCATTATGAAGTTGTGGTGATGTAGGGAAGTTGCTTACCTGTCAGTCTAACCTTGGCTAGGGGGTGGAACACTGCAAGTGAGTGAAATCTTGGAAGGTTAAAATCCCTAAAGAAACTTGCTCTTTCTTGTTCCTCTTGCACTCCTGTTTCTTGCTTGCTCTGTGACCTGCACTTGCCAGGGCACGTCTATAACCATGTAGTCTTAGCAGTCACATGTCCCATGGCCATGCGGACCCCACAAGCAATGTTGCAGCTGGGAACACAAGCTAACCTAGCCAACTGATGGACTGGACTTTAATATGGAGAGGAAACTATGGGCAATGGCTTTATTCTAGCTCTGCTGAAGACAAGGCTGGCTGGATTTTTTTTTCCATGGCCAGATGGAAGGGAATGGGACATTGAAAACACAGGGGTTTAATTCCACACAAGTAAATATCACTTATTCTCCTGTGTGTGTGTCAGAAACTCCTTGTCTCTGCTACACATTGCAATAACCCCACTTCCACCAGCAACAAGTGCAGATATAGAGGGTACCGCACAGATAACAATTATCCTAACTCATATTATAATTTCAGTAACCCTTTCTTAAGTTTTCTATTTTATCTGGGTTCATTATCCTATTGAATATAACATTCTTTATAATGCATTTTTGTTTTTCTTGTATTTAGTTGACATTTCAAAATAACGAATAAATTGTATAGGGATATAAAAGTATATGAATACCTGTATATTACTAAATCTAAAACAAAGTAATAACCTTATACTTGAATGTAAAATCACAAACTTTGGATAAAAAGCTGTGGAAGAGATGGAACAATGAGGAAAAAAAAGAGAATGGGAACCTTTCTTCTCAAACTCTTGCTGTGGGTTACCCACCATGATCAATGCTCTCTCTGCAAGTCCCAGAAAAACTCACTCAAGTAGGTATTCTTTAAATCCCAATTTTTCAAAAGAGGAAAATAAGACTCCAACTGGCTAAGTAACACATAAGAGGTAATTGCCATAAACAAGAATTAGAACATTTTCTATTGATCTTCAAAACTTGTTTACTTGCCAAAAACACTAAAAAACTCACCCAGATTTTCAAAGCTCCCAAAGCACCGAGGGCCAGATATTTCTCCTTTTTTAATTTATTGATTAAAGTATTACATGAGTATCCTCCCCCCCCCCATTGACCTCTCCCCAGCCACTCCCACCCCCCAGCACATGTCCTCACTCCCCTTAGAGTCTGTGTCTATTGGTTATGCTTATATGCATGCATACAAGTCCTTTGATCTCTTACTTCTCCCCCTCCCCCTGCCTTGCCTTCCCTCTGAGGTTTGACAGTCAGTTCAATGCATCTCTGTCTCTGGATCTATTTTTGTTCATCAGTTTATGTTGTTCATTATATTCCACAGATGAGTGAGATCATGTGTTATTTATCTTTAATCAACTGGCTTATTGCACTTAACATAATTCTCTAAGGTCCATCCATTCTGCTGCAAATGGTAAGAGTTCCTTCTTTTTTACAGCAGTGTAGTATTCCATTGTGTAGATGTACCACAGTTCTCTTTTTTTCTTTATTGATTAAGTTATTACATATGTGTCCTTATCTTCCCCTTGCTCCCCCCTTGACCTCACCCCCCTGGTGTCTGTGTCCATTGGTTAGGCTTATATGCATGCATACAAGTCCTTTGGTTGATCTCTCCCCCTTACACCACCCTTCCCTTCCTTCCCTCTGAGGTTTGATGATCTGATCCAGGCTTCTCTGTCTCTGGATCTGTTTTTGCTCATTAGTTTATGTTGTTCATTATGTTCCACATATGTATGAGATCATGTGATATTTATCTTTCTCTGACTGATTTATTTCGCTTAGCATAATGCTCTCCAGGTCCATCCATGCTGTTGTAAATAGTAGGATTTCCTTCCTTTTTACAGCAGTGTAGTATTCCATTGTATCACAGTTTTTTAACCCACTCATCTGCTGATGGGCATTTAGGCTGTTTCCAAATCTTAGCTATTGTAAACTGTGCTGCTATGAACACAGGGGTGCATATATCCTTTCTGATTGGTGTTTCTTTGGGATATATTCCTAGAAGTGGGATCACTGAGTCAAATGGGAGTTCCATTTTTAGTTTTTTGAGGAAACTCCATACTGTTCTCCACAGTGGCTGCACCAGTCTGCATTCCCACCAGCAGTGCATGACGGTTCCTTTTTCTCTGCATCCTCACCAGCACTTGTTTGTTGATTTGTTGATAATAGCCATTCTGACAGGTGTGAGATGGTACCGCATTGTTGTTTTGATTTGCATCTCTCTGATGATTAGTGACTTTGACTAATGTTTTCATATGTCTCTTGGACTTCTGTATGTCCTTTTTAGAAAAGTGTCTATTTAGGGCCTTTGCCTATTTTTTGATTGGATTATCTTCCTTTTGTTAAATTGTATGAGTTCCCTATAAATGTTGGAGTTTAAACCCTTATTGGTGATAACATTGGCAAATATGTTCTCCCATGCAGTGGGCTTTCTTGTTGATGGTCTCTTTTGCTGTGCAGAAGCTTTTTATTTTGATGTAGTCCCATTTGTTTATTTTCTCCTTAGTTTCCATTGTCCTAGGAGCTGTATCGGTAAAGATATTGCTATGACATATGTCTGAAATTTTGCTGCCTGTGGCTTCCTCTAAGATTTTTATGGTTTACGGTCTTACGTTTACTGTAAGTCTTTTATCCATTTTGAGTTTATTTTAGTGTATGATGTAAATTGGTGGACTAGTTTCATTTTTTTGCATGTATCTGTCCAATTTCCCAACATCATTTATTGAAGAGACTGTCTTGACTTCATTGTATGCTCTTGTCTCCTTTGTCAAATATTAATTGAGCATAATGGCTTGGGTCGATTTCTGAGTTCTCTGTTCTGTTCCATTGGTCTATATGTCTGTTTTTGTGCCAGGACCAGGCAGTTTTGAGAACAGTGGCTTTGTTTATTCTATATGAATTTTTGGAGCATTTGTTCTAGGTCTTTGAAATATGCCATTGGTATTTTAATGGGGATTGCATTGAATCTATAGATTACTTTGGGTAGTATGGACATTTTAATGATGTTGATTCTACCAATCCATAAACATGGTATATTCTTCCATTTGTTTATGTCTTCCTATATCTCTTTTTTCAATGTTTTGTCGTTTTCTGAGTATAGGCCTTTTACCTCCTTCGTTAAATTTATTCCTAGGTATTTTAATTTTTTTCTTGCAATGGTAAATGGGATTTTTTTTTTTTTAGTTTTTCTTTCTGTGAGTTCATTATTGGTGTATAACAAAGCCACAGATTTCTGGGTGTTAATTTTGTATCCTTCTAGAATGCTGATTATTAAGTCTAATAGTATTTTGATGAAGTCTTTATGGATTTTTATGTACAATGTCATGTCATCTGTGAATGATGACAGTTTTACTTCTTCTTTTCCAATTTAGATGCCTTTTATTTCTTCTTCTTGTCTAATCGCTATGGCTAGCACTTCCATTACTGTGTCAAACAGGAGTGGTGAAAGTGGGCATCCTTGTCTTGTTCCTATTCTTAGGGTAAATGGTTTTAGTTTTTGCCCATTGAGTATGATGTTGGCTGTAGGTTTGTCATATAAGGCTTTTATTATGTTGAGGTATAATCCCTCTATTCCCACTTTGTTGAGGGTTTTTAATAAGAAAGGGTGTTGGATATTGTCAAATGCTTTTTCTGCATCAATTGATATGACTATGTGATTTTTATTTCTCAATTTGTTTATGTGATGTATCACGTTTATTGATTTGTGGATATTGTACCATCCTTGCATCCCTGGGATAAGTCCTACTTGGTCATGGTGTGTAATCTTTCTGATGTACTGCTGGATCCAATTTGCTAGAATTTTGTTGAGGATTTTGGCATCTATGTTCATCAGGGATATTGGCTGTAATTCTCTTTCTTTGTGGTATCTTTATCTGGTTTTGGGATTAGGGTGATGCTGGCTTCATAGAAAGAGCTTAAAAGTGTACCTTCCTCTTAAATTTTTTGGAATAGTCTGAGGAGGATAGGTTTTAGTTCTTCCTTGAATGTTTGGTAAAACTCCCCTGTGAATCCATCTGGCCCAGGGCTTTTGTTTACTGGAAGTTTTTTTTTTTTTTTTAATTACTGTTTCAATTTCTTCCTTAGTTATCAGCATATTGAGATTTTTTTGTTTCTTTCTGATTGAGTTTTGGAAGGTCATATTTTTCTAGGAATATGTCCAGTTCTAGGTTGACCAGTTTGTTGGAATAGAGTCATTCATAGTATTTTTTTTTACAATAGTTTGTATTTCTGTGGTGTCTGTTGTTATTTCACCTCTTTCATTTCTGATTTTGTTTATTTGGGTCCTGTCTCTTTGCTTCTTGGTGAGCCTGGCTAGAGGTTCATCAATCTTATTTATCCTTTTAAAGAACCAGTTCTTGGTTTTACTGATCTTTTGTGTTTTTTGTTTTGTTTTGTTTTTTGGTCTCTATGTCATTTATTTCTGCTCTGATCTTTATTATTTCCTTCTGGTCACTTTGGGCTTTTCTTGTTGCTCTCTTTCTATTTCTTTAAGTTGTAGAGTTGCATAATTTGTTACAAGCTTTTCTTGTTTTTTGAGGTAGGCCTGCAGAGCTATGAACTTCTCTCTCAGGACTGCTTTCACTGTGTCCCATAGATTTTGGATTGTTGTGTTTTCATTGTTATTTGTTTCCAAAATGTTTTTAATTTCTTCTTTTATCTCTTTGGTAACCCAATCATTGTTTAATAGCATGCTATTTAGCCTCCAAGTATTTGAGGTTTCTTTATTGTTTTTATTGTAGTTGATTTTTAATATTATGCCATTGTGATCTGAGAAGATGCTTGATATGATTTCAATCTTCTTGAATTTGAAGAGACTTTTCCTATGTTCCAATATGTGGCCTATCTTTGAAAGTATCCCATGTGCACTTGAGAAGAATGTATATTCTGTAGCTTTGTGGTGAAATGTTCTGAAGATGTCAATTAAGTCCATCTGATCTAGTGAGTCATTTAGGATTGCTGTTTCTTTGCTGATTTTTTTGTCTAGAGGATTTATCCATTGATGTCAATGGGGTATTAAAGTCCCCTACTATGATTGTATTGCTGTCAATCTCTCCTTTGATATCTTCCAGAAGTTTTTTTTTTTTAATCTATTTGAATGCTCCTGCATTGGGACCATACATGTTTACCAGAGTTATATCCTCTTGTTGTATCTATCCCTTTAGTATTATGAAGTGGAGAAGCCAGATATTTTGATAACATAATGTTATCAGTGTTAGAATCTTGCTTTGAAGCCTAGTCTTCAACATTTCTGTATTGAGTGGCTTCCACTATAGTATACTGACTGCATTTATAATTCTCATTGTTTCTTTTTTAAACTACAAACAAATGAAAGAGCTGTTCTTTATGATTTGATGCAATATCCATTGACTAGCTTACAAAAGTTTTTTTTTCACCTGAGAAATAAAATTATATGTAAGAAGAATAACAATGATTTCAAAAGCATGTTTTTCCAACACTAGAATTTATGTTCAGAGCAGCTATTAAGTGTCGTGCACCAATCCATGACATAACTATTACTGAACAAATATATGTTATGCTTTGGGCTTGAGTAATGACAGTTGATATTGAAAATATGTCAGGTTTCTTATCATCATAGACAGAATTCTTAATTAACCTACTGATGCTGTCAATAAATAGAATGATTCTTCTTTGGGAAGAACGTTATATGATGAACTCTAGGTATTTCATTGCTGATAAAACTCTGGAGACCTAATATGTCACTGACAGGAGGACAGTACTCTAAGGAAAAAGGTCACCCAAAATGAATTGACTTTCTTGTAACAAATACAGTGATGGGGCATACAACTCAACTCGTAGCTATTCTGGTTTTGCTGCTTCTATTTCAGACACTTAAGTATCTGAGATGCTGCAACCTATGCTTGCCCCTGAATCTTTCTTGTGATCTGTTCTGCCCCTCAGAGGTCTCTAAAATAAAGGAACCTCAGTACTGATTATAAGGAAACCTGGCACTGAAGTGCAACAAAAATCATCCATAATTTCTTGTTCAACATTTTCAATAAGCAGTACATGTACAGAGTAAAAGAAAAATAAAAGTAACACATTTTCCACAATATTAAGGTATAAAATGCAAAGCTTCCAGTTCCCAACTTTCAGTCTCTTATACAGTTACTTTTCTAACTATGTCAAGGATTGGATGTTGAGTGTGTATTCTACCTGCAATTTTCAACTATGTGCTTTACTGGCATATTTTAACTGTTAATTATTGTTATATATGCTACAAAATATTTTAACTGTTATGTATTCTTACAAGTTCTGCAAAAAATTAGTGTGAGAGTGATTCCTGCAGGTGTTTCACCCATTACATTTTAAAATGTATTTGTGTGCATTATTTTAGTTGATTTTCATATAAACATCAATAGATTATTATCTCCATTTTTTTGATACAAAGAAATTAAAACTCAAACAGGCAAGTAACTTGCTCAAGGTACAAGTAGAATGTGAGTTGGAGGAACCATGATTCAATTCAAGGTCTCTCTGATGACAAAGCCAAAAGATGCTCAGAAATACTGCATTATATGGTGTTGCCTTGATGCAGCTTCACAAATTCAAATCATAGTGGTTCTTGGATTTCCACCCAAAACCTAGCCTCACACCAATCAACTGAACTATTAGCCTGCAGATTTTCATACAAATATGCTTCTAGCCCATTTTTCATTCTAGATTTAACAAATAAAAGGCAGGAGGCCCAGTTAAATGTTAACTGTAAATAAAAAATGAATGATACAAAATGGTAACAGTGGACATTCAGAGGGCAGTTACCATTCAATATTTGGGACATTCCTATACTAAAATAATATTTATTGTTTACCTGAAATTAAAATTGAACTGGATACTTCTGTAGTTTTATTTTAAATGATTGCCCAGAGTTTCCATGGGAGACTAAGAAACAGAGAAAGCTGGTTCAATAACCCACCCCTCAATAGCACCTTCTTTTTTCTGTAAGACTTTTTCCCCTCCCATGTTTATGTTCCCAGACATCCCAAATAAAATACTTGCTAACCTCTGGCATGGACTCAAGGATAACCAAATTGAAACATACTCTTTATTCATGCTGGCTTCTACATAGCTTATTAGCTCAGCAACTGAACACTTGGCACCTGAATGACTATGAGAACTTGAAAAAAATGCTCTGAGAATGCACTTTAATGTCTAACCATATAAAATAATAAATTGTGGCTTTTATTTATTCTGCATATACCACTCTTCTCCTCTTCCTCACAATGTTGCAGAAGACCAAAGAAATACCAAGCACGCTTCCTAGAGAAAGGGAGGGATCCCGTTTACTAACACTAGTGGACTCCGGGAATAATTTCCAAATCAGAGTGAAGAAACACACAGAGGGCTTCACTTTTTATAACCTTCTGGGGTCTTTGTCTTGCAGATATGGTTTCATCCCCTTTTGTGGGCTTACAGGAAGGCCCCCAGGTGTTGGGGGTCCCCAGGCCATATCCGATGATCTGTCTTGGGGCCAGCAATAACAACCCTTCCCACCCCCCAGTGCAGTGCATTTTTCACAGTTTTTATGGCCTGACACACATTGCAAGACCAGTTTCCTCCTCAACAAAGGCATCAATAAGTAAGAAGAAAATATCTTGGTACACTGTTAATGTCCATAGAACCTACAGAAGTCAGGGTCATGAATGCAATAATACAATGCTTTGTAAGGTGCTCCTTTCAGAAGGAAGAAATGGTAATTTTCTTAGGAAATTCAGAAACACTTCAGTTATGTAAAATGCCCAATCTACCTATGGACTCCCTTGTATCATCTCTATATTTTATGTTCTCTTGAGCATAGATTTGCTATCTTCTTAAATTGCACTTGCTACTTATTTTTTATAAAACATAAATTTCTATAGAAATGAATTCTTTATTAAATGTTTAAAAATCATTTTTTTTCCTTTTCTCAAATTTAAATGGAAGGAAACACTTATCTTTAAGTTGTGGGTGCCAAGTCTTTATCTCTCATCACTGACACATGCCATAATTCAATCTCTGTGTTTTGTGGCTGTTCATAAACCAGCAAGCACTGGAGGTTTATGTCATCAGAGGAAAAGCTGAAAGTGAGTTATAGCCTTGCCTTCAATCTCTATGTTCTGTGCAGAAATAGCCACTTTTTCAGAATGTGCAATTTAGAGACTTGGGAGCAAGAGACCTATATAGAGTATTTTCTGTAGTCTGTGCCAAAGTCAAAACTATGAGCATTCAAAATAAAAGATTGCTATAAAATCAGTTCAAAATACACCTATAGCTTTATGGGAGACAGAAATTTTTATTAATAGTTGAGAAACTTGAGAGAGGGCTAAATTCTACTTATTTCTAAACTTTAAGATAGTTTCTGAAAACATTAACCCAACTTTGAATTCAATCACCAAAAAACTGGGATGATGATAATAACTTGGACATCCTGACTAATAGGATGGACAGTTGATGGTTCTTTGAATTTATGTGTTAATATTTATCCATGTGAAATTATCAAGTAAACATTTATAAAATTGACTATACAGAGAGCTAACCAGAGCGCGTGCGTGCACACACACACACACACACACACACACACAGTCCTCTAAAAAGTTGCTAAAGACTTAGAATTTTAAAAAATGTTTTTATTGATTTTTAGAAAGAGAGAGGAAAGGAGAAGAGAAACATCCATGAAAGAGACATAAATCAGCTGCCTCTTACACACCCCTATGGGGGATCAAGGTTGCATGTGCCCTGACCAGGAATCCAGCCAGCAACCACTTGGTGCATGGTACAAGGTTCAACTAACTGATCCACAGAGGCAGGGCCAAGAGTTAGATATTTTATAAAGAAGGTTTATTTAGATAATTATTTTAAATATACTATTATTATTTGTGTTAATCACACCTATAACACAATACTTTTCAATGATTAAACAGCATATGCAGGCATATAAAGAATCCTACTAAATAGGTTGAGAAGCAAAGTGAGATTGTGTTAGGATGTGATCAGGAATCCATAACAGAGAAACTTCTTGGCTTGAAAGATAATTTTTGCATCAAACTTTAGGCTTTTATTTGAAAGCAGTGCTTCATAAAGAAAAGTGTAGCACTTTTAGATAAATGTCCTTATTTAAAATAAAACTGAGTGCCAATACCCTTATTTTAAAAAACTGTGAAACACCTCTCTTGACCCTCATTCAATGTTAAATGAGTCATTAATATATGTCATGCACTGTTTGAGGTGTTATCAATGCTTTAAAATACCCACAAAAATCATTGAAAAAATAGGTATATATGTCCTCAATAATATTTTGCTATAATGGTGGAAGATCAACAGTAAATAAGTAATCCTAATATGTAAAAAGCCAGGGGCCATCACGACTGAAAAAACCATATGGACAACTGAACAGCAGGCTGTGTGGGGGCGACAAGGCAGGCAGGGGGGGCAGTTGGGGGTGACCAGGCCAGCAGGGGTGCAGTTGGGGAAACCAGGCTGTCAGGGGGGGCAGTTGGGAGTGACCAGTTGGCAGGGGGGGCAGTGAGGGGTGACCAGGCCACCAGAGGGGGGCAGTTGGGGGAGACCAGGTCAGCAGTGGGGGCAGTAAGGGGCGACCAGGCCCGCAGAGGGGGCAGTTGGTGGAGACCAGGCTGGCAGGGGGGGTTGTTGGGGGCAACCAGGTCAGCAGGGGGGGCATTTAGGGGTGATCAGGCTGGCAGGCAGAGGCGGTTAAGGGTGATCAGGCTGGCAGGGGGGGGCAGTTAGGGTTGATCAGGCAGGCAGGCAGGTGAGCAGTTAGGAGCCAGTGTTTCCAGATTGTGAGAGGGATGTCCAACTGCTGGTCGGACATCCCCCGAGGGGTCCTGGATTGGAGAGGGTGCAGACTGGGCTGATGGGACCTCCCCATGCGCAAATTTCATGCACCAGGCCTCTAGTAATTATATAATATTCCAGGTGGTGTTAAGTGTTATGAAAAAAATAAAAGTAGTGGCCAATAATTAAAGGAAAAATAAGAGGTGTCATTTTATATGACTGTCAAGGAAGGCTCTCAGATAAAGTGACTAGATACGAACAGAAATATAGATTGATGGAATGAGCCACCTGAATACTTGGGAGAAGAGTGTTTCAGGATGGGTAAGTGTAAAGATTTTGAGGTGGATATATGCTATCTGTGTTAGAGAGACATTAAGGAAGTTACTATGGTTGGGGCAAAATCAGAAAGGAAAATAGTGATGAAAGATAATATCAGAAAAATAGAGGGATAACAGACTCAATAAGGCTTCTCATGGAAAATTGTTTGGATTTGACCCTTGGTGAAGCTGGAAGTCAACAAAAGTAGACCAGAAGTGATCTGAGGATTGCTGTCTATTTTGTTGAGAATAGACTGTAAGGGAGATAAAGGTCACACAAACAAACTAAAAAACATGAAAGTTGATTGCAAAGTTGTAGAAAATTGTTCAGGCAGGATAGTATGATGACTTACACCCAGGGAGTGTAGATGGAAGCAGCAACCAGTTTCTGTTTAGATTTTGAGAGAATCAAAATAATTTCTAATCATTTGGATGTGGGTGTGAAGCAAGGTAATCAAAGATGATTTCCAGGTATAACGTTTACTTGTGGGGGAATAAATGAGTAAAAATATCTACTGGTCCGAGGGATGAAGATAATGGCCTTGAGACTGTAATATACAGATTCCATAAGTTGGAGAGGACTGTCACATCAAACAATTTATATTTTTTTGTCGACAAGACTTAGGAAAACTACTGGTGATCCTAATTTATTAATGCAATTATATTGTTCCATAATTCAGAAAGCACTTAAGGTTAAGCAAATAGCACTAAAGGTTAAGAAGTTTCAGTGAGTAGAATCATATTTGGGTAGGCTTTGTTAGAATCATAAAGATGCAAGGATCACATATGGGCAGGTTTTAAAGAAAAGCCCAGCATGTAACAGTTTTATGGTCCTTATTTATAAAATCAGTGGTGTCTGTGACTTCACTTTTCAGGCTCACAGACCTATTTCCTTTTCCCTTGACCTTAGGTCTTGAGGAAAGCCTCTATGGGTTACCGTAGTTCCAATTTCAATTCAATGGGTCCTACTCCTTATCACAATGTTAAAGATACATCATGGGTACTCATAAAATGTTGGCTAAATTAAAATAAAATTTTTGCTCTTGTAAGAATTTTGATGTCAGAAAAAAATTGTTATAATGCAATGGAAAATGTCTTTGAATAAGCAATGTTATTGAAATTTTTCTTCATCTAGTATCTCTCTCTTTTTTTTTTTTTGGTCTGACATTCTTCACCACACAGTTTCCTCATTGATTTTTAACATAAAAATCACTTTTTAACCCATTATTATAATAGCCTAGTTATGCAATTTACCAATTGAGAGAGTGATTTTTTTTTGGAGAAAGCAGACTGTTGGAATCCTTGCTCTGCCCTGGTAAGAACATGGGAAAGTAGCTGAACCTGAGTTACTATTGGTTCCTACACAAATATAAAGAGGATAGTAAGACTTATTTTACAAGGTTTTGGTATTGAAATAAGAACTTAAAATTATCTAACACATAAAAAGAAAACAATGAGTTGTCTTCTAAGGGTATAATTTATGTGTATTTTTGTAGCTCTGTGGTCACTTTAAACAGTATTAATTCTAGAGCATCACATAGTGAGAAGTAGGTCAAGAAAGAGAGCATTGAGTTTCCTGCTTTCCTCGCCATTTTTTGAGTTGCCTCTAAGTGCGGGCCACTACATAATAGGGCATATTCCAAAAGAAGCTGTACTATCAAATTATAGAACATTCCCCATTTAAAAAAAATGCCTAAATATCTCTATTCAAGACATTTCTTTTGGGGATATAAAGCACTGTAAGTTCAGCAGTGGTATTGATTTTGTTAAAAAGGAGGAAAAACAATCTGCTGCAGGGAAATCTTACTGAGTGTTTCTATATATACACAGCTTCATCATTAGAGATTCATTTTTAGTCATATAATTAGACACAGTATATAAGAAAAGTGGACGTTGGAGGGGAGAAAATAATTTCACTACGAAATAATGACAGGTTGTGCAAACAAGCAACATGTGCCTTTAGCACAGGCATATAATGCATGTGTCCTTGGGACATTCCATATCTCAGCACAGGTAGTCTGCTCAGGTTAGTAGCCAGAATATCATTGCTATACAACCCTGACAGATATTGCCAAGCAATTGTCACACTGAGACAAGCAAGGACAATGTTCAAAGATGTAAATGTCCAATTGTTTGCACAGACATGGAAAAAATAAGAAACAGCCCTGGACCAATATACAACTTCATTAAAATTTTATTTTACTTACTTAAACAAGATTTCTTGACACTTCTGAAAAACTAGAAGTAAAGTTCATATTGAAAAGAAGATGAACTAAGTAAAAGGCTTCAAATTCAAGGTTCAAGACTGAGTAGTAACTGGTAAAAACTTGTAGCAAAGTTTTCTAAGGTCAAGGAATGCTTTTAGTATGCTAATACTTACTAGTTTGTCCAAGAATAAACTTTGCATATGCAGAAATACAAAGCTAAAACTTGATAGCTTAGTCAGCTCAGATTGATACAGCAAAATACCATGAACTGTGTGGTTTAATCAACAGACACATTTCTCACCGTTCTGGAGGCTGCAAAGTCCAAGATAATGGAAACTAAGCTGATTTGTGTTCTGGTCAGAACTTTCTTCCTGTATTGCAGATGGCTGCCTTCTTGTATCCTCACATGATGGAGAGAAAGAAAGAGAGCAAATTCTCAGGTCTCTTCTTATTAAGGCACTAATTCCATCATGAGGACCCCATCCCCAAGACCTCATCTAAACCCAATTATTTCCCAAAGATTCACCTCTTAATACCATTACATCAGGGGTTAGGACTTTAACGTATGAATTTGGTGGACACAAACATCCAGTCCATAATACTTGGTAATTGTTATACACATTAAGTATTAATAAAATACAAGTTCATCATAGGGACCCTAGCTTGAATTTGGATACAATAAACATAGAAAAGAAATAGTATGTAGTTGTTAATCATTCTTTAAAATTATATGGCACACTCAACAACAAAATAAAAATCCAACTGACAGCAATACATTACAGAGTTTATATACAGCAACTGGAAAAGCATATAGGGTGAACCTACAACACAATTCTAAAATTATAAATACAATTAAGGTAAAATAAATATTAATTATCACTATCCTTCTGAATTTCTCAACTACCTTAAGCAACTGAAATAATCTTTCAAATTATCCATCTATAAAGGTGGAAGACTTAGCATATAAGCCATGGTCAGGATTTTTCCCTGGGCACAAGTTCTTGTAAAACACCATTCCAGAAATATTGTTTCCAGAGAGTTACACACAATGAAAGAGGGAGAAACACTCTAGCTCATTTATACTAAAGAAAGGCCAGGATGCATAATATTCAAAGGGAAACCATACTATAGTAACCTTTTCACTTTTATTTGCTTTCTTATTTACATGTTTTAAAACATTTTTCATCTGGTGGTTTTGTGCATTCTTCATAATTCAGTTCAAATATTACTCCCAATGAAATCTCCCCTTCATCTCAGAGGCAGGAAAGGTTTTGAATGGTCAACTCCTACATGTTATATTTAATAAACACTTTGTTATATGCAACAATTTCTCTTACTCACTATTAATTGTGTCCTCTGAAGGCAGTATATCTTACTTAACCGTATTCTTGTTGTGTACATTTTCCAACACTGTTTCCAGTGCAGAGTACACCCCAAATGAGTCATTGTTGAATAATTAAGGGAATGAATAAATGTATAAACACAAAGGCATTTTGATTCAAAGGACTTTTACCATTTATGCTAACATAACTTAGCTTTTGAAGTATAAAAAATAATAAATCTCAAGATGATGATTTTCATTTGCAATTGAGGGTGAATATTATTAAAAATAAATGTTTGAAAGTCCTACTGCTAATTTTTTGAGATAAATTTAATTATAAGTGCTGAAACCGGTTTGGCTCAGTGGATAGAGCGTCGGCCTGCAGACTGAGGGGTCCCGGGTTCGATTCTGGTCAAGGGCATGTGTCTTGGTTGCGGTCACATCCCCAGTGGGGGGTGTGCAGGAGGCAGCTGATCGATGTTTCTCTCTCATTGATGTTTCTAACTCTCTGTCCCTCTCCCTTCCTCTCTGTAAAAAATCAATAAAATATATTTTAAAAAAATTTAATTATAAGCAAATGGTAACTTAACTGGAATATGAATTGTGAAAATCCTATGTGATAAAATTTGCTAGCTATATTTAGATGTTGCTGAATACAAAACTGTTATTAGTACTGAATATCAACAAAATCCTATAAAATTAAAAAAGTAGTCCTTCTGAAAGGCAAAACATACATAAAAAATATTTGCCAAAACAAAACAAAGAAATATATAAAATTGGCAATGAAGAGTTTGATAGTGAAGTCAGCATGAGCTTATACTAGTAGGATAGAATGTAATGAGCAGTTGATACAGGTCTGATAAAGAATCAAAGCTTATGTTGATTATGAGAATGGAGGCTTAGTACTTCCCAGTATTGAACATTTTTCTGCAGCTTTCTTCAACAGATATTAAGCTTGTAAAGAGCAAATGCTTTCAGGAACCAACTCTTTAAGAGAAGTAATAATAGCATTTGGAAAAATTATTAAAATACAAAAGGATCAAAAGTCTTTAAAGAACTAATCTATGTGTTGATCTTGCATTCGCTTTGTACAACTAAATTGAGTCCATAGTATTAAACAGAAACTGTGGAACTGTAATTACACAACTAACTAGCCACCTGCAGTTCAGATAGTGTCAAGTGAATTGGGTCAGTCTAGAATGAAGTCAAATGCATAAATGAGGAATAAAACCTTTCCATGGCCCTGCAATTGGGCTGCTAATGTGACTATGAACTAGCTGACACCTTGAAGAGCAAAATCTTCAGGGTTTCACACATTTGCTCTTATGTTATGATTGTCAATGTCTTTAAAAAATACATGATGAGAATGGTTAATCTAACAGAAAAACACTCAAGCTATGAAAGTCAAACAGACATTTTTCTTTTTCTGTGTATTCAAAATAATGATTAGAAATCACACTTTCCAAGTATTTGCCCATAAGATATAATGAACACAATTACAAACACATGTACCATAGTATAATTCAAGCATGTCAAACTCAAAGGCTAAAATGGGCCAAATAAACAAGGTTTTAAGTTTATGTGGGCTGCAAAAAAACAAAAGCTTCAATTTTCATAGAAACATAGGTTTATTTAGAAAAGTATAGTATAAAAAAAAAGGACAAGAGCAATGGTAAAATTAATGTTTTCTTCCTGACACTTGGCAACTCTTCTCTGCTACTATCTTTCCTACTTCAGGGGAAATCTTGTTCACAGTGATGACTTTCAAAACTGACCCAAGGTGAAAGTCAGTAATTCTGGATCTGACAGGAGACTTATTTCCTTTCATAATTGTAAATAACTGGTCACACTGCTATATTGGCTGGCCACAAAAATATTTGTTATGGGCCACATGCAGCCCGCGGGCCACGAGTTTGACATGCTTGGTATAATTTCTAATATATCCTATATAATGAAACCCTGATATGAAAATTTACTGAACTGCGGGATGACCATCAGAATGACCGGTCACTGTGATGCACACTGGCCCTGGAGAGGAAGGCGACCAGTGGTGGCGACTAGATGGCAGGGCCAGGCAGCGGGCGGTGCCAGGCCACCAGCCAAGGCAAGTGCCAGTGGGGCCCCCCGATCACCCTGCCTGCTGGTCGCCCCACAGATTGGTTCTGATCGCTGGCCAGGTCTAGGGACCCTACCCTATATATTGGGAACAGTCTCTTAGATTTAAAAATTAAAACCTGGCAAGGCTACTCTAACACTGAAAAAACAGGATGATGCAGCGATGACATGCATGGACTCTGGCTTGCACATTTTGTGGTCAGCCCTGATTCTGACACTTAGAACTGTGTGACAAAGCCAATTACTTAACATCTCTCTGCTTCAGTTTTTCACCTATAAGATGGGGAAAATGATACTACTGCCTCAGAAGGATCATGTTATGTATTACTTTACATAATCAGGGCAAAATAAAATGTAGCTGCCCATACAACAGCAAGATGCCTTTCACCTGTATGAAAAGTATGGTCCCTGGTGCATGCAGCATCCCGGATTGTGAGAGGGATGTCCAACTGCCAGTTTAGGCCCATAAACCAGCAGTAGGGCATCCCCTGAGGGGTCCCAGATTGGGAGAGGGCACAGGCCAGGCTGAGGGACGCCCCACCCCCACCCCCCGTGCATGGATTTCGTACACTGGGCCTCTAGTTTTCTTATATGTTTCATTTGCTCTCTACAAGAGCATCTGAGGAAACTTAGACTCTGACAACCTGTTTTTTTTCCCCAAAATCCTTTTGCTCATAAATGATGGAAGCAGGACTTAAACATTCTGACTTCAAATTCTTGAATAACATTGCTACTAACTGTGTGCCTATTATATTATACATTGGTTCCACTTATATCCAGCAATATTTCCTAGGAAGTAGAATTATTAGCCATTAGATATTGTATTAGGAGTGAGAGATAAGAAATGACCAGAAATGTTTTTATAGTACAAACCTAATATTAATTTCAAATATTTTCTCCTTAATAAGTATAAGAAACTGAAGTTAGAACAATTATTAATTTAATAAGGGTGATTCTTAAAGGAAAAGAGTAAATAGGCCAATAACAAATTACAATTTAGCAGTCAACACTTCTGGTAATTCAGAAATCACTGTCTAAAACTTTACATATTTTGACCCATTGTCTTGTGTAGACATTACTTTCAGGTATCTAGGCTTACATTGACAGCCATAATAAAAATGTATAGTTTGCTAGCTCTTCTATAGATGTAAATTGAAAAATAGGTGTCACTTTCTGGGCAGACAAAATATAGTCCCCTGATCAAATACAATAATGTGTTCAAATAAAGTGTTTATTTTTTTCTGATTGTTTTTACCTCAAGAATATAGTATCTTGTGATAATAGCCAAACATAGAGATTATAAGACATCCCATGGACTCAGATAGACTTCTTACACTATTATGCAGTATACCAAGCAAGAGCTTATTTATGGTTTAACTCAGATATGAAAAATTAGTTTTATTTGGTATCAAATATTGTGGTTAACACCAAAAATGAGCTTATCAAAAGTAGCTTGGGAAATTTCTATACTCATGATTCAGGACTGTAGCTCAGTCCTCCTTGAAATGCAAAGGCTACTTTCTGTTAATGAACGGAGCTCACACACTTAGAAAAGCCATTCTGTAGTTTGTGGGGGGGTTCATGTTTTTAGAGGACATTCATCTAATCTTGCTGTTGCAATTTAATTAGATTCTATCTTAACTAAAATCTGAGTTTTGCTATTGCTCTAGTTTTTTTGAAACTTGAAAATTAATTTTTAATATGTTGCAAGATATTTAAGGTTGATACAATATTTGCCTCAGACATATGAATCAGTTTTACACACAATAGGTTAAAGTTTAAGAGAATCTCAGAATCTGCACATTTGTACAGGTTGAGTGAGAGGGCATTTTGTTCCATGTGAGTAAGTGGTTGAACATAAGAGAAACTCTCCTCCAGGGACATCAGTCTAAGAGACCACAGTTATGTTTCTTAGTTATAAACATTTTACAGTGAATATTATCTCAGGTTGTCCTAAACTCAGAAATTAATTTGAATAATAAGCAAATGCAAAACGCTTTACACAAGACAATATAAATGCATGTCCCTGGGGAAGTCCTTGATCATCTTTTCTAGGAGCTGTCAAGTTCCTTACAGAGAGTATTTTATGATAGAACAAAAATCCTTTGTGTGGGGCTTTGTTTGCTAAAGGCTAGATAGATGTACCTGATAATGAGATCTACATAATAAAAGGCAGGAATGTTGAGAAAAATAAAGACTAAGACCTTTGGGTGGATGAGACCTTTGAGAGGAAATCTTGCAATGTGCTAGAGCAGTTTTAGAAGGGAAGATCCATGAGAAAGACATGTCAGAAAGAATGGTGGTTTATTTATTTGTCTACTAGTGGCCCGGTGCACAGATTCATGCACATTGAAAGGAAATTAATTAGAAGAAATATTTTAATATTGCTATTCACCCTTTCTCTATAATAGAAGTGTCAGAGATCAAAGAAAATTAGTAAAATGTATATGAAAATAATATATAAGTTGATTAACAAATAAACAATAATAACATGATATAACAACAACAAAGACATGATTTAAAAATAACAAAAACATGATATAAAAACAACATTGATAAAAACAATGACTGATAAATTGATTAAACTTATTCTAATATCTCCCTGTATACCACATTAAAAGTAAAAACACTTTCAGAGTGCTTGACTAATTTCCATTGTGATGAAATATTTACAAGTTTAACTTTAACATCACGCCCTCTTCGAACTTGAGAGAAAGTAACATATGACCGATTCCGAAAACGGGTTCAGGTAGAAATATTCCTACTCTGTCTGGAGTTTGTCCTTGTGATTTATATATATAGACTAGAGGCCTGGTGCACGAAATTCGTGCACAGGGGTAAGTGTCCCTCAGCCCAGCTTGCACCCTGTCCAATCTTGGACCCCTCAAGGAATGTCCGACTGATCCTTTAGGCCCGATCCTACCAGGGATCGGGCCTAAACGGGCAGTCAGACATCCCTCTCAGAATCCAGGACTGCTGGATCCCAACTGCTCTCCTGCCTGCCATCCTGATTGCCCCTAACTGCTTCTGCCTGCCAGCCTGATCACCCCCTAACCCAGGGGTGGGCAAACTTTTTGACTCGAGGGCCACAATGTGTTCTTAAACTGGACCGGAGGGCCGGAACAAAAGCATGGATGGAGTGTTTGTGTGAACTAATATAAATTCAAAGTAAAGGAGCGGAGGGGAGAGCAAGAGAACTCACTGCTCTTTCGGCTCCGCGGGCTGAATAGAACAGCTGAACGGGCCGGATCCGGCCCGGGGGCCATAGTTTGCCCACGGCTGCCCTAACCACTCCCCTGCCAGCCTGATCAATGCCTAACTGCTCCCCTGTCAGCCTGTTTGCCCTTAACTTCCCTCCCCTGCAGGCCTGGGTCCCCCCCAACTGCCCTTCCCTGCAGGCCCTGTCACCCCAACTTCCCTCCTCTGCCAGCCTGGTCACCCCTAACTGCCCTCTCTTGCAGGCCTGGTCCCTTCCAACTGCCCTCCCCTGTTGCCATCTTGTGGTGGCCATCTTGTGTCCACATGGGGACAGCCATCTTTGACCACATGGGGGCAGCCATCTTGTGTGTTGGAGTGATGGTCAATCTGCATATTACTCTTTTATTAGATAGGATAGAGGCCTGGTGCATGGGTGGGGGCAGGCTGGTTTGCCCTGAAGGGTGTCCCGGATCAGGGTGAGGGTTCCCTTGGGGTGTGGGGTGGCCTGGGCTAGGGGCCTGTGGTGGTTTGCAGGCCAGCCACGCCCCCCGGCGACCCAAGCAGAGGCCCTGGTATCTGGGATTTATTTATCGTCTATAATTGAAACTTTGTAGCCTTGAGCAGAGCCAAGCCTGCTTGCTCCATGGCTGCAGCCATTTTTGTTGGGATTTATTTATCTTCTATAATTGAAACTTTGTAGCCTTGAGTGGAGGCCTGGGCCTGCCAGGGTGTGTGGAAAGCTTGGCTTCCTCCATTTCTGGGGAAACCCAAGCCTCCTGCTCTCTCTGTGGCCACAGCCATTTTGGTTGGGTTAATTTGCATACTTGCTCCTTATTGGCTTGTGGGTGTGGCTTGTGGGTGTAGTGGAGTAATGGTTAATTTGCATATTATTCTTTTGTTAGATAGGATAGCTATTGAATTATTTTTCATTCAATTGTGGGCCTTTTGGTACTTATTAGGGTTTTTAAAAATCCATAACAAACTTGGCTTCCATATTTTGATATTAAAGAGGTTTGTGACTTGAGAAAGTAATCACTTGTTGACTTGTAGTTTCCTTATTTCTAACGTAGTTAAGATAACATTATGAGTAAAGCCAGATATCTATACTTTTCAATTAATCTATATTTTTATGTATCAATATCTAAAAATTAATTTAGATATAGGTATAGATATACTATGTGCCAAAGACAAGAGTAGATATTTTGTATTTTAATTTTATTGTTACAATAATTCTATGAGGCAGAAAATATTATTATTATTAAGATTCAGAGAAATTTCTGGGGTACATTATAGTCTCCTTATTCTGGCCTAAACCATGAGCATTATTTTCATTATTTTAAATATTTTATTAGCCATTCCCAATGGGTTTCCAAGTTAAAATGTAACAAAATGATTTGTTAGCCATCTTCAATGTGTTCTCATGTTTGTAATCCAACCAAATGTTTTTATATGCTTTCTTGGGCAAGTACTTTCTCAGAACATGGATGATCTGTACCTGAATTATGCTCTTGGTCTGTTGTATTGGAATGTCATTACAGATACTCAAATACATTGGGATACCAACTTCATTTTCTTCCATAACATCCTTAATATGGCTTGATGCCCTTCATTTCTGCCTATTTTTCACTCTTTTTATTTATCTTTATTTAGTCAGTACTTAGTATGCTAGGTTCTAGGACTTAAAAAAAAAAAAAAAGAAAAAAAATTTCTATCCTCAGCCATCAAAGTATGTAAAAGCTAGTTAGGTGGGAGAAGAGATAAATACAAAACAAGAAGTAAGTTTTATAAAATAACAAAATGAAATATTTTTTACACAATTTAGTTTTGTGCATGTATCAAAATTTTATAACAATCTAGTTGCAGAGAAAAAAAAGACTGTCAACAGATCAGTTTAAGATTAGATTTCTTTTTATGTGTGTGAAATACTCTAGAAAAATGGGTGGTTAGATAACCATTGTACTACATAGAAGAAAAAATAATTATTAAGAATTATTATGCCTTCAAGACTGGTTACAGGTAATTAGGCTCCTCCCAAGATTAACAATCTGCTAAGGGAATGGATAGTTGAGTTCTCAAAAGTGGTCTTATTCTCATTAAAATTTATTTGAAAATTAATTAAGCCTTTTATCAGGATGATAATTTTTTTTCCCAAAAAGGATTTGTAAGTTACAAAGTGAACAAAGTTTCTCTTCTAGTCCAGACTTGGGTCAATTTTTCTCTTTCTACATGTATGTGACAAGTAGAATTGAAGGTCTGAATAAGAAATTACTAAATGCCTATTATGAGGAAAGAGAAGAGGGTCAATAAATCTCAGTCAAAAATTACTACTTAGATAAAAGGGTTTATCAGCAGTGGAGAAGGGATAACTACCAAAATGTGAATCCTTGATCAACTGCAACAAATAAATGGGGCCAGTAGTTTACTGCTCAAAACAATCTACAATGGCTTGACTGAGCACTATGGAATGGGATACTGAGAATTGAAAATGGATCCTATAGAAATCCAACTTTGATGTAGGGTGTCTTAAAGATTGAACCCACTCAGACACAAATGAGCTCTTCCTATTTGGACATGATTAAAGACTTGGACAGAAAACTAGGACCAACATCTTTTCTTCCTTCCTTTTCTTTCTTTCTTTCTTTCTTTCTTTCTTTCTTTCTTTCTTTCTTTCTTTCTTCTTTCTTTCTTTCTTTCTTTCTTTCTTTTCTTTCTTTCTTTCTTTCACCACTAAAATGGAAATTACATGGCTGAATCAAGTGATCATATCAATGATCCAGGGCTAGAAAGGGTGATTTCCTAAAATATGGAGTTAAGTATCACTTAATGAAAGAATGAAAACTAAAACTAAAAAAAAAAAAAAAATAGAACATTGGGGAAGAGAGCTGTAGTGTAAATGTTTAGTGAATTCTAACCCCTGTTTTTAAAAAAATGTTGAAAGCAGACATTTATATATATTTCTAGTTACAATTGCACAGACTAAAACCTTTATAAAATATCTTAGCCTCTATAACTTTGTATGTTTGTTATTTTTTGTTATTATCTGGTTGCTTTTTGGTTTTGATTGACAGTAAAAACTTTGACTGACAGCATTAACTAGAGATAATAGTCAGAAAGTTCAAATGTTACTCAATACTTGTCTTTCAGGCAGTATCTAATTTAATCCTCCAAACTACCTATTAAGTAATACTAGTACTATTCCTAGAAGAAATCCATGTAGTTAAAGAAAGTTAAATAACTTGCTCAAAGTCACAGAGAATGGTTGACCTTGATGCAAATAAAGGTCTTTTATTTTTACTTCAAAGTCTAAGCTATAGTGTAAGCTGTTAGCACTAAGCCTGTGCAATCCTTGAATCTTGAGCTTGAATCCTATCTCTGCCACTGTTTATTTCATAATTATAGATAGATTATTTAGCCTCTCTGAGCTACGCTTCTGTTGCCAGTGGAAACAGCATTCTTCCAGCGTCAGGAGAAAAGCCTTTTGGGAATTCAAGCAAAGGAGGATGTGAGCAATTGTAACAAGATTTATTGGAGTGAAAATAAAAAAAACAGTCCCTCGTTGTCTGATGTCTCATACAAGAAAAGGTGGCCCAGCTCCATCTCAATGTAGAAGTCCAGGCTTTGGGGCCTCAGACCTACACTTGAGCCTATGTAGGCCCAAGACCCAGAGATGCAAAACTTTCCTGTGTCTCATTTCCCATCCTGATGGCACCCAGGCTCTGACTGGCACTGCACTCGGGCCAAAGCTGCTGCCAGGCCCCACAGCTGCTACAGAGAGTGTACAGGAATGAGGGAGTCCTGGGCCTTTGTTAAGCTTTGGTTTTATCTCCTTGGGTTTGGGAAGAGATAAGCTTTCTTTCAAACTAATCACTCTTCTTCCTAATTCTTCCCGGGCTTGTACTGGGTCCTCTCCCTAGCCAATCCCTTTCCTGGATCTTCCGGAGTTCCACGCCCTTATCCCATCTGACTTTTCCCCACATTTTCGTAGGCTAGACTTCTCCTTTCTTTGAGTTTGGCTCCTACTGTGCATAACTCAACGTTTTGCCTCCTCGTTTGCCTTCTACTGCCCAGGCCTCACAGAGAAATTGCACCTTTACTGATCCTCTCCCCACCAATCTGTGGGGAGGGGCTGAGGAGTCAGAGGGTAGTCTAAAATAACGGTTTAAGTAATTGATTAATGGCCACTCCCACTTACTGTATAGTATTTTATTACATGCCAAAAAACAATCCCCTTCGGCAGAAAATGCAGCTGTCCCCTGGAGTGTGTGAAGCTATAGCTTCTAGACTTAACCAGGCTTAGCCAGTGTAGTTCTGTTTTATTTTGTAAATCCCTAACTAGCTGCCTCCTATAACACTTGCTTTCATGAAATATACCCAGTCTGAGACCTCTTTTATTCAAGAACCTGATCTGTCCAGGACATCTAGTGTTATTCCTTTCTTTCTCTTCCTAAAAAAAATCATTGGGATGAGAAAGAAAGAGGAGAGCTAAAGAGACAGCTTTCCTCTACTTTGAAGCCAGGTTTATGGGTGAGACCTCCAAGGGATAGAAAGTGCATAGACTCATTAGGAGAAGGGTGAGTCAGCTGATAAAATGCAGGAGCTGGAAAAGTTCCTCTGAGACTAAACATTAAACAGCAGATGAGGTCCCTGTCATTGTGTATGATCTTATAACTCTGTTCTCTGTCTTCATTTTGCTCTGTGCTACTTCTTGGAGCAATGTGTCGCAACTCAGAAGCTGTAGAGAGGGCTATTATGAGG
This sequence comes from Plecotus auritus, assembly GCF_963455305.1. Lineage (NCBI taxonomy): Eukaryota > Metazoa > Chordata > Mammalia > Chiroptera > Vespertilionidae > Plecotus > Plecotus auritus. Next base: position 60,046,117 of record NC_137771.1, read on the forward strand.
ATGGCAGTATAAACCAGTGAAATGAGTTTTAGGTGGTAAAAATAGGCAGGTTTAGGGAGTTTTAGGAATAAAGAGGGTCCATGGGGGAGGAAGGCTTGGAAGTCACACGTGTGGCTTAGAGCTGCCAAAGGCATACATTCACAGAGAACAATAGGTGCCATAGGATAAGGGGAGAGGAAGACATCCATTCACAGAAGTTAGGGAAAAGCCACAGGGTACGGGGAGAAAGAGGAAACAAAATTTCACAGGGGATAGAGAAATGCTGACAAATGGGAGAAAGAGGAAAACAGATCTTCACAGGAGACAGAGAATTCTATCACTGGAGGGGGAGAAATAGCGAGGGGAGGGAAATGTGGGGTTTGAGCTTTGAAGCTGCTATAGTGACCAATCAGAAGGGAATATCAAGAGACAAATACCTGCAGCCTTTATAAACCTTAGGAAAAAGGAGCTTAGAGGGCTACTCCCTTTGGGACCCCCTTCCTACCACCTTTTATCAGGGAGTAGGTGGTAGGTGCTCATTTAATATTTATTTCAATGGATTCAAAATAATGTTGTAAATGCCATTTGCTCTAAGTGAGATAATTGACTAGATGATCAGAAGCACCAGAAAGTTCTTTTGCATATAATAAAATACTATATAAGTGGGAGTGGCCATTAATCAATTACTTAAACCATTATTTTAGACTACTAAGCACAGAGTGAGTACTGAGGGTTCAAAGGTTAATAAAGTCTTAGTTCTAAAATAAGCAAGTTTTAAGGAAAAGAAATTGTCCAGATAATGTTGTCTTAGAAATGGACAATCATCAAAAAGAAATTGACTTAGAAATAGCACATGAGACTCTGGTGTCCTTTCAGCTGAGCTTGGGCTGTTGTTTACCAGTCCTCTAGGGATTATCTGATTCTGGAAGGCTGTCTTTTCTATTGACTAGGCCAGTGGTCGGCAAACTGTGGCTCGCGAGCCGCGGTTTGCCGCTCTGTTGACTAATGAGTTTACTGACCACTGGACTAGGCTGACTTACAACTCTCTAGGGATGGAAGTTACGTTGTAGAAAACGGAATGCAATGTAATGTTTCTTGTCCATAGAAATGCAAATGAATTTGGTCCAGTAGAGCATAAAAATCTCTATAAGGCATTTTCATTTGAACCAGGTTTAACATCTTTTATGTTTTTTCACCATTAATGAGCCTAATAAAATCTCTGCTAATGTTCATTTTATGTTTGCTGAGAGCCATGATTTTATCATTTTGAAAATTATACTTTCACAGAAGGTAAATACTGAATGCCTCTTAGGTATCCAGCAATGTCATTTATGCTAACTTACTGAATATTCAAAACAACTCTACAGGCTGGTAGACTTCCATGTACGGCCTCTTCCATGTACTGAAGTTAAAGAAAAAAATATCTAGTGGCACTTGTTAAAGAATAGTAATGCAGACTCTTCATTCAGGATCATCACAGTAAGTATAGGGACTGCTGCATTTCCATGATGGGAGGAGAGGCTGAGCTTATCTTTAAACACAACCAGGAAAAGTGGGAATTTATAAACAAGAAGCAGGGTGGGAATCAAGAGGTAGAAAATTACCAAAAAAAAAATAAAATAAAATAAACCATGAAGGATAAGAGGGGATTCTGGTTAACCTGACTGACAAGATTCTTCCTGAAGGCAGACTTGAGTGATCAGACTTCATATGGGAGCTGGTGGAGGATAAGGAACTCGATAATCAGATATCATGAGTAATCAGATATTGAGAATATTGATTTAGCAATATTCTTGCTAAAATTGGACAATGTAGAGATAAACACAGAAACCCAAAGTTGGGGGAATAACTGAGAAGATAGTTCAGAAGAGCCTGAATAGACTTTGGTCAAAAAGAAAATATTTTCATTGATAAGAGCTTCGAGGTTTCAAGAGGAAAAGATACATTAACAAATATTTGTGAAACAATCTGATAAGATTTCTACAAAGGCTAGACCAACTAGTGGGTACCTGGTAGAGGTAAATTGAAATTTTTGGCTTAATTTAATATATATATACTAATCATCATATATAATAAAGCAGTAATATGCAAATTGACCCTCACACCCTCACACAAGATGGCCGCCCCCATGTGTGGCCATCACAAGATGGCAGCAAGGGGAGGGCAGTTGGGGGTGACCAGGCTGGCAGCAGAGGGCAGTTAGGGGGGACCAGGCTGGCAGGGGAGGGCAGTTGGGGGGGACCAGGCCTGTAGGGGAGGGCAGTTGGGGGCAACCAGGTTGGCAGGGGAGGGCAGTTGGGGGCAACCGGGCCAGCAGGAGAGGGAAGTTAGGGGCCACCGGGCAGTTTTGGGGGGGGCCCAGGCCTGCAGGGGAGAGCAGTTGGGGGGGACCAGAAGAGCAGGGGAGAACAGTTAGGGGCGATGAGGCTGGCAGGGGAGGGCAGTTGGGGGGGACCAGGCTGTCAGAGGAAGGCAGTTAGGGGTGACCAGGCCGGCCGGGGAGGGCAGTTAGGGGCAATCGAGCTGGCAGGGGAGCAGGTAGGCATCAATCAGGGTAGCAAGGGAGTGGTAAGGGGGTGATCAGGCTGGCAGGCAGAAGCGGTTAGGGGCAATCAGGAAGGCAGGCAGGCAAGCAGTTGGGAGCCAGCGGTCCTGGATTGTGAGAGGAATGTCCAACTGCCCATTTAGGCCCGATCCTACCGGGATCGGGCCTAAACGGGCAATCGGACATCCTTTGAGGGGTCCCAGATTGAAGAGGGTGCAGGCTGGGCTGAGGGACACACCTCCCAGTGCACAATTTTCATGCACCGGGCCTCTAGTATTTTATAAAATACACTTTTTCATTGAAATATCCAATTAATAACAGTGTAAATCAACCACATAATAGCACACTTACCTATTTGTTTCAAAAGCAGCAATATTAGGAAAACAAAATGAAAGATTAAAAAACTGAAAATAGAGTATCTTACAATTTTGACACATTTGTCAAAAATATAAAGAACTCCATTTTTCCTCTGTAGCAGGAAATCACAAACTATTTCTCTCCAGTTTTTGTACCTTCTCTTTACTCTCTTACTCCATTCTCAGATTCACTTGCTTTATGGCCATAGCTATAGTTAAAATGTATTTTTTCCATTTAAATGGGAATACTGGGCAAGGACAAGTACAAAAAAGACAGCAATCAGTATGAGTTTCATTTCTTCTCCTTAAGAAGGAAGATTAGGCCCTGACCAGGCAGCTCAGTTGGTTGAAGCATCATCCCGTGCACCAAAATGTTGCAGGTTCAATTCCTGGTCAGGGCATATACCTAGGTTATGATTCCTATCCTGGTTGTGGCTGGTTATGGGAGGTAACCAATTAATGTTTCTCTTTCACATTGATGTCTCTCTCTCTCTCCCCCTTCCTCTCTCTAAAGGGTCAATAAAAACATATCCTCAAATGAATATTTAATAATAATAATAATAATAATAAATAAGATTAGTGTAGGTAGAAGCAAAAATGTCCAACCCTGTATAACTCCAGATCTGGTGTGTTCCTTCATGGTTTGGCAATGATCAGTAACCTAGTTTCTTCTACTACAAATGGCCCTTAGATTCTCCATTAATGTGGAGACCAGAGAACGTCCTGTGGGACAGTAAATGGATTTTAAAGTCAGGTGGACCTCTCTGTCACTGTTTTAAGTTTGGCAAGTTTTTAACCCACTAGAGCCTCTTTCCTTAGCTGCAAAATTAGTATGATAACATGTTCTTCATGAGGATGTTGTGAAAGTTAGATTAGAAGAGGAACGTACTGCATTTCACAGGTAGTTGATTCTTAATAGTGGTGTGGACTCAATAGAACATTATAGACACTATAAAAATCAAGTATAATCCCTGCCAGAAAGAATTTCACTGAATTTTAGTTAGCAAATACTGTTTGTTTGTTGTGGTGTTTGGGCCTCAGTAACTATGGAATCTAGCAAGGGGGAAAAATAAATGGTATAATTGAAACATAGAGTGTGGAGGTGATAGGAAAGGGACTAGCCAGAGACGATATTGAAGGCATGAAACAACATAAAGGTATATTCTAATAAAACGGAATTTTTTTTATTAGAACTCAGATTCTTTGTCCACCGGAGTCTAAGAATGAATCCACGGACAGAAAGTGGTATAGCAAAAGTGGCGATTTATTAAAGAACAAGTACAGACTCCCACATAGGGATAAGGGAAAGAGTCTTACAGAATGGACTCCCAAGTAGGGAGGGGGAAAGGGTCCCACTAAGTTCCTTTTCCCTAAGGCTTATAAAGGCTGCAGATCCTGGTGTCTTAATATCCCCTCTGATTGGTCACTATTCCCTTAGTCTGGTTACTATAGTAACTCCTGGGCTCAAAGGTTGAACCTCACATGGGACAAATGAGGTTCTCCCCACCCCTCCTTCCTTATTGTTTTCTTATTCCCTTTTGGCTTTCTTCTTCTGGATGAAGGGCTTCCTTCTCTTTATTTTATAAATAGAGACCTTTTGCTGTTCCCAGCTCCCTCATTCTATGGAAATGTACCTGTTGCAGCTTTCCAGCTTCCCTATTCTATGGAAATACACCTTCTGCTGCTCTGCAGCCCTGTGCTTCCTCCATGGTCCCCTTAATTTCCAAAATTTCTAAAATTTCCTAAACCTGTCCTATTTTACCCCTAAAGTTTCTGTTTCACTAAGAAGCTGGAATTTCATCTGGAAGGAAATAGGGAGCCGGTGAAGGGTTTTAAACTAGAGACTGTTCATATGAGTCCTTTATAAATATCAATGCGGGCACAAAGTAGAAGACAGAATCAGCGGCTGACTTTATGTTAAAATGACCTTAGTCTAGAAACCCTTTCTAAAAATAAGAAGGATAAGAATAATTTGAGGTACCATGTAAGTTGGGGAAACAAATACCATTTGGGGAACTTCTTAAATCATACCCATCCATGATGACCCCTTTAACCATAAGGTTATAGCATAGCTGCCAGTTTCTGAGTGCTATACTGATTCAGTGAAATTATGTCAGATCCTTACCATACTTCCAAAGACACAATTTGAAGTACATTCCTCCTTATACTTGCCCACTTTAGTCCTTAGGGAGCAGGTTTATGTTGTCTTTCTTATTACCACTAGAGGGCACCCTTTATCCTTAGACACACTAAGTTGGTGCCTTCATTGACAGCTTGACCAGACATCACAGACCAGATACGGAAATATAATTGTAAGCATTCAGCTCCTCTCTCAAGAGTTGGAAATAGAAATATGACTGAATTTGTAATTTACTAGGAGGCAGATGCATCAAGAAACAAAAAAGGAAGAAAAGAGACAGGTAAGCTAAATGCGAATAAATCCTATTAATAAGCAAAGCACTCACCTTCACACCCCATGTCCTGGTTCTACCACGTGTCACGTTCTCACTTGGGCTCAGCTGGAGGCCTGTTCTTGCTGAGACCAAGGAGGGTTAGGGTTATTCACATTTCCTGGGTACATGAGTATACACAATCTTTCAGTAAAACTTCTATTAAGTAAGGCAATTAAATAAGCTTCACTGAGGGGTAATGCAAACCCAGGGCTCTAACTTCAAAGCTTCGATGCTGTCTTCTTTGTTATCTTTCTTTCATATGCAGACAGAACCATAGTTCTATATAATCTCATCAGCTTTATTGTTGGTGTGATTTTTAGAATAGTTTAGCTCTTGACCAATCACACTGCATATGGTTTATCTGCTTTGTCCTCAGAGTGAATAAAGTAAAATGCATTTTCCCCATTTAAAGAAACAGTTTGAACAATATGGTGAGTAGGTAGATTAAATAAGCCTGCCAGAAAGTCAGTTGGATTTAGTCAGAATAATTTCTAGATCCATATGACGCTGGGCTCTTAAGCTGCACTTCATTCCAAAGGTTCTTACCAAAGTCAGAGGCGTTGTAAGTTACTTAGTACCATGCAAACAAAACTTCAATGCAGGAAAAATTACAGCAATTATGAAATTAAGAGGGTCAGCGTGACCATGTGCTGGGCCAGGCTAGTATGATAGGTATTTATTCCATCACCTTAGCCTTTCTGCATTTGCTTTGTGAGAGTACTTCAAGCACAACATTTTCATCCTTAATGCCACTGCCCCTTAGAAATGGGCTCCATGGGGCACAGAATCAAAAGAAATCCTTCTGCAGTGCAAGGGGGACAAATTGTTCCATGCAAAACTGATGCTTAAAGGAACACCAGTTCTTAGATGAAATGATGTAGATAGAGTGGGACATGTTTAAAATATTGATGGACCTATTTTACATTGATAATCTACATGGTCATGAATACCTCAATGGATGCTGCTTTCACAGTTATGTCTCACTGGCTTGAAATGGAATTACAGGGTAAGAAGGCGCATGCCAGAGACAGAGAGAAAGAATTAACACTGATTGTTAATATTGTCTGTGCCCCCTTTGCACTAGGTAGATGAACACCGGCACTCAGCATTTTCCCTCCTGTTCCGTTACAGAATGACCTCTATCACCTGAAAGAAAATTAGTAGTGTGCAGGAAAAATATTTTTTAATGATCTTGAAGAAAGGTTAATTACCTTAACTGTTAGATTCTTCCAAAACCCCTTTTAAATTCCCTTTGCTGCTGCACCTTATTTGTCAGATATTTACATCCAAACGATTGCTCTTTTCTTTAAAAGAACTCACCTTTTTTAGGTTAGAACTTGACAGAGCTTTCATTTATCTTATTATACAGGACAAGATCCACAATATCTGCAAAGTATGTTGATATTATTTTCATATTTACCTTAAATATGAAGATACATTTAAAGCTGTCTCTAAAAAGGTATTCCCACTCATTCACTTGATAGATAAGATATTCAATTAATACAAATTATTGCTTCTAAGAGGGAATCTTACTTTATTTTCTGTATCCAATTATTCGCTTACCCCTAATGTGCTTTTTAAAAAAAATCTTGGTTGTGATTATTTTTATTACATTATAGGAGTCCCTAGTGAGAAGGCTACCAGGGGTGGGCAAACTTTTTGACTCAAGGGCCAAAATGGGTTCTTAAACTGGACCGGAGGGCCGGAACAAAAGCATGGATGGAGTGTTTGTGTGAACTAATATAAATTCAAAGTAAAGGAGCGGAGGGGAGAGCAAGAGAACCAGATAGAACAGCCGGATCCGGCCCGCGGGCCATAGTTTGCCCACGGCTGGTAACCCCTATTTTGTAAAACTACTGTTTGGAATTCTCTGCTGTTTTTTTAGATGGCCTCTTATTCTAAAAAATAACTTTGCTTTCTAGCCTGCTTTAGCCTGCTTGAATAATGAGGAAGATAAACTTAGCTGTCTGACCTTGTAGGCCAGAGACTAGATATGCCCATAATCTCAATGCCATGCCAGGTGTATTTTTTAATTGGATAGAACTGTGTTGTTTTCAAGGCCAGCAGCGAGATAACCACTAAGCACACATAGGGCCGGCTCTTTAATAAAAAGGGAAGTTCTGCTTGTAGCCTTGCTTAGAATTTGAATTCATTTTCTCTAAGCCCACCAGTGAATAAAGTGTGACTCCATACTCTCCGAGCATTGCTTGATTTATTCCGGTTCTCTGTAACACTGAAGCATCCATCTTATATAAATACTGCTGTTTGAAATTTTAGCCCTGCTATTTGGCTTCTGTAAATTCTTGCTTGCTAAGACTACTCCCACTTCAGAGAGGCCATTAAACCTTCCCCAGACAAGGTTATCAGTGCTGGCAGCAGGCCAGGCCTCTGGTTGAGGTCTCAAGGCCCCAGCACTTACGGGCTCTTTAAGAACTTGCAAAAGGGGCTGGAAACACCCCATATTTGGGAGACAAAGGAGGTAAAAACATATAAATAGGGAAAATTCCTGCATGTTGGGGCCCAGAATTTGAGAGACATTTTCCTCTGGACCCGCATGTAATAAAAGTAACTCCATCTCTCTAAGTATTGCTTTGTTCTTCTTTGGTTTTCTGTAACAGCACTAGTAGCAGTATTTTACAATGAAATTTGCAAGCAACTTATGTGTACCAATGAAACAGGAATTTTGGGGGTAAGATAGGACAGGTTTAGGAAATTTTAGAAATTTTGTAAATTAAGGGGACCATGGAGGAAGCACAGGGTTGCAGAGCAGCAGAAGGTATATTTCCATAGAATGGGGGAGCTGAAAAGCTGCAACAGGTACATTTCCATAGAATGAGGGAGCTGGGAACAGCAAAAGGTCTCTATTTACAAAATAAAGAGAAGGAAGCCCTTCATCCAGAAGGAGAAGAAGAAAGCCCAAAGGGAATAGAAAAACAATAGGGAAGGAGGGGGGGAGAACTTCACATGTCCCATGTGAGGTTCAACCTTTGAGCTCAGGAGTTACTATAGTAACCAGACTAAGGGAATAGTGACCAATCAGAGGGGATATCAAGGCACCAGGATCTGCAGGCTTTATAAGCCATGGGGGGGGGGAGGGGTGAAGAACTCAGTGGGACCCTTTCCCCCTCTCCATGTGGGAGTCCATTCTGTGGGACTCTTTCTTTCTCCCCACGTGGGAGTCTGTACTTATTCTTCAATAAATCTCCACCTTTGCTATACCACTTTCTGTCCGTGGATTCATTCTTTGATTCCGGCGGACAAAGAATCCAGGTTCTAGTCCAAAAATTCCGTATCACCAGCAAAATGTTTTACTAGGCAGTTTTACCACTAAGTGCTTTGAGCAGTAAATCTCTGTTCTCACAGTGCAAATCCAGCTCTCTGTTGGTCAAAATATGAAAATATTAATTCTATTTACCCTTTGATCTACATTTCTATTTCTTGCCTTCTTCAGGGCATTTTTAACATAAAATTCTTCTATCTAAAGGTGCATAGGTTTTACCAGATCAGGTTCTTGGACAAAAACTTTCCATATCATATTAAAAGGACCCACATAAATTAAAGAATGAGACTGTGGGTTGTCAAGTTCTGTGTTCTACGTAATACCAATCATCTAAAATTCTTTAGATTTTTGACAATTCAGATGATTGGCAGCATGAAGGAAACGCCTCTGGAAAATTGAGTCTATCTTTCAGTTCTAGTATAATTTCCACCATCAATCAATTATTTAGTCATCATCATTATAATCTTTCTTAAATATACATTGACCACTGATCAGGTTATAACACTATCAGGCATTAAGGACATACAGGGGTAGGCAAAAGTAGGTTTATAGTTCTTGTATGGAAAAAGACATGCAGGTTATGATCATTACAGAATCTTTATTACTCTGTGTTTTGTGTCTCGCAACTGTAAAGCTACTTTTCCCACCCTTGTAGATTGAGTTATTTTTTTCTGGGACTTTACAGTTCCTGTGAGAATATTGGATATATCGAGGAAAACATAAATCAATTTAAGTTAACACATGATGCAGGACAGAAAATGCATTTTTATGAGAGTTCAGAGGTAAGAGAATTTGGGGACACCATTCTTCTTGAGTCTATTGTATTTCTGTGCAAGCAGAGGCCCTGATTCTCTTTGTTCCAGATTAACTTTTAATAGGTATTTGCATAGCAAGCAGCCTTAGAAGGTAGAAATAGTGTGTCCCTCAGAGCAATGGGCAGGCGAGTGTGCTTCCCAGTATAATAATGATCGATAATGTTCCCCTCCAGGCAAAGATTAGGCAGAGTTGCTTACAATCCATATAGAAAATTGGGGTTGCCTAAGTTCAGGGTTCTTCAACTTTGATGCATACCTGCTACATTCAAAGCATCCTCCTGGGCCATTTCATTTCATCCTGTAAAATTTGAGCCGCAGGGGAACTGACGTGAATATGAAACTCATACTGTTTTCATCTACTATCCTATGTCTGTAAGTAATAATATCCTATGTCTCTGACCCAGGAAACTTGTGTTTTCTGCTACTACTTCTGATATTGTGACAGACACATTTGTGAGCTTGCAAGTAGAACAAAAACTCAGAGTTTTCACAATCCCCGACAGAGAGTTGTTTTAGAAAAAAGAATCTGAACATTTTAATGACATCTGACATGTAAATAAGTCTTTCCTGGACTTTGGCACATTCCTGGCCATGAATAGATTTTAATTAGCTGGAATTTAGGATTCCATCAATCCCTGTGTAGCAAATGAAGGGGGAGGTGGTATAAATAAAGGTGTAATTAGCTAATTTGTCCCATGATATTGAATGTAATAGGGTACACATATGTAAAAGAAAAAGGAATTGACCCTCGCTGGCGTGGCTCAGTTAGTTGGCTGTTGTCCCGTGCACCAGGAGGTTGCTGGTTTGATTCCCAATCAAGGGCACATGCCCAGGATGCTGGTTTGATCCCTGGTGGGGGATGTGCAGGAGGCAGCTGATCATTGTTTTGCTGTTTTGCTCTCTCATCAGTGTTTCTCTCTCTTCCTCTCCTTTCCCCTTTCTCTAAAAATCAATAAACTATTTTTAAAAATAAAGGAAAAGGGATTGGAAAAGTTGGGCAACTTCAAAAGGTATGCTTACTCTTCTATTTCACCTGGGTTATATGAATATAACCCATAATGAATATCTCTCATTTCTTTGCTGAAAACTTTGTATGAATGATTTTTTATTGGATATCCTATTGTAAATTAGATTATCACTCCATACATTTATTCTCCTATTAGACTTTTGACTAGCAGTATTAGATAACCTTGTTTCAGTTGTGTACATGAAATGTATACATGCAGCATAGCTTCGAAATTATGGCAACCCATACTGAAGAGAGCTGCCTATTAAGAGATTTAATCACGGAGATGCTTATGTTCAATAAAAGTTATCAAAAGGCATTATCATAATGAGGAGCTTTAGTGCTCCTCAAGTGCAACCCCTTATGAAGTATGCGGAGCTATTTTTGAACTACAATGCAACACTAAATTAGGTTCTTCTTTTGTAAAAAAAAAAATTAAAGCATAATCAAAATCAGATACTAGTCTCTACTCATTTCCAATTTCCACAATGCTGTCTTGATTTTGTAAACCTACAGACATTGTCTTTTCTTTACTCTCTTTTCCTGTTTTAATGCCATCTTACATCAGTTTCATTTTTTTTTCCCTAGCACTGGCTTATGAAACCAACTGGCACTGGTAATGATCCTTCCCGGTGGAACCCAGCAAATGCTGTTGCCATTTCTCTTAAGCCAGACTAGTCTCGCAAACATACTGCCTCCACTTAGTGAAAATAAAAGGAAAGCACAGAAAGAGAAGATCATGCATATCTTAAAATAACAGCAGCCATATGACAGTTTCAGGCCTGTGCTGGGAGAATTTGCATATATCCCATTAAGTCTGCCTGAGCTTCACTTTCAAATTTTGATGTTGCCAGTCAATTTGCAGAGGTCAATACTTTCTTTTTCTAAATGCAAGTTTTCTTATAATTGTACCTCAATAACTGACAACTGGCCCTGACAAAAAAGACAAGAAAGACAAGTGTTTGCTGCAGGAAAACATCAATATATGGCATTTCGCAGACAGAAATGCTTCTGAAAGACTCTGCTATTTTTGGACCATTAACATCAAGTCAAGGTTTCAAATGATAAATCCAATTAGAGTGGAGTTGACTAAGTGGTCTAAAATAGTGTGCATTAGGAGCAATGTACAAGCATGGAGTTCATTAACTGGCAGTATCAATGTGATCACCTTTTAGTAACGCAATCAATTTACTGGTCTTTGAATGGTAGTGGTGGTCAGACTAAATTAAATTTAATGTACATTGATCAAGTGATTTACAGTATCTAGATTTACAGTATCTTAGAATAAAGAATGATGACTTCTCAAGTATTCCTGGAGCAAAGAGAGAAATAAATCTAAAATGGGCCAAGTAAGGTGAAGAAACTTGCTTTTTGTTTGCTTCCAAGTTTTACGATAGTTCTTTTCCCGAAGTCTGCAAAAAATGTCAGACTAATCGAAATCCTGTGGACTCCACAGATACTACAGGCTTGAATGCTGCATTGGCAAATTGGTATTCCATTTGCATTCCCATCAAAGCCTTTAAAGTTTATAATGCTGAATTCCTACTGACAGGTGCTATGCAAGCAGCCCTATTATGATATGCTGAAATAGTCGTTGTCGCTTAATAAGGAAACCATGAAGATTCAAAGATAGGAAAAACAAAACAGTTTAAATTTATTACAAGCACATTAGAATTCTTCCACTTTCAACTATTTCCTTAATGTATGATATATGAATAAAAGAATAATGGTAAAGATCTTATCTGAGGTGGTCACATGTGTCATATTCAGACACACTTTTGAATGTTATACTTTTTTTTTTCTCCAGAGCTGTTGCCTATTTGCATAAGATTTGCTGATCACTATCATAGCCACATCCTATATTTCACACTTGCACTCCAAGAATCTGGCTCTTTGATGATTGAGGGATGGGGAGTGGATTTTGAGGACTAATGGAAATCTGTTTGATATGTTTATGCTCTATAAAATAAATCAACTTCCTAGACTTCACCAGCTATTGGTACAATTCAGAGTTAGAACAGATTATATGCTAGAAATATTAAACAATAATAAATTTTTAAAATTCTACCAAATATAATACCTCTCTTAATTGAGAATACTTTTTATTTTATTTTTATTTCTTTACTTTTTATTGTTTAAAGAATTATATATGTCTCATTTTTCCCCCATTGATCCCTCCCTGGCCACTCTCACCCCCCAGGACAAGAAAGCCAATTACATGGGAGAATAGTTTTAAAAAACTCCTTGGTGTTACATACAGTAAGTAGTCTTTAAAGCTCCAGAATTGACTGCTATTCTGTTAAGCAGGGCTAGGGGGTGCCATAACCTTACAGCTGAGTGAAATCTGGACCCCCAGAATGAAAACAGCTTCTTGGCAAAGAGGTAAGGTGTGTGTGTGTGTGTGTGTGTGTGTGTGTGTGTGTGTGTGCGCGCGCGCGCGCATTGTGCTGTGTTTGTACTGTGTTTGAGTATGCACACATATATAGGTTTCTTTCCACTTTGGTAAGGTCCCATAAAGAAGACATTTTTAGCAAGAATATTAGCAACTGTTGATTTTTACAGAGTATGTTGATGCTTCAAAACTTTCCAAATTTTTAAACATGTGAATGTCATATCTTTGAAGAACTATTGATATTATTTTTCCTTAAATGAATATGTATTTCTCAAAATTTTAAGATAGGATGTTTTTAGATTAATTGAAGTTCTAGGCAGTAAGTATGCCATTAAAATTATTGTTTTTATTAGTAAGCCAACTGTGTTTAGGACATTAGGTCAACCGATTAATATTGTATTTTAGAGACAGAAAAATTCCATTACTTAATTTTCTAAATTTCTCACATGTCAGGTAACTAAAACATTTTTGGTAAAAATCATGGTTTTGTTAAGTTAGAAGACATTGTAACTAATATTGACCAACTATCATTGTTATTTTTACCTCTTCAAAAGTATTGATATCATTTAGAAATTTTGATATTTTGATTGCAACACTTATTTAAATGACATTTTTCCTAGTCTAGTAATTAATTAAAACAGAGTGTTTGGGAAAAGTCTATATAATAAAACCTCCTTATTTATATTTTGAGACTCAGATTTAGAGTTCATTGAAAAGCTTGGATCCTGATGCTTTCTTTATGGGCATATTTTAAGTTTCTTGTAAGGCTGCATTTATTTATTTATTTATTTATTTATTTATTTATTTATTTATTTATTCTTTATTGATTAAGGTATTACATGTGTCCTTATCCCCCCATTCCCGCCAACTCCCGCACTCATGCCCTCACACCCCTGGTGTCTATGTCCATTGGTTAGGCTTATATGCATGCATACAAATCTTTTGGTTGATCTCTCTCCCTCATCCCCACCATCCCCTACCTTCCCTCTGAGGTTTGATGGTCTGATCGATGCTTCTCTGTCTCTGGATCTGTTTTTGTTCACCAGTTTATGTTGTTCATTATATTCCACAAATGAGTGAGATCATGTGATATTTATCTTTCTCTGAATAGCTTATTTCGCTTAGCATAATGCTCTCCAGTTCCATCCATGCTGTTGCAAATGGTAAGCATTCCTTCTTTTTTACCACAGCATGGTATTCCATTGTGTAGATATACCACAGCTTTTTAATCCACTCATCTGCTGATGGGCACTTAGGCTGTTTCCAAATCTTAGCTATTGTAAATTGTGCTGCTATGACCCTAGAGGTGCATATATCCTTTCTGATTGGTGTTTCTAGTTTCTTGGGATATATTCCTAGAAGTGGGATCACTGGGTCAAATGGGAGTTCCATTTTTATAAGATGGGAAACCATGAAAATATTAGAGGAATCCACAGGCAGCAAAATCTCAGACTTATGCCGAAGCAATATCTTCACCGATACAGGTCCTAGGGCAATGGAAACTAAAGAGAAAAGAAACAAATGGGACTACATCAAAATAAAAAGCTTTTGCACAACAAAAGAAAGCATCAACAAAACAACAAGAAAGCCCACTGTAAGGGAGAACATATTTGCCAATGTTATCACTGATAAGGGTAAGGCTGCTTTTAAAGGAATTTCAGGGAATACAGTCATCCTTTTGTTTAAATCTTCTTCATTTACCAACTTGTTTTGGGTTGTTGTTAATCCTCCCCTAAGGATGTATTTTTCCATTGATTTTTTAGAAAGAGTTAAGGGGAGGGGAAGGAGAGAGAGAGAGAAAGAGAGAGAGAGAGAGAGAGAGAGAGAGAGAGAGAGAAAGAAATATCAATGTGAGAGAGACACATCGATTGGTTGCCTTCTCCACATGCTCTGACCAGGGCCTCGGATCAAACCTGTAACCCACATATGTGCCCTTGACCAGGAATCAAAACCATGATTCTTCAGTGTGCAGGCCGATGCTCTAATCATTTAGAACACTGTCCAGGGCTATCCACTAACTTTCAAAGACAAATTCTGAATCAAACATTTGCTGAGAAATAAATGATTTTTTACATTGGTTGACTTAAGTTTAGGAAAGCATGTTAAATTCCTTCAAAACTCCAGCACTGTGATAGAACAGATGAACACAGAGTGAGTGAATGTCAATTCCTACTCATGGGAAGCTCTGTCTAATCTTTCCCATATACTGAAGATGGAATGTGGACCCAAAATAGGTTGAATTTCATAAGCCCAGAGAAAAGCATCCCCAAGTTACTTTACTTGGCAATAAATAAGTTAAATAGCCCTACACCCATTTCATAAATAAAAAATATATGGGCTTACTCATCTATAAAGTCAGTCTATTTAGTACTTCTGATAGGAATACTATTTTGTGTATCAGCAATTGTTTCAACTTCTGGGAAGGCTTCTCTCAGGCTTAGTATTGGGGAGGTGTAATTATTTAACTAACTAATTTAGCAAATCATTAGTAAGGAGTTAAAAATATGTTAGTCACTGCACATCAGCTGGAGAGATAGGCTGGTCCCTACTTTAATGGAACCCCCACTTTAGTTCGTAAAATGAAGAAATCTAGAGAAAATTAACAATGTACACCTTTCAGTAAACAAAACAGGCTAAGGAGATGGTGTGAAGGTATTTCAAACGAAAATTACCATTCTTTAACATGAAGGCCACATGCTAAGAAAAAGAAGATAAAAAGTGTGATTAAGCATTATAGTTGGAATCGCCTAAAGTTAACACGAAATTCCTGATTTAGTTCAGAAGAATTATCAAATTATAGGTTCTTAGGGAACTCTTAGTGCTAAGCAGATTATGTTTTCACTGGCCAGTCTAGAAAGGGGCCTTTACCTAAACTTTTTTGCAACTATTATGACTCTCAAAATTGTTAGCATATTAAAGTGCATCAATAAATATTTCCAACTGACATTTGTAGCTGAAATAATGTTTTCCTGACATAATTAAAATAAGCTTTTGAAAGAAAATCTCAAATACGTAAACTTCTTTGGCATTCAGGTTCTCTTAAAACTTGTTTTTCCTAATCACTAATGCCCTTTCTAAAATGTAGTTATTTGGATATGGTGTTTGTGAATGGGTGTATGTACTTGCTGAATTGTGTGTGTGTGAAAGTGATTTAAGAGGTCAGCGAGGGTGCCCTATCTCCAGGTCAGTTTTTACAGCTATTCAGCCCTTGCCAGTCAGAAGGTGATGGATGACTTCAGGAATTGAACTCTGACCCTAACTGGGAGAACATGCTCCCTGTCAGAAGGATCTCAAAGGATTCCCATTACCCTTTAATTTAAAAGACTCTTGAAATTACTTATAATTTTTGCCTTAGGTAATGAAAACTTCCTTTTCAGTTTATAATAAGTTAATAGCAAATTGATGTGTGCTTCAAATAGTCACTTATGTCATAAAATTACTATCTGATTTAGATAATATTAATATTTTTAGCCAGAAAGTACTAATTGCCACCCAATTATTATCAAAATAATTGACCAAATTTATCTAATGTATACAATTTATTTGTAACACTGAACAACTCTTGGAGAAGATAAAGCATATTGTGATAGAAAAAAAAAATGTACTGAATTGTTTTTAAGAACATACACAAATGCTATGTATAATACATGAACCCCTTGGAAAAAAGACAAGTATATGTAAACACAAGCTCAGTCAGCATTAGCATGTAATTAACTGATCCCCCCCCCCCAAATAAGTAAAGGTTTGATTATTTTAGTCTCATGCCAATGCTGTCTTTTGCTGCATTTTATTGTATTATAATAAAATAAGCCTGCATAATAAAATCCCAAACCCCGAGTATAGCCCCCCAAAGATTAATCTAAGATACTTGCCAGTAAATAAGATATGCCTAGTTCAAGTAGACATGTTTAATCAATGGGAAAATTATTAAACTTAAGAGAAAATTATGTTAAAATATTGTAAAACAGTGCATATGCTGAATCTACCTCAGTTCAGGTTATTTTTTTCTATGATGTGTGGACCAGCTAACACTAAAATTGACATTTTTATATAAGACCATTTTAGAACATGATGAATTTTAAAAGCAAAAATTAGCATCGTTTCTTATTTCACAGAATTTATCAGATATTAGAATGCTTTTAGCACTATGTCTGGGTGACCTGATTATGACAGTTTTATTTTCCTTATAAATTGCTTTTAAAGATAAATATAAGCCATTTGGAAAGAGATTTATCCTTTTCAAAATCAAAAACTCTAGCTACAAGGAAAAGCTAGCAGTTGAAATAAAAGCTGCACTTAAATATTCAACACTCAATAAAGGGCAGGGCGAAGTTAAGTCTCTATATAATCAGAAAACATGAGATTGTACCAAAAAATTATTCAAGAAGAATGGGAAGGTTAAATAGGAGAAATGCATAAATCTTACAAATTAAACCTCAGGAACACAATTCAAGAAGAGATTGAAGCAACATTTTTTCACATATACAGTATTAAGTGCATTGCTTAATTAAATCATGCTTTCAGTGGTTTAATTTGGTATTTCATTTCCAAACAATGATCAAAATAAAAGATACTATTTTATTGTCCTTATGTTTGTAAATATACTTCTTTGTAAATTGATTGATGCCATCCCTTTTACCCAACATTCTCTCTTTTACCCTTTTTACTTAGCATGTGGTGATAACTTCCACTAGTGCATTTAAAAATGCTAATGAAGTATTATTTAGTATTTGACAGTATTGTATCAGTAATGTTTTATTTTTTAATATATTTTATTAATTTCAGAGAAGAAGGAAGAGGAAGAAAGAGATAGAAACATCAATGATGAGAGAGAATCATTGATCGGCTGCCTCCTACTGGGGATCGAACCCCCAAACCCAGCATGTGCCCTTGACAGGAATCCTTCAGTTTGTAAGCTGATCCAGGTAGGGCTTATCAGTAATGCTTTATATAGCATTTCTGGGAACACAGCTCTAGGTGGAGCAAGGTGCATTAAAAGTCTGAGAGTGGTGTTCCTTGGAAGCATGCATGCAGGGTATTTGTGGTCAGTTCTGACGCATCTAATAAAATGACAGTGCTTAGCTTTCAGCAGTTGTTATAAAAGGCTGATTTAATGAGGGCTACTTCTCAAGAAGAACACAGGTTTTCCTATCCCTGTCTATACTGTAACTTATAATAACACCTTATCACTTTTTGTTTGGTAAATATCATGTTATTAATAAAATAATTACCAGCATGCATATTTTTTGACATTTCTATGTAAGAGGTCTTGTGCTAGGTACTAAAGTGGTTGACAGATAACCCTTGCATTCTTTCATGCTCAATGTTTTACTGTTGGGATGACCTGGTTTCAATCCTGCCAATTGTACTTGAAAGATACTGAGATAGCAAAATTGGAGGCAGCTAAAACTGTGAGTGAGGTATAGGAAAAAAATTTTGCTGTCATTTTCTTTCATCTTTGCTTTTTCACCTCTCCCCCCTCAATATAGGAAATACACTCCAGATGTGGGATACCTATTGAAATAACCAAAAATGATGTTTTGTCCTTTTTACTTAAAAATAGGGCAGACAGACTATGATTATCTTTTATTTGCTCTTAGGTAAGTACACAAAGGTATGTATACCGTTTTCCCAAAAATTTCTCTTGTTCAAAACTTCTCTCTTTGAAAACTGTCAAGAAATCACAGAATTGCTGTGTTCTTTTTCCCTCTCTGAAAATATAGAGTAATTTTCCTTTAGTGTCCTAAATGAAGTAAGAAAATTATAATCGAGTATTGAAATTAAATCTGCCTTGCCAAAACCGGTTTGGCTCAGTGGATAGAGCGTCAGCCTGCAGACTGAAAGGTCCCAGGTTCGATTCCGGTCAAGGGCACGTAACTTGGTTGCGGGCACATCCCCAGTAGGAGGTGTGCAAGAGGCAGCTGATCGATGTTTCTCTCTCATCGATGTTTCTAACTCTCTATCCCTCTTCCTTCCTCTCTGTAAAAAATCAATAAAATATATTTAAAAAAAAAAAAAAAAGAAATTAAATCTGCCTCAAATGATGGAACAGAGCTAAGTTTGCATGTGACCAAATCTTCAATTTCTAGCCCAGGGTGAAGACCATAAATTATCAAAAACCTCCCCCCTTGGATGAGTTCACAGAATAAAACTTAGAATTAGGCTGTGGGTAAGGAAGGTTTCATAGGTGTACAAGCTCTACAGTAACAGGGATCTGAATCTTGTTTAATGCCATCCTATAAACATTTTAATTTATGAACAAAGAGCCTTGAATTTTTGTTTTGTACTTGGTCCTGCAAATGATATAGCCAGCAGGTTGTGGGTTGTGGTAGAAACTCTTTGCATCAGTTTAGGTTCGAAATGCTTGTAAAACAAGGACATTCCACCATCAGCAAAAGACTAGAGTAGAAATGGTATCTTAATAACTGAATATTGATGATAGTGTTTTAGACACAAACAGAACTTGTGGGCCTTCTCTGTTTCTTGATTTCCTGAATTTACTTTCTCATTCAAATTGAAATAATTAAAATGAAGTCTGCCTTTTATTTTAGCTAATTCTAAAGCAACCTTTTCCTTCCTGTTCAGCCTTTCTCTTTGGGTGCTTTTTTTTCTGCTTTCTCTGAAAATAGGTAAATTTTCAGAAGAGGGAGATACACCTGACCTATTAAAAAAAATAGGAATAATAGTAGTATATAGTATACATCTATTTTATTGCTTATGAGGATTGAATGGGATAATGCATGCCAAATTTTAACAAGTTTTGGGCACATATTAAGTTATCAATACATTAACAATTTTTGAACCATTAATTCAATTTCAATGTGAATCATTTATATGTACATATGTTATATGAACTAAAATAACTGGATATAAAAAATGTTAAAGTGTCATATTGATAATACTTTTATTAATCATCTTTTTTATTTATCTTTTACTATTAGCATTACATAAGTGTTGCACTCTATTTCCTTTTCTCCTTCATTTGAAGTCTTTTAAATAAATAACATTTTAGAATGATTATTTTATTTGGACAAATCTTTTCCTGGTAGTTTCCTTCTTTTCAATGTCTACATTTTTTGTCTTCTTCAAATAAAACATGTAAAATGAAGCTAAAATATGGAAAAGTGTGCTTAATATTTTTTATATTCATGGCTTGAAACTAAATATAGTACTAGCTTCAATATATTAAGTCAATCTACTGGGTATTTCTATGAATCATAAAAATACCATTTTAAGAATTTTACTTTAGATCACAAAGAATTGATAACATTTTCCTTGCAAAATGAGATTTACATCCACTTTTCCAAGCAAATGAATATGGAAAATAGTGCAGGAGAGTGTGGTTGGCAGAGATGCATGGAAAGCAGCTATGCCTTTTTTCTCAGGCCTCCAAAGGGGAAATGTTAACAAGGAGCTGTAAGGTAGCAGAGAAATCCTAATGAAGTTCATTTCCCACCAGTCAAAGAGATGAACATTTTAGGAGGCCCTGCAATCGATCAGTAGGCTTATTAAACATTAACACATCTTTCTCACTTTCTTCATTAGAGATTTTGCAAAGTAACTAAGAACGTGACTGCGCCAACGAGTCAAATTCTTTCAAGTACCAAGACAGGAATCAGTAATGGTATTTGATATTTCCTTATAATGTACTAGAGGCCCGGTGCATGAAATTCATGCACTGGGGTTGGAGGGGCGTCCTCAGACCGGCCTGTGCCCTTTCTCAGTCCAGGACCCCTCAGGGGATGTCTGCCTGCTGGCTTAGGCTTGCTCCCCAGAGGGAGAGGGCCTAAGCCGGCAGGTGGACATCCCTCTTGCAGTCTAGGACCCCTCACTCCTTACCACCCACCTGCTTGCTGCTCCCTATCGCTCGGCTCGCTGATCCTTAGTGCTGCTGTGGAGGATCCTGGCACCACCGCTGCACTTGCCAGCCATGAGCCCAGCTTCTGGCTGAGTGGTGCTCTTCCTGTGGGAGTGCACTGACCACCAGGGGGCAGCTCCTGCATTGAGCATCTGCCCCCTGGTGGTCAGTTCATAGCGGCCAGTCATTCCACCATTCAGTCGATTTGCATATTAGGGTTTTTTTATATAGGATAGGAAATTGAATGTGAACTGTAAATGAAAAATAAAATTTAAAAAAGAACCAAATAAAATTGTAGGTTTGAAAATTTTTTAATATATATATTTTAATTCTCATCTGAGGATGTTTTTAAAATTGATTTTTAAAGAGAGAAACATCCATGTGACAGAGAAATATCGGTAGGCTGCCTCTGCACCCGCTGACCCATCTAGATATAACCTAAACCTAAGTATGTGCCCTAACCTAGAATCCAACAGGAAATCCTTTGGTGTACAGGTTGAGACTCCAACCAATTGAACCACCTGGCCAGGGAAGATCTGAAACAAATTTTTAAGTGCACCTCCAGGCCCTGGTTGGTGTGGATCAGTAGTTAGAGTGTCCTCCCACGCACCAAAGGGTCATGGGTTCGATTCCAGGTGAGGACACATATACAGGTTGTGGGTTTCATCCCTGTCGGATTGCTTGGGCAACTTATTGATGTTTCTCTTTCTCTTCCCCTCTCCCTTCCTCTCTCTCTAGAATCAATGAAAAAAAACATATCCTTAGAGGAGGACTTAAAAAGAAAAAAAAAATGCTGGTTTGGTTCAGTGGATAGTGCTTCTGCAGGCAGACTGAAGGGTACTGGGTTGGATTCCAATCAAGGGCACGTACCTGGGTTGCAGGCTCAATCCGGGGCTCTGGTAGGGGATTCAGCAAGACGCAACCAACTGATGTCTCTCACATTAGTTTCTGTCTTTCTTCCTCCCTTCCACTCTCTCTAAAAAAAAAAAAAAAAAAAAAAAAAATCAATGGAAAAATGTCCTCAGGTGAGGATTAACCAAAACAAACAAACAAACAAACACCCATCCCCAGTGTTATTATTGAAGGAGCATACGAAGTATTTGTTGAATGAATGGGAAGGGATGGTACTTCACTTTCTAACTGTTTTAGCAACTCTGCAAGCCAGAGGGTTTATTTTTCATTTTAATTTTTATTGATTAATTATTTTAGAGAGAGGCAGGGAGTGAGAGAAACACCAGTGTGTTGTTCCACTTATTATGCACTCTGGTTGCTTCTTGTCTGTGCCCTGACCAGGGATCCAACCTACAACCTTGCTGTATCAGGAGGAGGTTCTAACCCACTGAGCTGTGGGCTGCCTGTCAGGGCCCCTCAACAAAACCCCTCTGGCGTGCCCTGGCCCCTGCTGTGAGCCAGAACTCCTCTGCCACACCAACGGTTTGGATTCCATTCTGTCAGGGCACCTACTTAGGTTTCAGGTTTGATCCCTGATCGGGGCTGACTGCTGCTCAGGAAGTGACTGAGGATGTTGAGGTCTGTGTGCTCTATGTCATTTGGTGGGGAGCTGGGGTTCCATTGCCAATATGGCCGACACCAATCCCCGCTACCCCCGCTCCTCCATCGAGGACGACTTCAACTATGGCAGCTGCGTGGCCTCCACCAGCGTACACATCCGCATGGGTAGGTCGACCTTTCCATGGCTCGCTTGGCCAGGTTGCTACACAGTCGCCCCGGGAGGCGGATTTCCGGGTTCCCAGGGAGAGCGCCCTCCACGCCAGACTCCCAGGGAGAGCGGGGTCCTGGAGGGAAAGCACTTTGCTCCTCCTCCCCTTGGGGCTCCCAGGCTGGAGTGCCTGTCCTGTGCTCAGAGGGGAGAGCAGCCCCAGGGAGGCCTCCTAGCTGGGTGCTGAGAAAACGAAACTGGAGCCCTTCCTCCTTGAACCCTGTCATCTTCAGTGTAGAAAGGGACAGATGAAAGCCTCAGCAGCCTTACTGGGGCATGCTGCGCGCGCAGCCTGCTAAGCAGTCGTGATGTTACGGTGTCCCGGACAATTTGCATATTCATCTATTATTAGTATAGCTATTTCTTTATCTCAGAAATACTAGCAATCTTGCTAGTATAATGCTCTAAAGAGTAACCACATAACCACCATCACACACAGACAAACACACACACACCCCTTCGTCAAAGCAGTAGTCATTGTTAAGAATAAACACTTATCACATCAGATGCATAGTATTGACTAAAGTCCCAAGGTAGTCTTTGTGATCTTGGTTTCCAAAGCTTCTTCTGGAACACTTGCCAACATCCTCTTTCTGAGTGAGGTGGCAAAGTTTATCCTGACTTACCTAGTGGACATCTTAGGCAAGTGTAACATTCAGTGTGGACAATGGTTTTCTGATGTTTTGGAAACAGTATCCTGTTTGATTTTCAAAAGTTTTCAGGAGTCTCATCTATTCTGATTATTGAAATGTCAGAGTATGAATTTTCACTGAGTGACTGATTTCTGTGGGAGGTTGAAATACCTCTTTACAGACTCAGGTAAAGTGTTTTTCCTAAATGTCCTTAATTCTCTTAGCTGAATGATAAATGTATACTAACAAATAATTCTGTGTCATCCCATCATTAGATCATTGTGAAAAGCATAACTAAAGACTTAGTTTGACTAGATATAAATATAAAAACATTCTGAGCTGTAAATATATAATTATTAAGAAAAATTTTTTTCTGCTGAATGAGTTTTCAAAATTCTGCTTTGGGAATGTATGTTCATGTTGAAATGCCTTCTGTCACTCCTTATTTCTCAAAGATCAAATCCAGACTTCTGGGAAGAGTTTTACAATTGGATACTTTTTCTTCTTTATGTTGATTCTTTTTTTTTTTTTTAAATATATTTTATTGATTTTTTACCGAGAGGAAGGGAGAGGGTTAGAGAGTTAGAAACATCGATGAGAGAGAAACATCGATCAGCTGCCTCCTGCACACCTCCCACTGGGGATGTGCCCGCAACCAAGGTACATGCCCTTGACCGGAATTGAACCTGGGACCCTTCAGTCCGCAGGCTGACGCTCTATCCACTGAGCCAAACCGGTTAGGGCTATGTTGATTCTTAATAAATGTAAATGCTGCTCAATCAAATCAACATGCTTAATGTACTCAATATATTCTGTCTTCTTTACCTCTATTATTTGCTTATCTCACTTCCCTTGCTTTACTTTCTTTTTTAAATTTAATTTTTATTAAATTTATTGAAATGACAGTTAATAAAATTATGTAGGCTTCAAATGTACAATTCAATGATACATTATCTACATATTGTATTGTGTGTTCACCACCAAAAGTTAAATCTTCCATCACCATTTATCCCCACTTTAACCTCTTCTGCCTTCCCCGCAACCCCCATCCCCTCTGGTAATCACCATACTGTTGTCTGTGTCTGAGGGTTTTGGTTTGTTTAAATTGTTTTTTTCTTAATCCCTTTACCTTTTTCAACCAGCCCCCAACCCCCCTTCCCTCTGACAGCTGTCAGTCTGTTCTCTGAATCTATGAGTATTTTGTTTGTTTATTTTGTTCATTAGATTTCACATATAAGTGATATCATATAGACACTTGGGCTGCTTCCAAATCTTGGCTATTGTAAATAATGCTGCAATGAACATAGTGATGCATATATTCTTTTGAATTAGTGTTTTGGAATTTTTTTTGATATATTCCCAGAAGTGAAATCACTGGGTCTTAAGGCAGTTCCCTTTTTAACATTTTTAGGGTACTCCATACTGTTTTCCACAGTGGCTGCACCAATCTGCCTTCTCAATAACAGTGCAAAAGGGTTCTCTTTTCTCTACATCCTCACCAACACATATTGCTTGTTGATTTATTAATGACTAGAGGCCCAATGCATAAAGATTTGTGCAAGAATGGGCCTTCCTTCCCCTGGCTGCGGCACTGCCTTTGCTCTGGCCGGAGACGCCTTTCCGCCTTCCCACACTGCCCAGAGGCCCAGAGCGGCTGGGGTGGTGTGGAACGCCTGCATAGTCGCCATGGCGATGATGCAAACATCCCGCCCCGCCTCCGGCTGCTTGGCGCCTGCATATGCAAATTAACCTGCCATCTTTGTTGGGTTAATTTGCTTACTCACTCCTGATTGGCTGGTGGGCGTCGCAAAGGTATGGTCAATTAGCATGTTACTTTTTTATTAGGTAGATAGCCATTCTGCCAGGTGTAAGGTGATATCTTATTGTAGTTTTAGTTCACATTTCTCTTTGATTGAGCACCTTTTTATATGTCTATTAGCCATTTTTTGTCCTTTTTGGAAAAGTGTTTATTCAGGTCACTTGTTCATTTTTTTATTTGAATACTTATTTTCTTTGGTGCTGAGTTTTGTAAGTTCTTTATAAATTTGGATATTAACTCCTTATCAGCTGTATCATTGGTGGGTAAAGCTCCACTCATCTTCATGCAGTGTTATTGGGAGCCTACTATCTACAAGGAACTATGCTTGAGGATTTTACATGGATTCACCAAGTGGATTTCTGAAACAGTGGCTTATTTTGAAGATTGATAAACTAAAGATTAGACAACTAAATTTAGGCACAGAGCTGTGAAATGGCTAAGATAAGATTTAAAATCCAAGTTCATATATATTTATGTATATAATTTCACAGTTGCCTCAAGCTAGCTTAAATTCTAACTCCTCTAGAAACCCATCTCTATTAAACCACAACTAATTTCCAAACTCCTAACTAAAATTGTCTGTATAGCTGAAACCGGTTTGGATCAGTGGATAGAGCGTTGGCCTGCAGACTGAAAGGTCCCAGGTTCGATTCCGGTCAAGGGCATGTACCTTGGTTGCGGGCACATCCCCAGTGGGAGGTGTGCAGGAGGCAGCTGATCGATGTTGCTCTCTCATCGATGTTTCTAACTCTCTATCCCTCTCCCTTCCTCTCTGTAAAAAATAAATAAAATATATTTAAAAAAAATTGTCTGTATAATTAACTGGCAACTGTAATCATATACAATTCCCTCATTCTGTGACTGTCTTCTCTATGTATATGCTTCTTGAATTCAAGGGTTCTGACTTGTTTTAACTCCCACAGTACTTTGTAAAGTTTAATTTTTTAATCTAAACAAGGCATTGTTTAGATTAAGTGGCATTGTTTAAAGTTATACAATTTTGTCACTTATCTCAGCCCTCTTTTGTTAATGCAAAATATAGGAGGAATTTTGCTGTAAGGTGAGGCTTTATGCATACTCCTAATTGCATACCTCTACCTAAGGAACAAAAAAAGGGACTTCCTTGATGTTGAACCTATGAGTATATGTATAGATTCAGTTGGCAGCATCAATTTGGTTGTGTAGGGAGCAGTGTGTACACAGGTGCTGTGACAAACTGGTCTGGGGTGTAAAGGTGGACTGGGGGAGTAGACAGTACTTGGAAAGAAAGAGGATAGTGAATTTCCACTTTGGATAAACACTTTGAATAATTATCGATTCTAATGGGTTAAATCTGAAAAGAAAGAAACATCAATTGAGCTATTAGCCATTAAAGTGTGTATACATTTTTTGGAGGACACCCCAAATATTTATATTTACCAAGTAGATTTTTATTATAACAAAAGCCAAGAATTCTTAGCTACCCATCTGTTAAAATTAATTTTTGTCAGTGAAAACTAGGGCTAACCTCAGGACTTGAGGTGCCAGAGAAGGTTAGAGACATGCTGGTGAGTCTGTTAGGGTGTATTCAGACTCCAGAGCACCGGGTATAGCTCAGCATCCTGTTCATGTCAACTGCAGATGAACAGAAATAGTTTTTAAAAATAGATAAATGATGTCCAAAATTAAGTTAATCTCAGGAGCATAATTTCATCAGGATAATTATATAACTTCATAACAGTTCCTCTTTATTCCTATGAAAAACAAGCATATTTAAAATTTCACTTTGTAGTATTTCTTGTTTGTTTTTAGAATAGGCCTTTAATAGAAACAAATTGAACACCCAGAATAAATTTCTCTGGGATGACTTTGAAAACTGGAAGAAGTTAGTATAATAAAAGTTTTCAAAATAAATGAATGATTGAATGTAACTAGCTTAGATATTAATAGTGGAAACTATATTTAATCCCTTGGAGGTCATAACTTTTAGAGATATTTTAAATTGAATTTAATTCAGTTAAAAAACTGGTAGCTTCGTGTTTGGAGCTATAGTAATAACAATTATTATAAATGGACTATTGGTGCCTGAGGAACCTCTATCAACTGTAGGAATAGTCAGATGATGTAAATGAAAATTCTGTATCTTGTGAAAGAAATGGCTTCAAGAATGTGCATACAGAAGGCAGACAAATGTGACAAGAGAGCTAGTATTAACAGTCACATAGCTGTGCTTGAGGAATAATGATTTCAGGACATTAACACTGACATTTGTATAATTATGGTCTGGTTCTACCTCTCAGGTCCAGAAGTATACCTTGCTTAGGATAAATGCCAAGTAAACTATTTCAACTTATTTTAGAGATCCATTTAAAATATTTAAGTCTGAATTCCATCTGCAATTGGTATTAAATATATTTAATGCTGTCTGAGATCCATATGGTGAAAGCAAAGGATTGATTAAAATGAAGTAAGTGGAAAAATGGTAGGTTTTGAGAAATGATGAAGTTGTAACTATGGCAGCTGTGATTTGGGGAAGGAAATAAGATGTGAGAAGGAAGACCTGGGGTAGATTTCCATATCCAATCTCTGCTAATGAGGGCCTTCGGGAAACTTTAACCTTTCTGACTTTGAGTTTATTTATAAAATTGGGATAAAAATGATAACTCTTAACTTAGACATTTTTGATGTGAGAACCTTATAGTCAAATAATATTTATGAAAATTTTTGTAGTGGATTAAAGTGTATGAAAGTATTTGTTATATGTTCCACATAGTTTATCATGAAACACTGACACCAATGTTTATTAATGACTACAGGCCCAGTGCACAAAATTAGTGCACGGGTAGGGTCCCTAGGCCTGACCTGATATCAGGGCTGATTGGGTTCCCGCCTCCCCGCCTCCTCCTTTCCTCACTCCCTCAGCGCCCTGCTGCTACTGCTGGTTGCCCACCATGTTCCATGCTGCCCCTTGGTGGTCAGCGCATGTCCTAGTGAGTGATTAAGCTCCAGGTCTCCTGATGGAACTCCCGAGGGGACAATTTGCATATTAGCCTTTTATTATATAGGATTATCTCCTTCCCTTGCCCATTACCTATTTCTATTTATTTAATAACAAAATAAAAATGATTCTATGGGCTGGCACCGTTTGGAGAAACATTCTCTGCCCAAAGTGCCAATAGTTTGTCAATTTATTGTTTTATATCAAACAGGCCTCTTCTTCTTTTCCACCTGTGGCATATAGGGCTTGATTGCAAATATCCCTAATTAAGGTGACATGTTATATTAATGGAATATGAAGGTGAAAGTGACTGAAGGAAAATTAATTTCTGAGATCAGTTTTGATGGAAATGGATTAAATAGTAACATAAAACAAAACTTTAATATCTGAGGTGTAGGGTGCCTTGAAAGAGAAGCAGAATTTTTTTTAAAAAATGACTAAAAGCTCTGAAGAAATATGAAGCCACTTTAAGTAGAGTTCACCCTATGGTCAAATGTTACACAGTCTTTGACATAGATCAAAGAGAAAGTTTCGTTTCCTCAGTATAAAGGAGTTTAAAAAGTTGAGAAAACAAAAATGGAACCTCAAAACATGCTATTCAAGGCAGGAAAGATGTGAATTAAACCACGAAGAAGCTCGTCCTGGGTTGGAAAGTTTAAAGAAGTCCCTTTTTAGTGTGGTTGAGCAAAGGACCGCACACAAACTGAAGAATAAAGGTAACATGCTTAAGAGGGAAACTTTTACCACTGAGTGATACTGGTTTCAAGAGTATGTTTAAGATTACCTTCGAGATCAAGGGTAGAGATTCTATCTGGGCTACTGGAGTCAGGAGAAAATCTCAGTGAGTGAGGGGAGAGATCAAAGTTAAACCTCAAAGCTTCCCAGAAAACCACAGACAAAGAGTCAGAGGAATGTTTCCAAGGCACCCTGATGGTGCATTTCCAGAGATAAGACAGTACCTTCAGGGTATTTTGTGGATAGTTATTAGAAAATGACCACTATCTTGAATTGTTTTCCAAAATAGGGGGCAAAGGGAGCCATGGAATAAAAATGCATTCTCTACTTAGGTATCTTCAGAGTATATTATATATAGTTGTATTTTCTACACTCTAATACAATTTGTACATAAAGTATCTTCAACCTGTGACAAAATGTACTCAAACTGGATTTTAGAGTTAAGATGCAAAGAATTATTTTGAGTATGTTTCCAATAAATATGTAGTAGTGAATATATGAATATAGAGATCATGTGTTCAACTATTCAATAACTAAATGAAGAGAAATATGTGATTGTTCTTAAACTGTGGAATTCATACCCTGACTTCCTTTTCTCTTGCATGAGCACATTTCCAAGTTATTTAATGTGGATGCCTTTATTTTTATTTTTTTAATATCACCTCTGTCACAAGACAGACACTCTTGCACAGAAAAAAAAAGTGTTAATGTTTAAGTCCTTCAGGAACACAGGATTTCATGGAAGTGGTTAATATTATAGCTAACATTTTATTTCTGTTTTGCATACATTAAAAGAGTACTAAATATTCCAATACTAATATTAAAAATAGCATTAATAAATTAATAGTTAATGGTTAGTAATCATATTCTTCAAATAAATAGAAAAACAGTGCATAAAGTTGAGGTAGATTATATTAATTCAGTGCATTAGTAAATTCTCATCAATGTGAGAATTCTGCCACATATAAAATAACCAATGATGGTTGTAAAAAAATTGATAAAGCCTGGCTGGTGTGGCTCAATGGTTAAGCATTGATCTATGAACCAGGAGGTCACGGTTCATTTCCCAGTCGGGACACATGCCCAGGTTGTGGGCTTGGTCCTTGGTGGGGGCATGCAGGAGGCAGCCAATGAATGATTCTCTCTTATCATTGATGTTTCTATCTCTCCATCTCCCCTCCTCTCTGAAATTAATAAAAATACATTTTTAAAAATTGACATAGTGCTTAGTGTTCTGGGCCTAACACATTTCTGTCATTACTGAGATCATGTTTAACACAACTTGTGACATAGAAAACCATTGGATTGATTTCAAATAAAATGACAGATTTCTATGATAATACATTTTTGCCTGCCTCCCCTCCCCACCCCACCCCCCAATTATTTTCTGGGTATTTTTCTCCCACAGTCCCATTCAAGCCTTCAAGTGATTTAATCTCTACAACATAACTAGCGGCCCCCACCCATTAACCTTCTTACACTCATTTTTTTATCATGCTTGTTCACTGCTACATGCTTTTACATGTAATTATATTAGTCCTAAATGTCCTTTCTGTTTCTCCATCTGGTATGCCACTGCTTACCATTTAAGTTGTGCACTTTGTGAAGTCATTCACATAAAACTCCCAAAGAGAATTGGTTGTTTTCTTCTCCATAATCCTACACTACTATTTTTTCTCTCTTGAAGATTTTTTTTCCACAGCAATGTAATGCTAATGTACAATTGTTTCTATCTATTTAAAAGGTGAGTTATAGTCATCTTTGCATCCTCCATTGCTGAGCATTGAATTGTTTCTCTAAAGTTGCAAAATTAGTGTCTAAGCTGAGATTTGAACCCTGACCATTTCCTATTAAAATGGGTCACCACCCAAGTTTAGGATTCCTTTTTGACTGTAGTCTTACTTACCTAGTTTACTCTCTGTCTGTGCTTCTTCTTCATTGCAATGGCAATGTTCTGAAAAAAGTAAGGAGTTGCAATAACTTAAATTATTCTTCTTAGGTAGGCACTGGAATAATCATGACTTATATTTGTGGCTACAGTGTATGCATATAGAGATTTTATGCATTTTATGTATCTAGATGATGGGTCACTTTGAACAGTCTGATGAGGCCCAGACATTGCTAGTGGACATGTCCTTCTCTTACAAATGTATTTTCATTCATGATATGTGTTTAAATGTTTGTATTTAGTAACTGGATGATACTGGGATTATTAGCTGTTAAAGGGGGGTCTTAAGGATGAATGGAAGGAATGGAGATGAATGAGAAAGTTTATGCTTTATCTGACCTTTAACTGAGTTTGAATCAAATTAAGTAGACTGGAATGAGGTGAGGTTTTTGTTTGCTTATTTTTTAAGGTGTGAATTCAATTCTACCCATAGAATGTGAAACAATTATGAAGGTCTAGATATATTTGGGTGAAATATATCTATATTATATTCTATCACTGCTAAGAAGATTTGATTTGAAGTATATTTTAGCCATATATTCTCTTATATATAGAAAGAGCATATATATTTATATTATGTAAATATATAATATAAAATGTACAATATACAACATAATAGTGTATGTTATATATATTTCTTTGGAATTTATAAATATGTATGTATATTTACAACTTTAATCAAATTAAAACTTAGAAATATATACATTATATGTAGATAGGTATGTGGGTATGTGTAGGTATATTAAGTAGATTTTCATTTTTTACTAACACCATTCATTTGTTTTTCCTAGAAGATGGACTTTGAGTCAAATGTACATGCAATGAAAGTGATTTCTTTAAATTCTGAGTTTCAATTTTCTCATCTCTATAAGAGAATAGGGGCATAAGATCTAAATAATCTAGTTTTGAAATTATATTATTCTATGAGAAAAATCTGAAGAACTACTGTGACAATGGGAACAAAAAAAGAAACATACCTTTGTCACCTCTGTGACATTTGAGGTATCTAGTGAGGATTGTGTCTTGCTAAACTTGCCATTACAAGAACTGCAAATGTCTTTAGATTTGTTTTGGCTTGACATACAATACATTTCTTTTACCAACTTTGACTACCCACTGAAGTCTAAACTCTCAGATTCTTCAACATTTATATTCACTGCCTGAGGAAAAACGCGTGGGTAGAACAGGGAATGAGAATATGGCATTTAATTATTAAATCAATACATGCGCCTGACTTGCAGAAGCTAGGTACAAGTTAAATCTGGTTAAAGGAAGTCAATCATCCATTCTCTGAACCTCCAGAAGCAGACAATCACGCCTTTTGCATTTGAAGGCCTTTGAAGGCTACAACAGTTTAGTGTATAACTAATTAACTAACTAGAAATGAAAACATTTCATTTGCACTGGGCACACTCTTGGACCTTTTTCTTTTGAACTTTTCAAACAGTATTGCAATGTGACAGACAATTTCTTTTTACATAGTCGCATAGTGGTCTTATAGGTCTTGCACAAACTCATGCAGGATAGAAAAAATTTTAGTAGTTTTTATTGCTCTTCAGTGGGTACCAAGCAGTTGTATTTGTTTTTTTGATGCTATTATTTCACCTTAAGAATCTGATCATTTTCTATGAGCTTTATTAGCCATCAATAACAGCTATAATTCAAGATAGTATTTTACTGTGAACTTAAAATCATGCTAGACATGATGCTGTATATTATACACTCAATACTTAAATTAATATTCAAAGCAAGCCTAAAAGTGTTTATTACTATGTACCTCTTTTGCAGATGTGGATAAATTGTCAAAATACATTTCCAAGGGCATATGTCCTATAAGTATTGTTGTTATACAACAAAAACTTCAAAATGAATATTCACAGCATTATTCAGAATAGCTAAAACTCACTGATCTCAGAGCTCATTCTCACCATCACCATGCATAGGGCCTCAGCATGCTTACCATTCATCCATACATGGATATTTTGGTCTCTTCTGGTGCATGTTAGATGGAAAGAGAACCTCATGTTCAACTGTAACTGCAGAAAATGGAAGAAGTGTTCTTAATACCACATTAAAGTCAGTTCAAGGAAACTATCTACACTAATAAAAGAGAAGCATGCAAATTAACCATCACTCCGCTACACCAAGCCATGCCCCCCAGCCAATCAGAGCTAGTATGCAAATTAACCCATCAAATATGGCGGGTAAATTTGCATATGCAGGCAGGGTGGGCAGCGCTATGGCCCGCCCCTGGGGGTCCAGGTCCATCAGGGCGGGAGAGACCTGGTGGGCAGCGCCAGACACTGCTGGCAAGGTACTAGTCCATCCTGGCCCTGGGAGGCAGGGTGGGCAGCATCAGACGCCACCCACAGGATCCGGGTTCATCACAGGCCCCGGGAAGGGGAGGCCGCCAGCCTAGCCACGCCTGCAGGGCCCTGGGAACATCGCCACCCCGGGGAGGAGCGGCTGGGCCTGCTTAGCCATTCCCATGGGGCTCGTGAACATCACAGGCATGGGGTTGCTGAGACCCAGACAGGGCCTCTGGCCACAGATTCACAGCTTCACAGAGACCAACTCTACCAGGCTGCCCTGTGGCCATGTGGCTGGGCCACAGGGTGCCCGTTCAAGATGTGACACATAGAGGAGGTGCGGGAGGAAATCCAGAGAATGGGATGTGGGGGTTCATGACTCACTTCCTTTAGGCTTTGTCCTTCTTGGTCTTGGTTCTTTTCTTTCCGGCCTGGAGCCCAAGCACTGCAGGAGAGAGGGATGGATGAAGGCCGAATGTGGAAGAAGAGGCACGAGGCCCAACTGCGGGGCTGCCTGAGGGGCGGCTCCAGGGCGAGTGCCACAGCTTTGGTGAAGTGGCTGGCCAGGAGGCGGGTGTTCAAGGGGCGCAGAGCAACGCCATACTATCCCTCTATGAGGACACCCCACATAGGTGCTACCTTTGCCAGGAGGCTCTGGGTGACATCTGCAAATGCTACTGCAACCTCTAACATTCTGGGCAAAGAACTGACCCTGTGACCCTCGGGTACCAGGCTTGCTAGGAGTGTGCTGTCACCAATGCCATAGATCAAAGGCAAAAACCTGGCGAGGCGGGGTGCACCAGAGGGGGCTCGGGCTGGGGCAGGGATCTGCCTCGCCTGCAGAGAGAGAGGTTTTGCAGTGGACCCAAGATGCGGGTGGGCCCGGCCAGGGATCAAGGGGCATGGAAGGACACCGGGGCGGAGGGGCAAGGACCTGCAGCCCTGAGGCGGGGTTTGAGGGGCGGTGCCACCGGACTGACTGACATGATTCAGAGAAGCTCCCAGTGCTAACCAGGGTGTCCCAGTGCCTTCACTGAGCTTTGATGGCCAGCTGAGATCCTATATAAGGAAAATGAGGGAAGAAGTGAGAAAGAAAAGGAAAGGCAAACAACTCAAAAGAAAGACTGGAAGGAACATGCAAACCCATTGTCACTTAAATAGGGAATATAGTCAATAGTGTTGTAATGATGGTATGATGCCAGGTGGGTAACTGGAAATATCGGGGAACACTTTGTAAAGTATATGATTATCTAACTGCTATTCTGTAACTAATATAAAACCTGAAACCAATACAAAATAATATTGAATGTAAAGAAATGAAAATTGGAGTGAAATTTTTATAAATTTCAAAATTTAAATAAAGGCTATAAAGGAAGGAAGGGGGAGAATAAAAATAGTGTTTTTCATTTTACCACTTTATTGTCTTTTCAGTACATGAAAAAGACAGTTGTCTTTATATGGTGCTTTTATATTTTTCTAAGTCATTATCTCATTTTAATTTCAGGGCAACTTAAAGACAAGATAATTATTCCTTCCACTATTCAAAGAAAGGAAATCTTGGTGTCTGGTCCCAATGATTCAATCGTCAAGCCCTTATTGTAAAGCAGGTTTAGTAAAATTTTCTGTGAAGGGTCATATCTATACTAATAAAAGCCTTGGGGGTGATCAGGCCAACAGGGGAGGGTATTTGGGGGCAATCAGGCAAGCAGAGGAGCAGTTAGATGTCAATCAGGCCGGCAAAGGAGCAGTTAGGGGGCAATCAGGCAGGCAGGTGAGTGGTTAGGAGCCAGTGGTCCCGGATTGTGAGAGGGATGTCCCAGATTGGAGAGGGTGCAGGCTGGGCTGAGGGACACCCTCCCCAGTGTACAAATTTCATGCATCGGGCCTCTAGTTCTTAGATAATTTTCTAGCAGATTTTTAAAATGCCAGAATCACCTTTTATATGTGTCTTCTAGCAGAATGTTCTTACTGTATTTTTTCTATGACATGATTTTTTTAAATACAGAATAAAAATGTATTTTTTTTTTTATATATTGTGAGGAGTCTACTCCCTACTTGCTCAATAGATTTGAAAAATCCAGTTGACTTCCCAGGTAGAATAGTACCATTTTTTATGTTTGTATAGATCCGATCTCCATTTGGGTTGAGCAAAAATTGTTCTGTGCTTTGGGCAAACTTTATTTTATTTTATTTTTTAAAATATTTTTTATTGATTTCAGAGAGAGGAAGAAAGAGGGAGAGACAGAAACATTAATAATGGGAGAGAATAATTATCAGCTGCCTCTCGTACGTCCCCTACTAGAGATCAGTCCTGCAATTCAAGCATGTGCTCTGACAGGGAATTGAACTGTGACCTCCTGATTCATGGGTTAATGCTCAACCATTGAGCTACACTGGCAGGGCTGAGCAAGTTTTATTTCAAAACCCATATTTGCTCAGGAATGCCATTAAGAATATATCTTTCTCTTTAAGGCAAGCAAATGTAGAGAGTTGTACTTAATGCAATGCAGACAATAAATTGCACTTATATTCTGAGTAGCTTTCCAGGGGAATCCCCAGGTATTTTACAAAAATTAAAAATTCTTAAGGGCAACATCAAACATCAGTTACTTTGGTTTAGATTTTAAAACAGAAATTGATTTAGCATTTTAGATCTCCAGTGGGGATTGCTTCTGCATTCATTGAAAGCTGCAGTGAGAGGTAGATATGCCATACAACCAACAGCTGCTGATCTAGGCAAAGACTTGTATAGTTTCCAGGAAATCACAAAGATGCTTCCAGAACAACTGCAGGCATTGACCAAACCAATCTGTGAGAGTTGAAGATTGGAATTTAAACACATGGTTATTAGTGCAGAGAGCAGTTTGCACAAGTGATGTGGGAGTGTCTTCATTCAGCCTACTTCCTGTATTGCTACTATTTCTATAAAGCCACAAACGCCCAGAGCATCCTGAAGATAATGTGAAAAAAAAAATACCTGTTGTAAATTCAACCTGTGCTTATAATTTCAAATATCACACCAGCCCTAGTCAGCTCACAGTTAGATATGGAGCCAGATACAATAAAATATTGTAGAGGTCAGTTCCAGTATTCCTAATATCACAAAAATAACTATACTTAACAGTTTGAGTAGCTTTTATAAACACTAATGTATTTTTAGGAGGTCATGAAAAATAGTTGTTTTCTATCTACTCTTAAAAAAAAGGAGTTAACAAGAAATAGGGAAGAAGGCACTTAGAAAACTAGAATGGAAACAAAAAAGAATAAAAGAACCAATAAATACCAAACGGATTGTTATTCACAT
The DNA here is from genome assembly GCF_963455305.1 of Plecotus auritus. Classification (NCBI taxonomy): domain Eukaryota; kingdom Metazoa; phylum Chordata; class Mammalia; order Chiroptera; family Vespertilionidae; genus Plecotus; species Plecotus auritus. The sequence goes on from NC_137771.1 coordinate 60,082,245, forward strand.
TCGGATGAAGGCAACCTCTCAAGTCATTAAGTAGAGAAAGGCAAAATAGTATGAATGTGGAGGATCCTAGGTTTGAAATAGAAAACACTGCTATACAATTAATATTATATTAATATAATGTAAAATCTTTTTTGATGTCTTGACACACACACACACACACACACACATAATCAATGTTTTCAATTCTAACACATGAGAAAGTGAAAGAAGAAGAAAGAAAAAAAAAGAGCAGAAACTTAAAATGTGTGGTGTAGGAAATGTTATCTTATTTAGGTCCAATAATTCATATAGAAACTAATTTGATTTTAATTGCCAGAGAAGAGAGACACTTGTGAATGCTAGCACAAGTCTAAGACAAAATAGATAAAGTTAAATAAATAAGAATACTAATTTCTGCTAAAATCTCTGCAAACTAGTTATCTTTACAATAAGATAAGCATGACTTAGGATAGGTCACCATGGTTGGCAAACTGTGGCTCACGAGCCACATGCGGCTCTTTGCCCCTTGAGTGTGGCTCTTCCACAAAATACCACAGCCTGGGCGAGTCTATTTTGAAGAAGTGGCGTTAGAAGAAGTTTAAGTTTAAAAAATTTGGCTCTCAAAAAAGAAATTTCAATTGTTGTACTGTTGATATTTGGCTCTGTTGACTAATGAGTTTGCCGACCACTAGGATAGGACATATCTTCAACAAAAAGTGTAGGAACAATTGTACAACCACCTGGAAACAAAATTAAGTTGTATATCTACCTCAAACTCCATATAAAAATTATCTCAACATAGATCACAACCTAAACATAAGAGCTAAAAGTGTAAAATTTGTCAAAGAAAACAGTTGTAATTCTTTATGACCTTGGATTCTTAGATATAAAACCAAAAGCACAAGTATCACATGAAAAATATAAATAAATTGAACTTTATCAGTATTGAAAACTCTTGTAATTCAAAAGACACCATCAAAAATGTGGAGAGATAATCCATAGAATGGGATAAAAATTTATAAATAAAATGTGTTATGAGTACCTAGAATATGTAAAGGATTATAACTCAATAATAAAAAGACAAGTAACTATTATTAAAAGTGGAAAGCATCTGAATAGACATCTTTCCAAAGAAGGTATACATATGGTCAATAAAATTGTGAAGATGTTTCACATCTTTAGCCATCAGGGAAATGCAAATGAAAAACACAATGTGATGCCACTTCATACTCATTAGTGTGAATAAAATAAAAAAGACTGATAATAACAAGTGTTGTTGAAGATGTGGAACAAGTCTAGCTTCCATACACTGCTTGGGGAAGTGGTGCAGCTACTTTGCAAAAATATCTTAAAATTAGAGGCCCGGTGCATGAAATTCATGCACGGGGGGTTGTGTCCCTCAGTCCAGCCTGTACCCTCTCCAATCCAGGACTGCTGGCTCCCAACTGCTCGCCTGCCTGCTTTCCTGATTGCCCCTAACCACTTCTGCCTGCCAGCTTGATCACCCCCTAACCACTCCCCTGCCAGCCTGATTGATGCCTAACTGCTCCCCTGCCAGCCTGATTACCCCTAACTGCCCTCCCCTGCAGGCATGGTCACCCCCAACTTCCCTCCTCTGCCGGCCTGGTCACCCCTAACTGCCCTCCCCTGAAGGTTTGATCGCCCCCAATTTCCCTCCCTTGCAGGCCTGGTCCCTCCTAACTGCCCTCCCATGCTGGCCTGATTGCCCACAACTGTCCTCCCTTGCAGGCCTGGTCCCTCCCAACTGCCCTCCCTGCTGGCCATCTTGTGGTGGCCATCTTGTGCCCACATAGGGGCAGTCACCTTTGACCACAAGGGGGCAGCCATCTTGTGTGTTGGAGTGATGGTCAATTTGCATATTACTCTTTTATTAGATAGGATTCCTTATAAGGTTAAACATAGAGTCACTGTATAATCCAGCTATTCCACTCCTATGTGTATATGCAAGAGAATGAAAATACATATCCACACAAAAACTTGGACAGGAATGTTCTTAGCATCAATATTGAGGATAGCAAAAAAAAGAACTAGAAACCTAAATGTCCTTCAACTGATGAGTGGATATATACAACCTGTTATATACACACAATGGAATATCATTTGGCAATGAAAAGGAATGGGATATTAATGTATGTTGCAACATGAATTAATCTTGAAAACTTTATGTTACCTGAAAAAAAACAAAACATCACTACGTTTTATATGATTCCATTTATAAAATATTAGAGGCCCGATGAGTGAAATTCATGCACTGGAGGGGGGTCCCCTCAGCCCAGCCTGCACCGTCTCCAATCTGGGACCCCTTGGGGGATGTCTGACTGCCAGTTTAGGCCAGATCTCGGGGATCGGGTCTAAACCAATAGTTGGACATCCCTCTCACAATCCTGGACCGCTGGCTCCTAATTGCTCACCTGCCTGCCTGCCTGGTCTCCCCTAACTGCCTCCCCTGCCAGCATGATCACCCCTCACTGCCTCTGCGTGCCGGCCTGATTGCCCTTAACTGCCCCCGCTGCTGGCCATATAGCCCCTAATTGCCCCCCTCTGCCAGCCTGGTTGCCCCTAACTGCCCCCGCTGCTGGCCTGGTTGCCCCCAATAGCCCCCCCACTGCTGGCCTAGTCTCCCCTCACTGCCTCCCTGCCAGCCTAATTGCCCCCAACTGCCTCCCCTGCTGGCCAGGTCACCCCCAACTGCACCCCTCACTGGCCTGGTTGCCCCTAACTGGCCCCCCTGCTGGCCTAGTTGCCTCTTACTACCCCCCCTGTCACTGCTGGCCTGGTCACCCTTAACTGCCCCCCTTGCCTGCCTGGTCGCCCCCACTGCCCCCCCTGCTGGCCTGGTCACTCCCAACTGTCCCCCTCCCCCATGCTGGCTTGGTTGCCCCTCACAGCCCCCCTGCCAGCCTGGTTGCCCCATGCAGCCTGCTTGTTCAGTCGTTTGGTCATCCCTCACTAACCCCCTGCTGGCCTGGTTGCCCCACACAGTCTGCTTGTTCAGTCATTTGGTTGTCCCTCGCTAACCTCCCTGCTGGCCTGGTTGTAGGCAGCCATCTTGTGAGGGCATGAGGGTTAATTTGCACATTACCTCTTTATTATATAGGATGGCCAGTATAGACAAATCTTTAGAAACAGGAAGTAAATAAATATTTGCCTAGTATTAAGAAAAAGTGGGGTTTTATTTTTGAAGTGATGAAAATGTTCTAAATTGATTATGGTGATGATTGCATAACTTTCTGAATATACTAAATTGTCCATTGAATTGGGCACTTTAAATGTATGGTATGTGAATTATATCTCAATTATGCTGTTACAAAATAAAATTATATAAATAAGTGTTGCAGATATTTCATTGACAGTTTGAATAGTCTCTTTTGTATGAGGAAAGCGAAACCAGATGCAAAGTATGAAAAGATTATCAAAAGATATTATTCTAAAAATAGAAATGTCATTACCACTAAGTTGTGCCCAGAAAAGTTTGCACATTTATAAAAAAGCAACATACTGGTACTGTACATGTTAATCTATCCCTCCTTCTTAAACAGGTTTATAATTAAAAAAAAAAAAAAGAATGAAAAAGAAAACAAGTTCTGTAGTGACATTAATCAATCCTAATTAGTGTTTCACAAATTGCTCATTAACCATCAATAATCCCGCTGGCCAAATTGTTCAAAAGATTAAAAACAATTTTAAAAAATCTATTAGCACCCATACCAGAAGAGTGCAAATGTCATGGTTTTATGACTGAATCATACAATCACCTTAACATGCAATACCTGGAAACTTGACAAAATCAGAGGTCAAAGAGCAAAACCAGTAAGAAGAGTGCAGCAAAATTGAATGAAGCTGTAGAGAATACTGAAAGAACAATTATAAAAATAGTTGTATAGCACCACCCCTTAAAATCCCTAAAAGAAATCCAGCAGCTACTGACAAGCTATAACATACAATGAAGGAACATATTCTCTAACACACTTGTGTGCATGAGAAAGACAATAATACCATTCCATCTGTAGCATGTCCCATTGCAATGCCGTCGTTATTCTGGATTTGGAGAGAGCTCCCTCAGCAGATGCATCTACAACCAGCAGCACATTCTCCTGAGGTACAAGTACATGAAAGCAGCAATCCTCTTTCCTATATTGCAATGTACGGAAAAAGAAACAGCACATTGAACAACGTAGAAATGGAGATGCTAGCAGATTTTAAAAGGACCACAAGAATCACAAGTTTATGCAACTGTGATACATAATATAATGTAATAGGTTATAATATATTGATTGCATTTGACAACTGTGGACACTTTGACAGTTTTCAAAACATTTCCACCTCTCTCATTAGATTCACTCTCAACCAAGAGAGCTAAGCTGGATGTTTTACAAACAAAGCAGGCAGCCATAGGCAGGTTACATTTTGCTTTTGGTTCTGAAGCAGCAGTGCATGAGGAAGGTTGCCGGTGGGAATGCAAAGCCATAGGAGGGAAATGGGAAAAGAAAGGCTTTTCCTTGAGCTTTAGTTCTGTATCAGTACAAAGATGAATATACACAGAATCTTGTTCTCGTTCAAAATGTGAACATGTTTGTGTGTTTACTGTATCATGATATGTGGTCCATTATGTAATGGAAAACAAAATATATATACCTCCCAGTTCCAACTACACATTTTTCCAACTCCATCACCAGCACCCTCCATCACCCCATACAATCAGAGCCTTCAGGAAACTTCACTCATGCTCCCTCCCATTTAGTCACTTTCCCATATGGCAGTCACAGTGATTCCTTCAATCCGTGAGTCAAATGCTGCTCAAAATCCTCCAGTACCTTTTCATCTAACTCAGAGTCAAATCTTAAAATGGTCCAAAGCTTTACATGATCAAAATACCTGATAGCATTGTCTCAGCTCTTATCATTGGCTGGCCTTTTGGTCTCTCCAGCCATTCTAGCTATAGTCTCCTCCAAGTTCCTCCAATACAGCAAGAGCACTTGACTTCAGGACCTTGGTAATCATCGTTCCCTCCATTAAGAAATCTCTCCTGCCTTATTATATTCATGGTTTTTCTCCCTCACTTTATGCCAAATGCTTTCCTGGGTATCCTACTTAAGCCTTCCTGAATACTGGAGAAATGAAAAGAACTCACTACCTGTTTTCCTACTCTGTTTTTATTTCTCTTATTTACAACTATCTGAAATAGTATATCATTCCTCTTGTGGGAACCCTAATCAGAGTACACGGGATATTCAAGGCCAGTTTGCCATATGCATGTGCAAAGGCAGTGACACAACAGTTATACCGTATGCAATGCACAGGCGTACCTTTCTATAACTCAATACTGACATCACTATTTGGCAACAAGCCTCTTTTGTCTGAGTTGGTATACAGATGTGTTACTGACCGGCTGGTGTGTGGCTGCTTTGCAAGGCTACTTTGAAGAACTGTTTTGTCTGATGGCTCCTTGTTAGCATGGCTACTGGTCTGCAATAAAGTCTCGCCCATATTCCTATGACCTCTCATGTCTGATACCTGGTGTCTGAGGACCTGTGCACCCAACAGTTGGCATAGTTGAGCAGGATCAAGGAGGAACTTGCTCCCACAACTGGCGCAGCAAGCAGGTGTCAGGAGTAAGCACTCCAACACCTCTCCACCACTAAAATATAGTATACTGTGTGTGGTATATAAATTCATATAAATGAGTGATTTGCTGGGTTATTATCATGTTTATTTAGTAGCCACATTGAGGTAAATAATTTTTTTTTCTGCTTTTCCCCCAATGAATGTTTTTGTTATTGTCTTGTTAATCCTCACTGAGGATATTTTCCCATTGATTTTTAGAGAGTGGAAGTGGGGGAGGGGAGACGGAGAGAGAGAAACATCAATGTGAAAGAGACACATCAATTGGTTGCCTCCCACATGTGCTGTCACCAGGGCCTGGGATTCAGCCTACAACAGAGGTATCTGCTTTTCACCAGAATCAAATCCAGGACCCTTCAGTTCAAGGGCCGATGCTCTATCCACACAGCCAAACCTGCCAGGGCTCCCAATGAATGTTTTGCAAAACATTGAACTTGGTGCTATGGGACATGCAGAGCTGAATAAAACATGCTCCCTTGCTTGACTGCTTATATATGAAATACAAATGGAAAATAAAATGTTTGGTATCACATTTACATTTTGTGATACATCTCAGAACAATTTAACTTTAAATCAGGATATGGAAATCCTAGAACACAATCTAAACATCAGAAGAATATTTGAGGCTTTTCAAAGCTAAAATATTTTATGTAGACTCAGTGCATGACAGCTCGTATTTATAATTCGAAACCCACATTCTGCCACTTAGATCCTACTGATTCATACTTCACAATTCTTGTAGCAAGCTGTCTTTCTTCTTTTCCTCCCTCCCTCCCTCCCTCCCTCCCTCCCTCCCTCCCTCCCTCCCTCCCTCCCTCCCTTCCTTCCTTCCTTCCTTCCTTCCTTCCTTTTTCTTTCTCTCCTTCTTCCCTTTTTTAATTTTCAGTATAGTATTAGAAAAATAAAATTAAAAATAAGGAAAGGAAGCTAAATTAAATGCCTACATGCATATGAGATCTGATAATCTGATAGGAAGAAAGCTAAGAAAACTTGGCAAACTAGCATATGTACCATAAAACATAGTTGCCTCTAAGCACATTGCGTGGCAAAATACATACATATCTCTGTTACAACTAGGGAGCCAACAGTTAAAATAATATGTTTTGTAAGTTTTAGAACTTAAATTGGAAATCTCAATATTTGACAAATTTCTTTAAAATACTGTTATTTTTCTTACAAATATGGATAAATGATGTGTCATAGTTTTGTGGGCATGTGTGAGTATGTGTATTTTACTGATACATTAAACCCTTCAAAGAAAATATTTCAAATGAACCAAATAGTTTACTATACATAGATAAAATGTATATAGCACTACATTATAATTCTTCAAGGTGTTATTTTATTGTTTTTATTTTCATGTTTACTGGATAATGCTTTAAAATAACAGCTTAGTTAAGGTAATTAATGTTGAATTACGGTAGAAAGCCAATTGAATTACTTGTGACATTCACATAAATACTAAATGAGTTCATTGTGATTAATGGTGTTAAATGGATACCAGAGGAATTAATATTGATTAGGCAATTATTTTAAAGTGTTACTGTTTATTGCAATTTATAGGAACTTACTTTTTTGAGTAAACCTTTTTTTATTGGCAGCTACAGAATTACCCGGGGAGCCTGAATTGGAAGCACAAAATTGTGTTTGTTTCCTTACCTATAAAATGGCAAAATGTGAAACTTTCCTTTACTCTCCTCTCCTTGATTGCGGTCCCCAACATCCCAAGGTTTTTAACAAGTTCTGTATGATTGCTTATAATCTGTCCCAAATGCAATGGGCCCCTTAATTTCCTGTGTAGTTAAGTCTTATGTGTTCTTTAAGGCCTATCTCAGGTCCTGAACCTGCATACACTTCTCTGCTCCATGTCACATCTCTACAGTACTTGACAAATGCTGGAGCTCTAGCATATCACGTCAGGTTTAGGGCGTGATACCCTAAGAGCTGTTCACATTTTAATATGTGCTTATATAAATGTGCCACACACAAACATTTTCAACAGTGGGAGGTTTTTACAGAGATGGATAATCTCATTTACAAATTGTTAAACTATCTGTAATTACCAGACATAAACATGTGCAGATCAGTCCTCTTAAGTGGTGGGAAATAATAGTAATTATGTCTGTTCTTATCATATATCTGAGTTCTTATCATATATCATATACTGTGAGACTGACAATCAATATAAGTTCCATGTTCATCTCTTAATGGAAAACTGGGAGGCCTATATCTTTGAATCTCCATACTTTTTTTAAAAAATATATTTCTTTATTGATTTTAGAGAGGAACGGAGAAGGAGAGAGAGATAGAAACATCAATGATGAGAGAGAATCATTGATTGGCTGCCTCCTACACGCCCCCCACTGGGGATCAAGCCCGCAACCCAGGCATGTGCCCTTGGCTGGAATCGAACCTGGGACCCTTCGGTCCGCAGACTGACACTCTATCCACTGAGCCAAGCCGACTAGGGCTGAATCTCCATACGTTTTATGAAAATGTATAATTAAATATTGTTCTCAAGTATTTTAAAAAATAGAACAAATAAATTACTGTAAATGCAACTGTAAATGATGGGACATTTTTATTCAGAAGCTTCTGATCATCCCATGTTAGCAGAAATTCCTCTTTTTAACACAACTTATGAGTAAATCTTCATCAGATGAGGATATGAGGGAAATGTTTTCTCCAACAGCAGGAGAATGTTTAGGAAGAGGTTACCTTCTGAATCAGTCAAGGTTCTCCAAAAAAACACAATTTTATATCTATCTATCTATCATCAATCTAATTTTCTATTGAGAAAGATTTATTACTTGTGTTAAGGAACTAACGTGAGTGTGGGGACTAAGAAATCTAAAATTTGTGGGGCAGGAGGATGGCAGGCAGGAGTTAGAAGAGAAGTTTATTTATGTTTCTATTTTTAAAAGATTTTTTTGAAAAATTGATTTTTATAGAGAGAGGAAGGAAGAGGGAGAGAGAAACATCACGTGATCGGCTGCCTTCTGCATTCCCCCGGCACGGGGGATGGAGCCTACCCGAAATCTGGGCAAGTGCCCTGAACAGCAACTGGCTACCCTTCTGTGCATGGGACAAACCCCAACCAACTGAGCCACACTGGCTAGGGCAATGCTGCCCTCTCAAAGAATAATTTCTTATTTTCCAGGAAACCTGAGTTTTATTCTTAAGCCCTTCAACTGATTGGATGAGGCTCACCCACATTATCAAGAATAATCTCCTATATTTAAAGTCAAATGATTATTCATCCTAACCACATCGACAATATACTTTCATAGCAACATATAGAATAGTTATTTTATTTTATTGAATATTTGAATACTATTGCCTACCAAGGTGAAACATAAAACTACCCATCACATAGTATAGGTGTTTAATGTAGAAACCTTTTAAAATTTTTGCTTTATTTTTCTTAATATAATTAGTGCTTTTTAGATTTATTTTCTACTTCTTTGATTTTTGTCAACTGGCATTCTTTTTTAGTAGAAAAATAGATAAAATATATGTATATATATATTCCAAAGTAGTTATTTGTCTGTTTTCTTTATGATGAGGAATGGCTTGTTATTTTTGCTGTAAGTAGTAATTCTATTCATTACTACTATTTTAAATAAAAGAGAAATTACTCATTAACTTCTTCATGTCATTAACATTATGACAAGTACTAATGATCATAGAGGATAGCGATAATAATCAAATGATAAATAATACATATCAGAAATAAAATAAAAGACATTCTGTTATTATGAACATGAAAATAGTTTTTTATGCCTAAGCAAATTAATATCAGCATTTAATTGCTTCCCTTTTATTTTGGGCTTTAGATATTTTTTTACAAAAGCTTGCGAGTGAGCACTTTGCTTATCAAAATATATTCTCAGGTAATGTTCCATATATACAGGTTGATTTACATTTATTATTGATGCTCTTTTTTCTCCAGGCTTTAATAGATTTACTGAAATTGGGTAAGTTTCCCAACTTGAGGGAATTGGCCTGGAAAATTTTGATATACTCTTATCGTTCTCAAAGGAAAAAATCCAATCACTCACACAAATGCTCTCTGTTTGTGTCCATGTAAAATTCTTCAATTTAACTTCAAGAAATGCTTAATGTATTTCCATAGGTACCACGATTTATTGCATTTTTCTAGTCAGGAGTATATTTAAACTGAAAGTAGTTTGTCTTTGTGTCAGCACAGAAAACTGTTATTTCCCTTGTCTTTGCATGATGGTGATGCAGAGGAGAAAAAGATTAGAAAAACAGAATAATATAAGTGGCAAAACCCAAAAGGGAATGCCTCCTGGCCTTCCACATGGATAGAAATATGGACAGAATGGGACTATTCAAAGATTATGCTCAATTTCCAGCTAATCAAAATAACAGGCAATGGAAAGTGAAGAAATATGTAATACATCTCTAAGATTTGGATTATGTCATAAGTAACAGTTATAAAATATATAAAGTCAGTATCAATCTAGTCCACAAGAGACAAATATTTACAACATTAAAAAAAAAAAAAAAAAGAATAAACAGAAGAGACTGAAGTAAGTCCGCTCCCTTTGAAAGCCGGATTCTTATCTCTGAAGTATAACTGTTTTTGCTACAAATCTTAGAATATCTTCCACGGCACATGTGCAATAACTGATCTTAAAAGATACATACCATTATGTGGCTGAGTATCTCTGGGGAAAATTCACCTCTTCAGTTAAAATGTAGTTAGAGGCTTATCAGGTGATATTTATGGCATATCTTGTTAGGGGGAAATTATCATTACTTCCATTAGTGATTAGTGCACCAGAAGCTAAATATTTTATGTCTTAAAGAATTCATTCCATTACCATTAGCTTATTATTATTTTATCCTTTTCTTGCAGTATTATCAAGGTACAGACTGTTTTTATTTCATCAAGCTAATGTAGTGGCTGCTATTGCTATATTTCCCCCCATTATTGCTTAGATTAGGATTTCTCCTAAAATGGCTTCATGAGTGAGTCAAAAATAAAGTTTCTGTTCATTTTTCTACTCTTCTTTTCTTAAAAAAATAGGTAAATGAGAACTTGTACCTTTTGTTTCTTTGCTAAGCAGGCAAAGCCATGCTTTGCCAACATATAATTTAAATTATACAATTTGTATAATGTTGCTAACGACACCATTATCACCATCACCAAATTCATTGTGGGGGCAGATCATTCTGCCACATTTGTATAAAAGGTAGTCTCTGCCACAATGTACTTCAAGAGTTCTTTCAAATATAGGTTTAACATTGTATTCTTTAGACAAAACTGACTTTCAATCTTGAAACTACTTTGTTCTGAAGTATTTTATGTTTTTACTAATGATTTTTAGCTTTGTAAAATGTCATGACTAGAGTTAAATAGCAGGCTGTGTCCAGTGTGGTAAGTAATATTACCCTCAAAACAATCACAGCATGAAAGTTGTTATGTTATGAAGTCAGCTTATAGGAACATATCATTGCTGATGTAAAAATTAATTTTGAGTGCTTTGTGTGTCTTCCATAGTTTGTGCAGAGATATTTTATGAGTATAATCTATTTTCCAAAAATCTATAGTTGTTAATATAGATCACGCACTATTATTTTTCAAGTAACATCCATTTTCATGAACATAGCTTATGAGGCCTGTCATGAGCTGGTCCCTGCTTCTGTCTTTGGTTTCTGCTCTTATCTTCAATCCACACCCCTCAGTCTTCTATTTGCTGTCCAGCCATGTGGAATCACTTCCTAGATCTCACTGTTTTCTGGCCATGGTGTATATCATTCGTTCAGCTGTTAAATTAACAGCAAGGCCAATAGACTGAGGTGGTTCTAATGCCTTATCAACCTACGTAAGCAAACAAAATCATCCCATATAATAAAGAGGTAATATGCAAATTGACCATCACTCCAACACACAAGATGGCCACCTTCATGTGGTCAAAGCTGGCTGCCCCCATGTGGACACAAGATGGCCACCACAAGATGGACGCAGAGGAGGGCAGTTGGGGGCGACCAGGCCAGCAGGGGAGAGTAGTTAGGGGCAACCGGGTTTGCAGGGGAGGGCAGTTAGGTGTTGATCAGGCTGGCAGGGAAGTGGGTAGGGGCAATCAGGCAGGCAGGCAGGCAGGCGATCAGTCCTGGATTGTGAAAGGGATCCCAGATTGGAGAGGGTGCAGGCTGGGCTGAGGGACACCCCTTCCTCCCCCACCCGTGCACAAATTTCATGCACTGGGCCTCTAGTAAGCCTATTTCTTAGCCTCAAGGTTAAGAAATCAAAATCTAAAGACAATCAATCAAATACAGTCAACTAGGGTTTCCCAAGTAAGGCAACTTCTTAAGCTAGAGTCACTCAAATAATTTCCTTGCTTTGCTTCTACACCTACTCTACAAAAATTGTGTCCATACTGACTCTTGCTGATGCATTTCTAATTACTCCTGGTTTTCCACTGCTTGATTTGATCAATTTTTGCTCAAACTCTTGAAATTTTTAACATGTCTCAGTTTATCTTTTAATGCTGCCTATAATATTCTTTTTTCCTGTTTCTTTAGCTGTTTAATTATTTTCATTCATGTGTTAAGTATAGAAGTAATCTCCTCAGAAGAACACTTTTTCTCCTCCAAAGACTGAGTTAATTGTATCATCTTGCTCTTTCCTGAGCACTTTGTGTTCACCTGTTTTATAGCATTTATGCCATGAAATCAGAGCTGCTTGTTGCCGAGTGCCTTATTGTTCACTACTCTACTCAGCACCTAATGGGAACACAGGCATTGTAGGTATAAAATCATTGTTGATGGAATGAATGATTGGGTGAATGGTCTTTGCTTTGTAATAAAATATATGCTATACACATGGGCAGATAATGGTCTTTTTTACTCTATCTTTACAACAAAAAATAGTGTCTTGTTCTCATTTCCAACTCTGCCCCTTTTTTATGTGTTTTCTAAAAGCGTTTTGAAGCCAGGACAATGGGAGGTCTTACTCTAGTCTATGCTGACAACTGATTAAAAAATGCACTTAATGAAATGTGCTCAAAAATACGTAGTGATATGTTTGGAAAGGTTTTTCTCCTCCTCTTTTATGCAATTAATGAAATATTTGTATCCATGAGAACCCCTGCTGTGAAGTGGTTAGCTTTCTCCGTTAGCTTTAATTAAGTGTCTTCACTTAAAGGAGACTTTTAAAAATTTTGTTTTTAAACACAAACAAGTGAAAAATACCCATATTCCTTTGAGGTATTTACCCACATTTTCCAACTACGCTTCAACAAAACAGGTAGTTGAAGCCTCACCCGAATTTTTCATGGGCACAGGTTTGACCTCTTGGACTCCTTGTTGGACTAACTGGTCACGATTCACCAAGAATTATCTGACTGGTAAGAGGCCTTTACATCAAAACGTGTATTACACAGAATGAAACTGCTGCCTCACTACTTTGCATTTGACAAAATACTTCTAGCAGAAGTAAATTGGCAAGAGAGGCATTCAGAGCAAGAGACTGAAAGCAACTGACAAAAAATTTCTTAAACTGTTTTTGAGAGTTCATTGCTTTGTATTGCTCAGTTTCATGTTTTTCTTTTCTTCATAAACATGGAGATTCTTTGTTCCAAGAAAAAAAATCTTAACACTGTGGCATTGCCCAATTGTTAGTAAATTTTGAAACTTTGTAATACTTCTGAGGAAGTGAAACAATTCTTGATTCATGAATAGTATCAAATATTAAAATGATCAATATATTCTATTTACTCTGCATCATAACACTGCTCAAGTAAAATGAAAAACTTAAACATTTGTTTTTAAAATGACTAACAATTGTGTATGGCATTGATGTAATGAATTAGTTTCTGGTCTTTTTTAGAGAAATATAGTTTTTAATGAAACCGTAATCAAGTTTTAATTATACATTTCCCTTGAATATACCCAGTACATATTTAAATTACCTAAAATTATACAGAAAAATGTTTAAGATAAATTTGGCTAAAACTTTAGATGAAAATAAATGAAAACTACCCAGATGTGGTTTCTAAACAGTCCATGTGTTCCCTGTTCTAGCAGTGCCAATATCCTTTAGGAATTTATAATATCATAGTCCTGCATGAAATTTCATGTGGTAAATCACTAATCTAAAATTCATTATTCTACACTCAGATGCCTTTTGGATCATTTATCACTGATCTTTTCTGAGAAGCTGTAATATATGGTGATAATCTGTGTACCTCAGATATCATTTTTGTAATGTACGTTTCCTTTCTCTGCTACTTGTCTTGAAATATTGGTTTGGGCTTGCATTTTTTATTTCCTTATACTCTCTTATTATTGAATTCAAATTTGGGGTTTTGTTCTTCATTGTCTTTAAACTTTCTGAATATTTGGTCTCACCGATTACTCATCTCTGTGAACTTCTCCCTTGATTCAATAACACTGCTCTCATGCTTTTCTTATGTTGCTTCACAGACATCGTTTTGTTCATATTCTACTGAATCATCAAGATTCCTAGAGGTTTTACTCCACCCTCTTCTGCACATTTCCTCTCTTCCAATGACTTCAATTTCTGTCTACAACTGATCTATCTGTATTGAAGTCAGATTCTCCGTGTCTTTTTCCTTATGAGTTTTACAAATAAATTACAAATGCTTCATTGTAATCTCCACATAAAACCAGCCTGTTGTTATTATGCCTCTCTTATCATTTTTTGTTCCAAATGACTGCTATTCTCTCCAACAGGATCATTACAGCTCTTTCTTCCCAGCCACCCAGTTTGGAAACTTCCAAGTTGTTTTTTTCAACCTCACTCTCAAAATCAACCATACGTTTATTAAAATAATCTTTGATAGCAGTCCTCTTTTTGTTCCCATTTACTCTTAGGACTTTCCATCTATGATCTATTCAACTGTTTTAATGGCTTCTTAAATATTCTACATGCTACACATTTATCCACAATTCAGAGCATCTTCCACTCTACCTTCCACTCTATATTTTTCAAAATAACAGTTTGATCATATCATCTATCTCCCCCAAAGCATTCCTTAGTGCCACACTGCCCCCAAAATGTTCAAACTTCTTAGCAAAGACTAATCTGTCTCCAAACACCTATTTCAGATCTATCTTCCTTTTATTATGCTAGTGATGTCAAACTTCCTTATGCTCGCTAGTCTTTTGTTCAATGTAGAATTCAGTTACCTTCTTTACTGCCTATCAACACCTTCTCATCCTAACCTCTCATGTTACTCTTATGTTTCCTTTTCCATGAAGCTTTCCTCAAACCTTATTCTGTTCTCTCCAGTGAATCTCTAACATCAGAATTAACCTTTTCTTCCACTGAACTCACATAGGATGTTGCTTACACCTCTTTCTTAGCATTCACTTTATCCTGTTAACTATGTAGAGTTACACTGCAGTTAACTATTTGTATGTCTGTCAACACAATTAGATTACAAACATAATAACATTATTCATGTGTAAACTTCATAGATCCTAGTTGATGAATATAGGAGCCAATGACCACAGACTGAGTCAGAGTTACTAATATTCTTCTGGGCTTTGGAAAGCCCTTCTTTACATCATCAATTTCTACTGCTCACTATTATCCTATACTAGAGGCCTGATGCATGAAATTAGTGCAAGGGGCTCGGCCTCTGACATGGCTTCACCCAGAAGGTCTTCCGGAAGATCGTCTGGTCTAATTAGTATATTAGGCTTTTATTATTATCTGATATAATAAAGAGGTAATATGCAAATTGACCCCCATGCCCTCACTAGATGGCCGGCCCCATGTCATCACAATATGGCTGCCCCAACACTGTAACAAGATGGCCACCCCCATGTTGTCACAAGATGGCTGGCAGGGGAGGGAAGTTAGGGGAGACCAGGCCTGCAGGGTGGGCAGTTGGGGGAGACCGGGCCGACAGGGGAGCAGTTAAGTATCAATCAGGCTGGCAGGGGAACGGTTAGGGAGTGATCAGGCTGGCAGGCAGAAGCAGGTTAGGGACAATCAGGCAGGCAGGCAGGCAAGTGGTTAGGAGCCAGCAGTCCCAGATTGTGAGAGGGATGTTTGATAACCAGCAGTTGGACAACCCTCGAGGGGTCCCAGACTGGAGAGGGTGCAGTCTGGGCTGAGGGACAGCCCCCCACCCCCCCAGTGCACGAATTTCATGCACGGGGCCTCTAATAGATAATAAAAGCCTAATATGCTAAGTTTCTGGTAGTCCATTCAACCAATCAAAACGTAATATGCTAATGATATGCTAAGGCCGCTCAACTGCTCACTATAACATGACGGACCACAAGGGGGCAGACAGTCGACTGGTTGATCAGTCACTATGACATGCACTGACCACCAGGGGGCTGGCACTCAGACTGGTAGGTTAGCTTGCTGCTAGGGTTCAGCCAATCGGGACTGAGTGAGATGGGCTGGACATGCCCTAGAGTCCTCCCACGGTCCCTCCCCAGTTGGCCAACCTCCTATGTCCCTCCCCAGCCCTGATCGTGCACTGGTGGGGTCCTTCAGTCTTGCCTGCACTTTCTCACAATCTGGGCTGAGGACCCCCCCCCCCCCCACAACCCCTGAGTGCATGAATTTCATGCACTGGGCCTCTAGTGTTATCAGAAAATTCCAGTGGGGCCTTCACAGTTATAAAACACACTTTGCAATAGCTCCACTTCCTCTTACTATCACAATAAACCATTTGGATATTTCTATAAGAGGCCACTAGAGAGGTGAAATTTTTAGGAGTTCTTGATGGGACTGAGAACAATGTAAATTCAAAGTCAATTGAATGAAGGAGTTGTGGACTCACTGACTTACTCCATTTGGGATAGATCACCTTTTAGTTCAGAAAAGGTAGAAAATCATGTCACCTTATAGAAACATGGCTGGAAAATTGATAGACAAGTTGTCCAGGCACCAGCCACATTCCTGGATTAAGAATAGAACTGAAGTCCTAACTAGTTTGGCTCAGTGGATGGAGCATTGGCCTACGGACCAAAGGGTCCTGGGTTTGATTCTGGTCAAGGGCTCATACCTCAGTTGTGGGCTCCTCCCCAGCCCAGGCCCTGGCTGGGGCTCATGCAGAAGGCAACCAATCAATGTGTTCTTCTTACATCAATATTTCTCTCTATCATTTCCTCTCTCTCCACTCTCACTAAAAAAAAATCAATGGAAAAATATCCTTGGGTGAGGATTTAAAGAACAAAAATAAGAACTGAAGTCTCAGAAGACCATTAGAGAGATTTTCATAAGGTGATCATAGATTGGGCTGCAAAGACCTGCTACAGCAAGGAGACTCAGGAAAGCTGAAGACACTTGAATAACGGTAATCCCAGAGCCTGTGCTAAAATTTGAGTCATGAAGAAATTAAAGACTTAGACCTCTTCTCTAAACACAT
The DNA here is from genome assembly GCF_963455305.1 of Plecotus auritus. Taxonomy (NCBI): domain Eukaryota; kingdom Metazoa; phylum Chordata; class Mammalia; order Chiroptera; family Vespertilionidae; genus Plecotus; species Plecotus auritus. Next base: position 60,099,254 of record NC_137771.1, read on the forward strand.
TCCGTTTTACTTATGACTCTTAAAGAATGCTTCAATTATCTATTATCATATAACAAGCCAATATGTCATTAAAGTAAATTTGTTTCCATTAAAAACAATAAGTTACAAAACAAAAATACAAAATTTTTAATCTCTTATGATAATCTGGTTTCAGCTGGAACTACAGTCATCAGGAGGCTTGACTAACCTGGAGTATCCAACAGAGCATACTCATTATTATTACTAGAGGCCAAGTGCACTGGAGGGGTGTCCCTCAGCCCAGCCTGCACCCTCTCCAATCTGGGACCCCTCAGGGGATGTCTGACTGCCGGTTTAGGCCCGATCCCACAGGGCAGTTGACTATCCCTCCCACAATCCGGGACTATTGGCTCCTAACCACTCACCTGCTTGACTGCCTGATTGCCCCTAACTGCTTCTGCCTCCCAGCCTGACCACCCCCTAACTGCTCCCCTGCTGGCCTGATTGACGCCTAACTGCTCTCCTGCCAGCCCAATTACCTCCAACTGCCCTCCCCTGCCAGCCCGATTGCCCCCAACTGCCCTCCCCTGCTGGCCGATTGCCCCCAACTGTCCTCCCCTGCCAGCCATCTTGTGATGACCATCTTGTGATGGCCATCTTGTAACAACGTGGGGGTGGCCATCTTGTGATGACATGGGGCGGCCATCTTATGACAACATGGGGGTGGCCATCTTGTGAGGGCACAAGGGCCACCTAGGCTTTTATTAGTATAGATTATTATTACTATTATTTATTATTATTATTATTATTATTATTATATATTTTTCCCATCACCATTTATCACCTCTATGCCCTCGTCCACCTCCACCTTCCTTCTTCCACCCCACTGTTGTCCATGTCCAAGAGTTCTCTCTCTTATTTTTTTCTTTTTTGCTCAATTCCGCCACCACCACCATCAACACCCATCCTCCCTCCAGAGCTGTCTCCCTGCTCTCCATGAGTCTGTCTCTGTTTTGCTTGGTAATTCAATTTGTTCAGTAAATTCCCAATATGAGTGAAATCATATGGTACTTGTCTTTCTCTAACTGGCTTATTTCACTTAGCATAATGTTCTCTATGTTCATTCATGCTGTCACAAAGGGTAAAATTTTCTTCCTTTATACAGCAGTGTAGTATTCCATTGTATAAATATACCACAGCTTTTTTGTCCCCTCAGATATTGATGGATGCTTGGGCTGCTTCCAAATCTTGACTATTGTAAATAACACTGCAAGGTTTTTAGGTGTACTATATTTTGAACTAGTGCTTCAGGTTTCTGTGGACAAATTCCCAGAAGTGGGTTTGTTGGGTCATAAGGCAAGGGTGAGTTCTGTGATTTTAAGTTGATGCAGGCAAGCTGTTTGGAGTTCAGCTGGTTCTATCCACAAGAGTGTGTTGCACATAGTGAGGTCTTCTCATAGCATGGCCTCTGGTTTCCAAAAGTGCCAAAATGGAAGTTGCAGATTTATGATTCATCCTCAAAGTTATACAATTTCATTTCTGCTTTATTCTTTTGACCAAATTAGATGGTTATCCCAGGTTCAAAGGTCAGTTGACTTCATCTCTTTTTTTTATTTTTATTTTTACTGATTTCAGAGAGGAAGTGAGAGGGAGAGAGAGATAGAAACATCACTGATAAGAGGGAATCATTGATTGGCTGCCTTCTGCAGGCTGCCTACTGGGGATTGAGCCCACAACCCAACATGTGCCCTTGACTAGAATCGAAACTGGGACCCTTCAGTCCACAGGCCAATGTTCTATCCATTGAGCTAAACCGGCTAGAGCATGACTTCATCTCTTAATGAAAGAAATGACAAAATATTTTCAGACATCATTAATCCACTATACTTATATTGTGGAGAACTATACTACAAATACATTTTAACCAAAAAAAGGTTTGGGACTACCATCTAAATATTATATACCCATACTTTCGGTGTGGACTAAAATTATGCAATATAAACATTTTGGGGGGAACCACACGACACAACTGAATCATTGAACAGATTGTCAACTAAAATCATATTGCTTATTATATATATATATACATCTGTTGTCACAAGTATCCTAACTTATTTTTATTTTTGAACATATGTTGAATCAATAATTTGTGCTTCTTTCCAAAAATAATTTTACATGACTTTTTAGGATAACTAATTATCATTGAGTTGATATCTAGTAAATGACATGAATATCCTCACTAACTGTGAGATTTAATAAACATAAGATTATTAGCTATCATTGTAAAATACATTTACTTTTTTAATTGCTATAAAATCTCAGACAACTGAAGTATGAGTAAGTTTTTCAGAGATACCTGAACTAATGCAAAACATAAAATTTACATTATTTATTTTCTAGATTATGTAATCTTTTGTTAACATTATTTTATTACTTCAAAAAATATCATTCTAACTTAATAATTTATTTAAATAGCCATTGTAAAAGCTAAAGGATATACCAATTTAAAATCACTTGTAAACTTGTAAAATATATTTCAATGGGAAATAGAAATATTCTTGCCCTGGCCAGTGTGGCTCACTTGGTTGTGTGTCCTTTCATGCACAGAAAGGTTGCCAGTTTGATTCCTGGTCAGGGCACATGCCTGGATTGCAGGCTCGATCCTCAGGAGGGAGTGTACAGGAGGCCAATCAGCGTTTCTCTCTCATTGATGTTTCTATCTCTCTCTCTCTTTCTCCCTTCATCTCTCTCTAAAAACCAATAAACTATTCATTTAAAAAATAATAGAAAACAATCTTATAAGCTGCACCCTTCAACCGATTATTTTACTCATTTGAAATTCCTTTAAAGCATGCATTTTTATTTAAATTTTATTTATATTTATGAGTCTTTACATTAATAAGAAAACTGAAATCATAAGGGCAATTGTCAAACTCTGAAAAGATTTCTTTAAATTATTTCCCTGAAGAATAGGTCTAAGGAGCCTTATTCTTCATATGAAGTTGTCTGACAGGACGAAGCAGTTTTTCCCTCTTTCCTTGTGCTTTCATCATAAGCCAAACCTAAATGGCTCTTGTAACTCTAGATTTAGATGAGGGTTACAGCTGTATTAATTTCTGCAACACCATTGGTTATTCAGTTGAGAAGGATGTTGGTTTCGAAGTTGGCCAAATTCTGGATTGCTATTTTAGACTTAGATATTATTGTTAGTATAATAGAGCATGTGAACTCATAATAAAAGTCTGTTTTCTTTAAAAAATGAAAAGAACTTTGGGGTTTCAAAGGAAATTTTCTTGGAAAACTTTAGCTCACATACATTAATTTTTAGGTAAAGAACAATCTTCATAAACTCAATTGAATGAAAGAAATCTTATAAAATAATATGGAATTGATTTCAGTTTAGGACTATTTCTTTTTTTTTTTTAAAGCCAACCAAGTGACAAGAAATAATGAGCCTCAGAATATACTATACTCTTACATGCCTGTATGATTTTTTAAAAAATCAATTCACTTTTTCTTTGTATGTGTGTATATGTCTATAGCTATGAGGATTACCAGATAGATGATAGATACTTCACCCTTTAAATTGTATTGTCCTTTTTGAATCCTCAGCAGCCTTCAGTAACCTAGCTTAGCATTTAATAGAACTTCAGTCTGTGTGAGTTACTGTAAATCATTCATGTGGAATCCCTGAACTATCAGGGCAAATTGGCACAATGACTGGCATTATCCAAAATAGGGAAAAGTCAGATTTTATGAGTATTATGACTGGCTTTGAGCAGTGAAAAACTAAATTTAATTAGCATTACAAAAATACAGTCCCTGTGGTTTACCTTGGCTTGCCTACATGGCAAACATCTCAAGCAATTAACTTGAGTTTGGCATATACAGGCATGACACAAAACAGTACATGAAATAATTCTATGTCCTATTCACATTGATCTCGTATATGATGCCTAAAATTCTAAGCATAAAAATAGCTTTTAAATACAGTCAAATGAAGTCTAAAAGACATTAAAGTCTATAAACATGACCTTTTGTTTTTAAAAATAGGATTATTGCTATATACCCTGTTTTTCCAAAACCAGCAAAATTCCTACAATCCCCATCTTTTACTTTCATGGAAAGAGTCTATACCTACGTTATTTTTCATTCACAGACACTGAATTTTCAACCTGAATTGTTTTGAAATCTGGACACTTCATATTCTAAACTCTAGTTGTTGGCCAACTCATCCCATTTTAAAAAATGCTTGGACATCAAGTTAGTTTGTTAAGTGCTAATATGTGTTAGACTGCTAGGTGAACCAAATTGACCAGTTAATTTTAGCCTCCTATCTAGTCAAATATATGAAAAAAATATTTAAATTAGTAATTTCTGTAAAATAAAATTTTTAAAATATCTGCTAAAAATAATCCCTTTCATGCATAATTGTGTTGACTGACCCAATCCCTGTGTCTAGAGAAGATGAAGTTGCCTGACTGATTCTGTGCTTTCTATAATATTGAAGGACTTTACATACACACACGACACACGTATACATGATAGATACAGCTTTCCTGGTTTTATCTTTTGTCTGATTGGCAGATAAGTACCTTATAAAAATGTAAACATTACATAAATATGCACCTATCTCCAAGTACCCTAAATTTGTCATCTTGTAGATAAAAAAATCAATGTTTTTAGTTCTAATTTTTCTTCAGATATTCATGTTAGGTCAATATATTCAGAGTTATCTCTACTTATTCCTACTCACTACAAGTGCAGTACAAATGCAAGAGATGTATCTCCCGTGCTTTGACTTAGCAAGAAATTCATCCCTTTACATGGTAAAACAGACAGGAGAAAATGATTGTCTCTATACTTGTTTCCACTAAAAGAAACAATTTTGCAGCTATTTCTAGATGTATGCATAATTCAATAGCCCCCAATAGTTAGACATTAAAGGCATATGAGATAATTTTCAACTTGATTTTTAAGAATTATCCAATGATCATATGTTATTGGTTTGGTTTTTTTTATACATTACTAACTAGCATTTTGTTTGTATGGAACTTAAAGAAGAGACTGCTTTGTGCATTGGATTAAATTAACTAAATAAGGAATTTTACAACATTCTAACTTCAGTGTTAAATGTTACTTAAGAATATCTTTTTAATCATCAAGTCATTACAAAGTCTTCTTTTTCCTGAAGCTAATTCTGAGCAGGTCCATGGATACCAGTCAAACTTGGCTTATTTGAACTGGTCAAACTGGAATTGTGTGAATGGGCAATTGTCCCAAGGCAGTCTAAGAGTGACTAGATCAAAAGTCACATGGAGAGTGGCCAGACAAGGGAGGGTAGTGGCTTGAGGATTAGAGTTGATAATTCGGGGGAATCCAGGAAACACAAAATGCAATGTTATATTCTGAGCTTTGAATGTTTTGTGGCAATAGTGAATGATACACTTTGATGAAGTTCTAAGAAAGCACACCAAGGTCAGAATCTATATATATAAAAGCCTAAGTGACGGTTCAACCAGTCTACTGATTAACAGGTCCCTATGACGTGCACTAACCACCAGGGGGAAGACGCTCAGCACAAGAGCTGCCCCCTGGTGGTCACTGTGCTCCCACAGTGGGAGCACCGCTCAGCGAGCTTACGGAGCAGCAGTGGCAGCAGGCGCAGCAAGGCCAGGATGAGCAGGAGTGGTGTAGCACCCGGCCTGGGCTCAGGCTCCTCCCTGGCAGCCTGCTACTTCGCGCACTACTATACCCCTCGGGGGATGTCAGACTGACAGTTTCGGCCCAATCCCCACAGCCTGGGGTCCCTCAGCCTGGCCTGCGGGGATTGAGCCAAAACCAGCAGTCTGACATCCCCTGAGGGTTCCCGGATTGCGAGAGGGTGCAGGCAAGACAGAAGACTGAGGGACCCCACTGGTGCACAAATCCATGCACCGGTCTTCTAGTTAGGAAATAAAAAAAAAAAAAAGCAGAAGAACATACAGGAAGAAGTTCAAGTAAATTGGCTGATTCAGGGAAGAAAAAAAATATCCTCTACCCTCTAAGGGTCTCTGGCTGGACCTAAGAATCAAACCAACATAAAATAGATTAAAAGGAGAAAACCAGAAATTTGATTTTTATAAGGAAACCTTCACAAGAGAATGAAGACTGGAAAAAGTGAGCAGAACAGAAAATTTTTATACTTTTTAGACAAAGAAACAAATAAGATGAAGGGGGTTGGGCTAGGAGCACTCAATTGTAGAGAAATAATTGGGAAGATAAGAGTTAGTTTAACAAGGTATTTTGTACAGATTTCTTAGCCTCAATTCTGTCTCTGGTTATGAGAATGTTTTCCTTCCTCCTCGTACATGGAAGAAGAATAATGATTTCAGAATGTCATCTTGCACCTGCTCTTTCTCAATTACCTTTAACTCAAAATAATCAATATGCCAAAGCAGCATATTTTGGGGTGACATATTCTAAACTCTACTATTCAATTTCTGTTTTCCGGATTCTCACAGCAACTGAATGGCATAAGCAATAAAATTGTAGTTTGCTAGTATTTAGTATTTAAACAAAGTTAACAAGGAATGGTGTATAGTTGGCTCATGAACCACAGGGTTTGAATTGCGTGGACCCACTTATACATGTATTTTTTCCTGAACAAATGTACAGTCTGCTCACCACATCCCCAGGGTTTTTCATCTGTGGATTTAACCAACCATGGATAGAAAACAGTATTTTTTTCAAAAATATTCACCTAAGAATGTTTCCAATGATTTTTTTTTTAGACGAGAGAGAGAGAGAGAGAAAGAGAGAGAGAGAGAGAAAGAGAAACATCGATATGAGAAAAACATCAGTTGGTTGCCTCCTGGGTGTGCCCCAACCAGGGATCAAACCGACTAACTGAGCCACCCAGCCAGGACTAGAAAACAGTATTTTTGATCCACTGTTGGGAATCTACGGATGTGGAGGGCTAACTGTATGCATTGTTCTAGGCCATTTTGTATAAGGCACTTGAGCATCCTCAGATTTTGGTATCCGCAGTGTCCTGGAATCAATCCCCAGTGGCTAGTGAAGGACTATAATAGAATATGAGATGGCCAGTTAAAGCTGAAACTGTTGGATCACTGCCCAATTAGATATCCTTGGGAAATGCCTTCTCAATTTCTGCCGGAATTTCCTTAAGAGCTGGAATCCTTTTGGTGCTGCAGCCGCTTTGCAGAGAGAAAAGTGCCCAGGAGCTTCAGATCTAACAGGCAGTGGAGTAGCCTCGAGGGACTGGTGCCATAGTTTAAAGGCCCAGCTGCCTTGCCTTGATATGGGACAAACTGCCATGTAATTTATGCTTATGAGCTCTCTGCACCTGTAACTTCCCATTGCTTGGTTTCTTGGCCTTTACTCTCCTGTTTTTCCCACTGCTGTTCTGGTTTCCCCTGAGAACACGTGTACACACATTTTACTCTCAATGTTGTCTTCTGGGGATAGCAGATGACACCGTCTGCTAAATAATTAGGATTATACCAGAAACTCAATTAGCATTGTAGCCATAATCCAAGGTCAAATGTTAACTGCTCCCTATGCAAATGATGCTCACTATGCAGCTATGGTTTCTGTTAGGTGTAGGTGGATGTTTCTCAAACTATAGTCCAAGAATCACCTGCATCAGAGTCATTGTGGATGATGATTAACATGCAGGTTTTTAAGCCCTGCCACATTTCTCTTGAATCGGAGTCACTGAGGCTTGGAACAGGAAGTGGGCATCTTTAAAGAAAGCCTCTAAGTCAGTGGTTCTCAACCTTTCTAATGCCGCGACCCTTTAATACAGTTCCTCATGTTGTGGTGACCCCCAAACATAAAATTATTTTCGTTGCTACTTCATAACTGTAATTTTGCTACTGTTAATGAGTCGTAATGTAAATATCTGTGTCTTCCGATGGTCGTGACCCACAGATTGAGAACCGCTAGCAGGGTCGCCTAAGGCCACCGGGAAACACAGATATTTACATTATGATTCATAACAGTAGCAAAATTACAGTTATGAAGTAGCAACGAAAATAATTTTATGGTTGGGGGTCACCACAACATGAGGAACTGTATTAAAGGGTCGCGGCATTAGAAAGGTTGAGAACCACTGCTCTAAGTGATGTTTATGCATAGACGGTTAAGAAACTCTGATCCCAGTCATGTATGAAAAGCAGGTTTATTTCATAGCTCCCAGATGGTCGGAGTTGTTATTTGTGGAATCGTCTAGGCTGGCTTTAGCAGAGAAACCAGACAGATCTGACGTTATCTGAAAGTATACACACTGTCTGCCAGGAATAAGTCGATTTCTTAGAGATAATAAACTTATTTAAGACTCTTTTTAAAGATGAGGAATCTAAGATCTAGAGAGGTTAAGTGGTTTGCCCAATAACATGAAGAGGCTATCTTTAGATGGGACAAAGGCCCAGGTTTCCTAATTCCCGAACAGTTGTGGTCCTCCTCTAGCATGTATTCATACTACCACTATTGAATTAAAGCAAAATAACAATAATAATAACAACATCAGCAATCATGTTTGCAATCACAGGTAAAGTTTTGCCGATGACTATTTGCATGCATGCACACACACACCTGCCTCTATGAGAAAAGATTATTTGTTTCATGCATATTTCTCCAGTTTTCCCTTTCGTTATGCCATATCCATCACAGAAGGTTGATTCAGATGGCTACAGAAGCCAGACACAAAGGAGTTTCATCTGGGGATATTTTCATATGAATATGGCTTTGCCTAGAATATATTAAAATATCTAGTAGTTTAAATTAATTAAGTGATAGGCTAGTCAATATTATATATAAGCAAAATATCAAACGCTTGGCATTATGTAAATACAGCAAGCACTGACTGCCTGAATTGCTCACTGTTCAACCAGGTTTGCTATCATGTGAGCAGTGCCTGAGGATTTATACAGTCATATACATGACCACATTCCATTGAAAATCACAAATGTTTGGGGGATTATCTCCTTTTTAAATACCATTGCTTTGATCTCATTAATGTGCATAATTAGTGTTGAGTGTATAGTTTTAAATTTACACATTTATTTAAAATTTTTAATCTAAGGAAGAAATGAAATTTTTAAAAATTGGATTATTTCTTACTGGTTTTTCAAAATATTCACTAGACTTACATGAGAAAAGTGAATAAGCTGGCAGTTTTGATCTATTACTACAACATGTTTATAATTTTATTTAATATGAAGTTAGCATTTACAATGTTTAATCATTACTGTTTTAGATGAGTTTTACTCAGCTCAGACTACATTCTCTTCTCACACAGTGAAATATGACTTTTTTATGCGTGTTACTCTTTGGAGGTTGTGCTGTAGATACTAAGATGCTTGTATTGAAATGGCTACATTTAAAATGAATAATTCATGAGATTTTGTTTTGTGTAGTTCTTAAAGTATCTCATTGGATACTTTAAGGCATTATTAATATGCTTATGATATTTTCCTCATTTTAATGGAAATAGCAGCAAATCATATACTAACTGTACAACACAGCTATTAGTATTTATATTTTTATGCCCAAGCTATAATCCAGAAGCTTTAGAAATTGTCTATCCCTAGAAAAGCATAGCTTTATCTAATATAAGTTTATAAGGTATGTAGCTATGCTAAGCCTTATCATGAAGTATCTCTATAAAATGACCATTGAAACAATATGGTAGCTATTGCCAATCTATACAAATTCTCTCTCAATTCCATAAGTTACAGTGCTTATTTTTCCTCCAATTATTATACTGTTAGTCTAGTAGATAGGACTTTTATCTCTGTTTATACTCTGTAAATAGTTTATTGTCTGAATTTTGCTTTCTGTCTTAAAACCTGTGCCTAACCACAAGGAAAGAAATAAAGAATAGGGTATATTAGTATATGTATTTCTGGTTCACCTGCTTTTCTTTCTGACTACTATATACCATTATTTTTCATTTTCATTATTCATTTTGTATGTAGATATACTGTGCATTTATTTATTTAATGTTTATAAAATACATATACTTTTAACTCACTTATCTCAAAAACTACAATAGGTTTTGTTTGTTTTTACTGGGTGAATTTAATTTCAATGCTAGATCCAGCAAGTCTCCTAACTATTGTTTCAGGAGATAAAATGACAGTTTGGTACAGTGGAAAGATCTAACTTGGATGACAGAAGTCTTATTGGGGTTAAAGCTCTGTGATCAACACCTGTGAACTATGGGATACTACATCACCTTCCCTCTGTTTCATCACCAATAAAATAGAATTTCCTATAATGACACTTCATGTGACACTAGATAATGATCCCTAAACATGCCCATGTCCTAATTCCTGGAACCGTGACTATGTTACTTCATAGTCCTTGACTATGTTAAGGACTTCCTAGAAGGAATTAGGACTTTGAACATTAAAATAAAGAGATTATCCTGGATTATCTGGATGGGTCCAGTACAATGGTATGGGTTGTTAGGCTGAAAAGGAAGGCAGAATGGTGAGAGATCCGATGACGAAAGAGGCAGCAGAGATTTAAAGCTTAAGACTCAATACACCATTACTGACTTTGGAGGTAGAGGGAACCATGTGCCAAGGAATGCAGAGGCTGGGAGCAGCTCTTAGCCCACAGACATCAAGGAAATGGGAACCTCAGTGCTAGAACCAAAAGAAACTGAATTTTCTCTACAGTGAATGAACAAGAGCCTCCTGAAAGAAATGTAGCCTGCTGATATCTTGCAGAACTATAAATTGTACATTTGTGTTGTTTTAAGCCACTAAATTTGGGCTCATTTGTTACAATAGCAGTAGAAACCAATGTAATATAGTTGAAGCAGATGTAAGCTGTATATGAAAATATTTTCCAAGCTCCAAAGCCTGGATTCAATTCAATAAACATTGTTAAGAGCTACTGGACACTCTGACTTGTACCAGGCATATGAAAAAACAAAAAACAAAAAGCAAGATATCATCCCTGGTCTCAAAGAGCTAATATATTAGCAGGAGAGACAAGCATATAAATAAAGGAATCAAGGCCACTCTATGTCAAATACGTTACGTCAGAAACAAAGTGTAAGAAGCAGTGAAGGCACAGATGAGGAAGCTTGGTTTTCATAGTTATGAATTATCTTGTATTTTTAATTCTCATTCAAAAGAATCTCTACATTTTTAATAAAACAGAGAGCTAGTTTCTATTTTTTCTCTGACATTTTATAAAAGTATATTTGTGTGTGAAATTTCTATATTAAACACCTCTATGGAAAATGGCCTATATCTAACTGGTTGCAAAAATGGTTTTCCTATTTTTTATTCCCAAACTGTAAACACCTTTTGGACTCTTGAGCTCCAGTGGTCAAAAAGTCTTCAAAAATGAGGTTTTGTCTGTCAATGTAGATTGTTGAAAAGTTAATTTATTATTGGAAAATGGACTTACTTTCTGTACCCCTAATCACATAAAATTATTATTCTTTTCATAGTTAATATTATGTGTTAACTTAATAAAGCTATTGTGCCCATTTTAGATAGTACTGTGATGGTATTGTTTTAGATGTGATTAACATTTAAATCAGTAGACTTTTAGTGGAGCAGATTTACTTCTATAATGTGAGTGAGCCTCATCTGATCAGTGGAAGGTCTTAATGGAAAAAACTGAGAAGATCTTAAAAGAAAAAGGAATTCTGCCTCCAGGATGCCTGTGGATTCAAGATTGCAACATCTACTCTTAGATCTCCAGACTGCCAGCCTGCTCTGCGATTTCAGACTTCCAGACCCCACAATCATGAGAATCAGTTCCCAAAATAAATCTCTCTCTATATACACACTCATCCTATCAGTTCTGTTTCTCTGCAGAACTGTGACTAACACAGTTTTTATAATTGATGACACACTGTTCTGTAAAACATAGTCACTCTCCTGCTATCTTTGTAAAATGACACAATTTTTTGGTATCCATACATTTTTTTTTGTGTATAGAAGTATGTATAAGGAAAAAATAGGAAAAGGACATTTCTCATCAATAATAAAGAGTAAAAATTAAAACTATCAACTGTAATAAATTACTAATAAATTATAACCTTTTCTTTTACTATTATATATAGGTAACTAGAGGCCTGGTGCATGAATTCGTGCACTTGGGGGGGGCAAGTACCCCAGCCTGGCCTGTGCCCTCTCACAGTGTGGGAGCCCCACGAAGAATCGCCCCAAAGAGTTAGGCCCCGCCCACCCATCCAGGGCTCCTTGATGGATTTCCCCAAAGAGGTAAGCTGGAGCCGGGGGTCCCGCCTCCGTGGTGGGCGCAGGGCCATGGGAACCCCAGCAGAAGCTGTGCAGAGTGGCTGCCTGGCACCGCCTCCACTGTGCGTGCAGCCATCTTGTGATGGTGTGAGAGCATCACAGTGTGATGGCACGAGGACCACCTAGGCTTTTATTAGTAAGGCTAGACACCCGATGCACGAAGATTCGTGCAAGAATGGGCCTTCCTTCCCCTGGCTGCTGGCACCGCCTTGGCTCTGGCCAGAGCAGCCTTTCTGCTCCTGCGCCGCCTTTCCGCTCCAGCCCAGAGCTGCCTTTCTGCCTTCCCATGCTGCCCAGAGGCCCGGAGGAGCTGGGATGGTGCAGAAGGCCTGTGTCCCATCCTGACCCCGGCTGCTCAATGCCTGCGTATGCAAATTAACCAACCAGCTTTGGTGGGTTAATTTGCTTCCCCCTCCTGATTGGCTGGTGGGCATCGCAAAGGTATGGTCAATTAGCATGTTATTCTTTTATTAGGTACATAATTCTTTAAATGTGGGTGAGAGAACTAGAATCTCCTGAAAGATACATATGATATGATAAAGTAAAATGTAATTTAAAAAAAAATAAAATCTGATTTTTATTGAATATGTATGCCATTTCTAAATGTTCTGAATTATTACTATCAAGTTATTCCCATGAAAACAATGCCCTTTAACTAGCACTCTTTATTATATTACAAGAGGCCCGGTGCACAAAATTTGTGCACAGGGGGGGTGTCCCTCAGCCCAGCCTGCACCCTCTCCAATCTGGGACCCCAGGACTGCTGGCTCCCAAATGCTTGCTTGCCTGCCTTCCTGATTGGCCCTAACCACTTCTGCCTGCCAGCCTGATCACCCCCTAACCACTTCCCTGATAGCCTGATTGATGCCTAACTGATCCCCTGTCAGCCTGATTATCCCTAACTGCCCTCCCCTGCAGGCCTGGTCATCCCTAACTGCCCTCCCCCACAGGCCTGGTCACCCCCAACTGCCCTTCCCTGCTGGCCTGGTAGCCCCCAACTTCCCTCCTCTGCCAACCTGGTCACCCCTAACTGCCCTCCCCTGCAGGCTTGATCGCCCCCAACTGCCCTCCCTTGCAGGCCTGGTCCCTCCAAACTGCCCTCCCATGTTGGCCTGATCACCCACAACCGCCTTTCCTTGCAGGCCTGGTCCTTCCCAACTGCCCTCCCCTGCTGGCCATCTTGTGGCGGCCAACTTGTGTCCACATGGGGGCAGGATCTTTGACCACATGGGGGCAGCCATCTTGTGTGTTGGAGTGATGGTCAATTTGCATATTACTCTTTTATTAGATAGGATAGAGGCCTGGTGCATGGGTGGGAGCCTGCTGGTTTGCCCTGAAGGGTGTCCTGGATCAGGGTGGGGGTTCCCTGGGGGTGTGGGGTGGCCTGGGCAAGGGGCCTGTGGTGGTTTGCAGGCCAGCCACAGCCCCCGGTGACCCAAACAGAGGCCCTGGTATCTGGGATTTATTTATCTTCTATAATTGAAACTTCGTAGCCTTGCGCGGAGGCCAAGGCAGGCCAGGGCTGCAGAAGCTTGGCTTCCTCCATTGCTGGTGGCAACTCAAGCCTCCTGCTCTCTCCCCCTCTGTGGCTGCTGCCATTTTTGTTGGGATTTATTTATCTTCTATAATTAAAACCTTGTAGCCTTGAGTGGAGTCCAGGGCTGGCCAGGGTGTGCGGAAAGCTTGGCTTCCTCCATTGCCAGGGAAACCCAAGCCCCCTGCTCAGTGGCCGCATCCATCTTGGTTGGGTTAATTTGCATACTCACTCCTGATTGGCTGGTGGGCGTGGCTTGTGGGTGTAGTGGAGGTATGGTCTATTTGCATATTACTCTTTTATTAAGATAGGATATTTACACCTCTACCCATTATTTTATTTACTCTATAAAATATATCTATAAGCTAGGCCTTATTTTTCCCTATTTCTGAATTATAAAGTTAATTCACAGAAAAAGTACATTGTTATATAGTTAAGAGGGAAAGCCAAAAGCTATCCCATGTGTGTCTCATTTAAATGCTGTTCCTGCTCTAGCCATTTTAGCTCAGTGGATGGAGCACTGGCCTGCGGACTGAAGGGTCCCAGGTTCAATTCCAATAAGGGCACATGCCCTGGTTGGGGTTTGATCCCCAGTGTGGGTCAGTGATTCTCTCCCATCATTGATGTTTTGATCTCTCTCTCCCTCTCTCTTCCACTCCGAAATCAATAAAAATATGTTTAAAAATAAATAAATAAATATATATATATAAATATATAAATAAATAAATTCTGTTCCTTACCAATAATCTACTTAAGATAGTTTACACATTAGAGGTTAGAGAACCTGCTCATCTAAGTTAACTGGTGAACTTGGCATACTCAATCAACTATCATTAACTGAATGTCATGTGGTCAATGGATAGATACAGTATATCACAATTAGTTTGGTGGGAAAATGCCATAGAACTTTAATGGTAGATTTTGAAGTTATATCCCTGCCCCTGACACACACACACACACACACACACACACACACACACACACACCACAAGAACTCTGATGTTCTGCATTTCTTTCTTAGTCTGTAACCAATTGTTACATTTTAAAAATGTTGACAAGATTAGTATTTAGCACTTCACTTAGAGTTCTCTATCAGTCAGACTAGACTAGATTATGCTGCAGTAACAACCTCCACATCCAATGGATTAAAAGAAAAAAGTATTGTTTTTGCTCCTATCTTACCTGTAGCACTAGTCATGAGGGAGGCTTTGCTTATCAGAATCTTTCAGGAACTCAGGCCAACAAATTGCTAACCATCTCATATGTTGCTGGCCAACATGGCAGAAGAACAAACATGGGATCTAAAATCGACAATTAAATTCTTTACATTGAAAACTGTCCCTCCACTTATAATCTTGTAGAACTTCTCACTTGACCACACACCACCACAGGGGGGCCAGAAAGTACAACCTTATCATGCTTTGGGAGAGTGAAGGGCAGAGACTATTTGATGTATAGCATACATTTTATTAACAGTTCTAAACAGACCCATTTCAGAAAAAAACAAAAACCACCTTGTATAAGAATAAATCATTTAAAGCAGTGTTTCCCAAAACGTGGGTCCTTAGAAATATTAGTATTCCTTATAATGTTTAAAGCTTTTCATTAAAAAAAGAAATGCTCACGAGGTCAAATTAATTGGGGCAATTTCACATACTAGGTCTAATATATTAATTAAGGATGATGAAAAATCCTTTTGTACAAAAATCTCTTTACTTTTTCAGTCCATCATATCTCAGTTATGAAATACTAGTGTTCTGTAGGACAGTTTTATAAATCCTAGTTTAAGATAAAGAACAGTGAGTGATTTACTACAGGTGGATTACTGACACTTTTTCCATGGATCACTGTCTAACCTTGTGCAGTGTTCTCCAGGAGAGCACATCACTGGGTGGAAATGGATTATAGGGAGTAGTAGGACTAGGTCTTTCTGCAAACCAATTTTCACCTGTTGCCAGGAGTTGAAGTACCAAAGCCATGGGCAATCTGGAAAAATTTAATAGCATCTTTGTGAACAGTATATAACGTTGTGAATGGTATACATCGGCCGTGGGCAAACTACGGCCCGTGGGCCGGATCCGGCCCATTCGGCTGTTCTATCTGGCCCGCGGAGCCAAAAGAGCGGAGGGTTCTCTTGCTCTCCCCTCCGCTCCTTCACCAGCAGCAGTGTTAACATGGCAACATCGGGGAAACACGGCCGCAGCTCCTTCTTCTGAGTGGGCGGATATAAATCTGCCCATTCAGTAGAAGGAACAACCTCTCAATCTTCTAGAGGCTCCTTGTAATGCCCGCGGACATGTCCCCTGACATCACCCTGGGAATGCGTAGACACGTTATCGTGGTGATGTAGGGAGACACGCCCCTGGAGAGCACAGTATCAGAGCATTAGCTAAAAAGGAGACCAACAACACTGTTCCCACTGAAGTTGATGTTTTAACGACCAAAAACCTTTCAACCCAGTCTACATTGCCATCTACATCTACGTCCTGGGCATAATTTGGAAGTTGCACTAAATAAAATGTTTAATTTACTGTTTACACATTTTGTTCTTTTCTATTTGTTTTAGTTTTAAATTATTTTATTATATTTAAGTTTAATTTGAAAGGCTTTTGTACCTTTCCTTTGTTAGGCAATTTTATTTTGCCTTTGCCATCTTCAATATAAGGTATGTTATTGTGCTATGATTCCTCCATTTTTTGAAGTTTCAAATTATAATAATTAGTGTTTACATTCTTCTTGTTAAAATGTTTGAAATGAATAAAACTATTGAAATTAAAAAAAAGACCATACCCTTTTATGTAATGATGTTTACTTTGAATTTATATTAGTTCACACAAACACTCCATCCATGCTTTTGTTCCGGCCCTCTGGTCCAGTTTAAGAACCCATTGTGGCCCTCGAGTCAAAAAGTTTGCCCACCCCTGGTATACATCCTTTTATTTGGGATGATTATTAGGGTACATTTTTTAAACTTTTTAAAATAAGTTTACTATTAAAGAAATTCTAGAAACATTTTATTTTGTTGATTGATGTTATTTATCCATGATATTTATTAAAGTGGACACCAAATATTCAACATTCTAAGTGAGCATGTGAAGTGCAAATAAAGGCCAGATTGTTTAAGAATTTAAAAGACCCCAAAAGTAAAGACTCCAGAAGTTCGTAAAGGTTATATATTTAGCTTTTATCCCCATAAATCCTTTATTTTCATTTATCAGCACTATCAAGAATATGTCTTTAGCTATTAAAGCTATTTTTCCATTAAAGCTTTTTTTTTTATTTTCTCTTCCTTCTCCTCGCTCGGTTTACTTCTTATAAAACTTCATCTTTTAACTGAAAGCACTATTTTATGGATAATTTCACTCTCAGTCTAAATTAGGTCACATCCTATTTGTATACACTATTTATCTAGACTTCATGATATTTTCCACACTTTACAGCAACTATTTATTTGTATGATTTCTTATAACCAGCCCTGCAATCCTTCACATTTGTGTGGAAGCAGGGCCATGACACTGTGTACCCGACTGTGTATCCCCAGTGCCGTGTATACAAACAGGCTCAGAGGAGGACTCAGTGAACCCTGATGAATGAAGGAATGAAAACCTTGGTATACGGCAGTTATATCCTCGTATGTGCACTTTAGAATCTAAGCTCCTAGGTGCAAGCTTTATATCTTTTTTTTTCTTATAGTAAAATAATAGAGCACATAATTATGTATAAAAATATTGAAGGGTAAGTTGAAAAAGAAATGAAAAATAAGAATGAATGAATACTTCTTTCCATGTAATCTATTTGTGTTCAACATTAGCAGAGTAGATTTGCAAAATTTACTTTTGGTTTGTTTCACATGGACAACGATTAATTGCAATTTGCAAACATGGGAGGAAGAGGTATATTTTAACTGGGTTTATCTAGAGTGTGATGCTCATTATCCAAAGGAAGTTTAAACATTTTGAGGAACTTCTACATTCATTTACTTTTACATCCATTCAAAAAGGATCAGCAAAATCAATGTGAACGAATGAGTTAAACAGTTTGTTTTCCATTGCTTGTTTGGTAAACCTCCAATTAATGAAAAGGACTGGTTGTTTGGTTATTTGTTTGAATTTTTAGGTCAACTACCAACAGTTAAAGTACTACTATTATTTGTTAGGCCATAGTAAATTAGAGCAAATTAAACATTTTTTTACTACTGATACTAAAAGTGTCCAGTTGAGTTTCTCAGGAGTAGAAGGACTTGAAAATAGACATTATAAAGAGAAAATAAAACAGGCATGATACATAGGAAGTTAGTGCATACCATTTGCAAAGCTGATGGATAAAATATGGACTTTAATACATAAAAACTATTTAAAGAGAAGCATAACAATTTTTGGAGGGTAAAAGTGATTATGTAAAACAGCTACTTATTGATAATGATTTTGTCAATTGGTTCTAAATTGCAATAAAGCCTGATATTAGTCAGGTTTAGTGTTTAGCTGAGCCATTTTTCACTTAAATGAGTAATTTAGCTATTGATCTGTTTTTCCTTTTGCATAATTTGAGATGTTTATTTTCAGCTTTAATGTAACAACAATACATTAAAAGAAAAGTATGACTTTAAGAGACTCATCTTTTCATCTAGATTTATAGAAGAATATATATGGTGCTTGGTATTCTTTAATATTGTAGCTCAAAATATTTGTAGGAAGATTGTCCAGAAGACATTAGCTTGAT
Source organism: Plecotus auritus (assembly GCF_963455305.1). Lineage (NCBI taxonomy): Eukaryota > Metazoa > Chordata > Mammalia > Chiroptera > Vespertilionidae > Plecotus > Plecotus auritus. The sequence goes on from NC_137771.1 coordinate 60,117,758, forward strand.
TTTGAAATCCTTAATTTCCAAACATTTTGGTAATTCTATTGTACATAACCTTTTATAGTTCAGGTCATTTTTATAGATACAAAATTCAAGAAAATTGAATTTCTAAAGTGAACAGTAGAATATAGCTATATTTTTCCCTTAGCTAGGAAATTATTAACAATGAAATGTCTTTCCTTATAAAATCTCTCATTAATTTCTTTAAGTAAATGTTTTCATTTATGGTACTAAAGTTGATTTTCTTTTTTATTAAAAATAATCTATATATTCAAGTTAAGAATTCTAGAATTTCAAGTTAGATTAAATTTGCTGAATAAAAATACAATTAAATGGAAGTTTATATGATGGCATTTTTCCTATAATGTCAAGAATATCATATCTTCAGTTTGAAGTGCTTCTCAAAGCTTCCTAGTTAAGCAATGATAAAGAATGACATTGCCTGGCTGGTGTGGCTCAGTGGTTGAGCATTGACTCATCAATCAGGAGGTCAGGGTTCGAATCCCAGTCAGGGCACATGCCTGGGTTGCACGATTGATCTTCAGTAGGGGGCATGCAGGAGGCAGCTGATCAGTGATTATCTCCCATTATTGATGTTTCTCTCTCCCTCTCTCTTCCTCTTTCTGAAATCAAGAAAAATACATTTTCAAAAAAAATGACATCATTTTTTCTATGATGAGATGTAACTTAATTCAATAGTGCAATTGTATATTCATGATAAAGAATTGAAAATACTGAATTTTTAAATATATCTAAAAATATCTAAGTAGCTCCCCTTAACTTGGGCCTTGCTTTTCACTGAACATATTTTGTCGGGGGTACATTCTAATCATTAGAATAAAAGACTCACCCCTAGGCCTCTAAGAGGATTAATTATGAAAAGGATTAAGAAATAATATGATGGGAATTTATATTTTTGACATTGCATTAGTAGATGAAGTTTTATGAGGAATAAATAAATTGCAAATGGACAAAAATGAAGGCAAGCACCATGTTTGCAGCTGCTTTCCTAATGCTTTCATTTGGTTGCTTACCTCCATCCTTCATTTGTTTCCTAACAATGGGTATGAAATCACATACCCCCCCCAAAAAAGAATCTATTTGGGTGCACTTGTCCTTGAAAAGTTAAACAATGGCCATTGTGAAAATCAGAGGAAAGAAGGAAAACAATAGTAAGCAAACTGTTTGGTCTTGGCTCTAGTTTACTAGAGTTAAGGGGTGATGATAGGTAAGAAAATGCATCCTATCTAATAAAAGAGTAATATGCAGATTGACCATCACTCCAACACACAAGATGGCTGCCCCATGTGGTCAAAGATCCTGCCCCCATGTGGACACAAGATGGCCACCACAAGATGGCCAGAAGGGGAGGGCAGTTGGGAGGGACCAGCCCTGAAAGGGAGGGCAGTTGTGGGCGATCCGGCCAGCAGGGGAGGGCAGTTGGGGGTGACTGGATCTGCAGGGAAGGTCAGTTGTGGGGGGGACCCAGGCCTGTAGGGGAGAGCAGTTGAGGGGTACCAGGCCTGCAGGTGAGGGCAGTTAGGGGTGACCAGGCCTGCAGGGGAGGGCAGATAGGGGTGACCAGGCCTGCAGGGGAGGGCAGTTAGGGGCAAACAGTCTGGCAGGGGAAGGCAGTTAGGCATCAATCAGGCTGGCAGGAGAGTGGTTAGGAGGTGATCAGGGTGGCAGGCAGAAGCGATTAGGGGCAATCAGGAAGGCAAGCAGGTGAGCAGTTGGGAGCCAGCAGTCCTGGATTGTGAGAGGGATCCCAGATTGGAGAGGGTGCAGGCTGGGCTGAGGGACACCTCCTCCCCCGTGCACGAATTTCGTGCACCGGGCCTCTAGTTGAACTATAATGTCCACAACATTCCTGTCATCCTGCTAGCAAAGGGATTTGGTTTTTGTTCAATTAGTTGTTTTCTCTTTCCATCTTGTTCAGTTTCCAACTTCCAAATCCTTCCCTTTCCTTGAAGCATGTGAGAGAAACACAAAATGTCAGATGTGATTTCTGTACAAACTTGCTTTGTAAATGTGGTATTGCTCTGGGTCACCTTTTATGGTCCATGAGACAAGAGTTTTGAGGCTTCTTTGCAATCCAGTTAAGTTCATCAGGTTTGAAAATTATGTGGGGTTTTGGACCAAAGTCACAGAAGAAATAAAAGAATTTATCTGAAAGTGTTCTGGCCTTTGTGTACTCCTCAGAAATCTTGTATGCTCTATCAATATTTTATTTTAGGTTCTAATTATTCTTTCCTTCTTGGAGTATGATTAATCTATTTCATAAATACCTTTATGGTTTTTTTTTTAAAACAAGCTCACATTATACACACACACACATTAAAACACTAAGCTGGCAGAGAGGCATTTTTTATTTTAAGCTCTACTCAGGGTAAAACTATTCTCTTTGGATTGATGGTGATATTAGGAGAAGTCAAACAAAGATTATTACATGTATTCCAATTTAAACTTTTTACTCATTTTCCAATAATTGCACTTCAGAAGCCTTGAAGATGTGTTCTCAAATTTTAAGAACCTTTGGGAAATTAGCCAGTTTTGTACTAATAAATTAATGATATAGTTGAAATAACCTTTTCCAAGGTAACATAAAGGGCTGTGGCATTGTTCTACTTTCTTAGGGATAATGTAAGTTTTTAGTTGACCTGGAATAAAATCTGTACAATTTCCTTTCAGAAAAAACAATGTCAGTTTAACTTCTCTGAATGGCATTCTATTTTGTATCCATAGTAGCAAAAGTCTTGGTGTTTCTTTCACATTTTTAATTATTTCTCAAATTGCAGAGTGAATCTACCCTATTAATCATAGTATTAAGTTCTCTTTTGGCAAGGGCATATATTGAGGAGTAGGGGGGTGATGGTGTGTTTGATATTATCAGATACAATGTTTTAAACTCTGCTGTAGAAAACTATGGTATCAACTTCTATTACCTATAACATAAAATTCTTTTCTTGAGGTAATAACTTACTTTCCTTTGTTATTACTCTACTGTTTCATTAAGTAAACTGCTTTATTATAACACATTATAACTTAAAGGGTCTTCAAGGGATACCCATAAATTAATCAAGAAAGTCTGTCTTCATGGAGTTTCTATATTATTTGCTTTTAGAACATGAATAATGTAACTTATATAAAATAAGTGAAAGAACACAATAATTTGGAATAAATGATCTTATTAATTTCAAAAATTATAACACATGTGAAAATGATCAGAAACTCTAAGTTATATTCTTTCATATTTATTTTTAACCTTCATTGCACTGTCTTTAGCACATAATAGGCAATTAACAAATATTTATTAAATGAATAGATGAAGAAGGACAACAAGAAGAAACCTGATCTAAACTTAGAGAGATCAATTATTCCATCATTGCACTTTCATTATATGAGTGTGTGAAATATTAGGGGCATATAAAATATGTGCCATAGAACCATCAAATATGCTATTATTCATAAATCTTATAATTGAGTTACATTAATAAACTTTGCCAGTCAGTGTTTGGTTCTTAGTCTTCTTCATTTTTCTATCAGCTAGGATCACATTTCCAAGCTCAAGAGTATATAAAGACGATGAGCTATTTGTGTCACCCAGTACAGAGAAAGAACAGAACTTGGTGATTAATTAATAATTTATTGAATACCTATTGGGACATAGGCCTATATCATACTGAAATTCAACTGTAGTTAATGAATCCAGGTGATATCAAATAATAAAAGTTTATAAATAGGATATATGTACACATAACAAAAATTGTGGTATTTATATTGCATATAGCTTCATTTGATATTTTTCTAGCTAATTGGTAAGAAATGGACTATAAGGGTGCTGTGAATTGAATTGTGTCCCACAAAAAGTGATGTTCATGTCCTAACCTCCTGTGAATGTGACCTTCTTTGGAAATAAGGTCTTTGTGGATGAAATCCAGTTAAGATGAAGTGACACTGGATGAGCCTGAGGCCCGAATCCAATGACTGGTGTCTTTATAAGGAAAAAAATTGGGTGCAGAGACAGGGGCAGAAAGAGGGTGAACATATGAAGATGGAAGCAGAGAATGAAGTTATGCTACTACAAGCCAAATAATGACAAGGGTTGCCAACAACCACCAGAAACTGGGTAAAGGCAAGGAGAAATCTTCCTCCAGAACCTTCAGAGATAACATGACAATGTCTACACTGTTCGTTCAGATTTGTAAACTCAAGAAATGTAGGAGAATAAATGTTGTTGTTTTCAGCCACTTAATATGCGGTACTTTATATGGCAGGCCTCGGAAATTAATACAAAGAGTTAAAACAGGAAGGAAAGAAACATCTACAGGAAGAAAAGAAACACAAACAAAATGTAAGGTAATTTGAGGCATGTAAAATATATAAATGAATTGTTCATTATAGAAAAGGTAGATTTGTAAATTAATTAATTTGCTGATAGTCTGGGACTATAGGAAGGAATGTATTTACTAATGCCTCAACAAGACTCAGGGAACTTTTCAATTTCAGACCTTTTTGACTCCATCATTTTCTATCATTTTAAAATGTAACTAAAAAAATTAAAAATGGTACTACCATTTGACCCAGCAATCCCAGTTCTAGGACTATATTCTAAGAAAACCAAAACACCCATCAGAAAGAATATATACGCCCTTATGTTCAGAGCAGCATCTCTCTATATAAAAGCCTAAGTGACTGAACGACCAGTTGACCAATCGCTATGATGCACACTGACCACTAGGGGACAGATGCTCAATGCACAGGATCAGGCTTTCTCCTGTCTGGATCAGGCCTGCGGGGATCCGGCCGAAACCAGCTACCCAACCTATGAACCAGGAAGTCACAGTTTGATTCCCAGTCATGGCACATGCCTGGGTTGCGGGCTCAATCCCTAGTGTGGGGCATGCAGGAGGCAGCCAATCGATGATTCTTTCTCATCATTGATGTTTCTATCTCTCTCTTCCTCTCCCTTTCTCTCTTCAATCAAATATATATATATATATATATATATATATATATATATATATATATATATATATATAAGGCAGCGACCATAATGGACATAACGACTATAACAACCGGTCGCTATGACACCCACTGTGGCCAGCAAACCGGCTAATCAGGGGGTGGGGCTGGCCGGCCAACCACTTGGCCCCTTCCCCCTGCTGTTCTGCCCCTGATCGGACGCTCCCACCCACCCCGATCAAGAGCTGGCTGCTGGCCAAATGCCCCCTCCTTTCCCCCCTGGCCAGCCCCACCTCCGATCAGCCCACCCCACCACGATAGGCCCACAGCCCCTCCCCCCGGCTGCTCGCTCCTGATCGCACCCCCAAGCCCAATAAGGGGTGGGAATGGCCAGCCAACCTCCTGCAGCCCCTCCTCATGGCTGGCCATGCCCCCAATGGGCTCCCACCACCCTGATGGGCCTGCAGCTCCTCCCCCTGCTGGCCCCTGTCCCTGATCGCCCCCCACCCCAACAGGGGGTGGGGTCATCCCACCAACCTCCTGCAGCCCCTCCCCCCACCCGGCAACACCCCAGATCAGCCCCCCACCCCATCAGGGCCAGGGCTGGCCGGCCAACCACCCATGTCCTCTCCCCCACGCCGCTGGGCCTCGATCAGCACCCCCACTCCATTCAGGGGTGGGGCTGGCTGGCCCACCACCCACAGCCCCTCCCCATGGCCTACCCCGGTTCTACTTGGCCCCCCAACCCTAATTGGGGGCAGGGCCCGCCAGCCTATCGTCCATGGCCCCTTCCCCAGGCTGGCCTGGCCCCATTCGGGCTCCGATTTGGGTGGACCGGCCTACCAACCTCCCGCCATTTCCTCCTCCCAACAGGCCCAGCCCCAATCCGCCCCAACTGGGGCCGGGCTGGCTGGACCCCACCTGTGCATGAATTCATGCACTGGGCCTCTAGTATATATATAAATCTGTGGTACATTTTACACAATGGAATACTATGCAGCTGTAAAAAAGAGGGATCCCTTATCCTTTGCAACAGCATGGATAATATTATGCTAAGTGAAATAAGCCAGTCAGAAAAATACAAATATCACATGATGTCACGTATATATGGAATCTAATAAACATAATAAGCTGACAAAGAAAAATAGGCCCGGAGTCATGGATGCATGAACCAGACTGATTCATGAGAGGGAAACAGATTTCAGAGAGGAGGCAGGTGAAGAGAATGGAAAAAATTAACAAAAGAACTGATATATGTATATGCATAGCCCATAGACACAGACAATAATGTGTTGAAGGCCTGAGGTGGGGCAGGGACTATTTGGAGGGGAGCAAAGAGAGGGAAAACAGGGGTATCTGTAATACTATCAGCAATAAAAAAAAATATATATATGCACAGATATATAATTTCTCATAATGCCGTCCCAAGCTAATTTCATGATTCATATCCCTACTCCACCATGTACTAACTAGCTGGATGACCTTGGAAAAGTTATTGCATTAGCTTGCAGAGTGACTATAACAAATTTATTTCCTCACAGTTATGAATGCTGGAAGTGCAAGGTAAAGGTGTGTTGGGTTAGTTTGTTCTGAGACCAGAAGTGGAATTACTGGGTCATATGGTGGTTCTATTTTTAGAGGAAAAACATCTATACTGTTATATATATATATATATATATATATATATATATATATATATATAGATATATATATCTATATATATATATATATAGATATATATATATGTGTGTGTGTGTGTGTGTTTTGTTCCGTTAATCAAATTGTCTGGCCTTGCACTCATGCCACATTATTTAACATACATTTATACTAGTAAATTGAAAACCTTGATATTTGGATAGAATGTCCAGTACTCTTCCGACTATCTTAGCAACATGTAGTATTTGAATAATTGTAATTAGGATAATACAATTCTAAATATTTAAGATTCTATTTCCAACTAAATCCCTTTATTACTTTTAAAATCTATATGAAGCTTTATAATATTTGTACTGAGTATTCTTTTATATTTAAATATAATTTGACAATTTTCAAAGTACTAATCTATGTAATGCTTTACATTAGCCTGAACAGTATAGTAATATATCTATAGTAGATGTTATTATATTTGTATGTTTTATAATAAATAAGGAAATTAAGTGACAGCATTTTTGAATTTTTCAAGATCATGCTAGTGGTTGTCTTGAATTGAGAATTCTGGCATGTTTGTTACTAATACTTCATTTATTTTTCTACAGTGCCATATATGTTCAAACTAAATTATTCCCATTATTTTGGGGAAGCTAAAAGTAGATAGTTATGAAGTCATTCAAATCACCAATATGCTATGAAAATATAATATAGTATATTTTTACTTCCATGTTCATCTCAGTTAGAAATAAAAAAACATAATAATGTACTGGCCATTTAGAAACAAATTAAATTTCACATCCTAAATTATTCCACAGAATGTTCTTTATTTAGGCTTCCAAGTTGTTAATTGATAATAGTGATGTGGAAGATGGTGGTGGTGATGATGATAACATGAGTAAGACAAAGGCCTGAAGAGAACAAATGTTGCATTTAGGATAGAAAATAAATAGCTTTTTAGAGATAAAGAAATAATATTGTCACAATTAGAAAGTAGGTTGAAATAAATAAATAAATAAATAAATAAATAAATAAATAAATAAATAAATAATTTTAAAAAGAAAGTAGGTTGTACAAGGGTGAATATGAATAGCAGAGTTTATGGAATCGGTATGCAGAAAGGAGGTCTTAAAACAATATTTGAAATTTACCTTTTTATAAATGCTAGAAAAAGTCAATAAGAATATTACTTAAAATTAAATTAGAGTAAGTAGCTTGAGAAAAATACATAATGAGCTTAAAAAAGAGAGTCATGTGGGTACAAGAGGAGCTTATTTAACTAGATAAGAGAGATTAATGCAAAACCTACACTACATCATTATTCTAAATATTGCTAGACTTTAGGCTCATATCCAACATATCTTCTTTATTTTACATCTAGCAAAATATGAATTAGTTTACTATTTAAAAATTTTTTTTAGTTCTAACTTATTTAGAAATTGTGAGTTTATAATTTATGTTATTATCCTATATAATAAAAGCCTAATACGCGAAGTGTCTGACCGTTCATTCAACTGTTCAACCAGTTGCTATAAATGCGCACTGACCACCAGGGGGCAGATGCTCCAACTGCTGCTGGGGTCTGGCCAATCGAGACTGGGCAAGGCAGGCAGGACAGGCCCTAGGGCCCTCCTGTGTTCCCTCCCCGGACCCAATCGTGCACCAGTGGGGTCCCTCAGCCTGGCCGGCGCCCTCTCACAATCTGGACCCTTTGGGGAATGTCAGAGAACTGGTTTCAGCCCAATCCCCACAGGCCAGGCTGAGAGACCCCATCCATGCACAAATTCGTGCACTGGGCCTCTAGTACTCTATAATGATGGACTTTTTATGTGGCAATGTATGTTAATCTTACTTTACAAATGACTGTTTTTATCTATCTTATTAATATATCCGTATCTAGCCTTTTAACTTATTTTCTTTATTTTTCTGAGAGAAGTTGAAAATCCAGTAGCTGAGGCAAATAATTAATTAATTAAAACACAATTAGGCAAAAATCACAGGGAATGTTATTATATGTCTTCATTCATTCATTTATCCATTCTCAACTGCTTCCATTTATTCATACAGTAGATTTTTTGTTATTTACTTACTACGTGGTTAGTATTGTGATATAGCAATGAACAAAATATATAAAAATCTCTGACCTTATAGGGCTGAATTTCTTATGCAATGTAGATAATAAACAACATAAACAAAATAATATTCATAATATCTTACATAATAAACACTGTAAAAAGAGAGCTGATTTAAGAAAGCCTTACTAAGATGGAGATATTTGAATATAACTATGGAATCAGTGGGGAGAAAACCATAAGGATGTGTGGAATAAAATTGTTTAGTGGAGAGGAGTTTGAGAAGACAAGTGCAAAGAATGTGAAAGGAATGTGCCTAAAGTACTCAAAGAGATTGGTATCTTACTACAGTAGTATTTCATATATCCAACAAATATGTGGAATCAATAAAGATAGAGTAAAATTTTCCCATGAATTCTCAGGAGCTTTGGGAACATTAATCTGTTGGAAGTAAGGATTAAAGTGAAATGAATTTGGAAAAAGAATTGTTATATATATATTTTTTTATGTCTGCTATAACAAATTTCCATGAAGTTCTTGACATAAAACAATAGAAATATATTTTTTTCACAGTTCTAGAGGCCAAAAGTGTCACTGAGATGAAATCAAGGTGTCTTGTAGGGACTTCTTCCCTCCAGAGGATGTAGGGGAAGAATGTATTCCTTTTTTCTTTTTTAAGTTTCTGGTGGCTTCCAAGATTTCTTGGTTTATAGTCCCATCACATCAAAGCTCAAGAACATATGATGGTTTCTTTTATGTCAACTTGACTGGGCCATGGGGTGTTCATATTGAAAGGATTTTTAGAGACAAGAAAGGCAGTTTTAGGGAAGGAGGGTCCATGGGAGAGGAATGCATATGTGACAGGCAGAGACAACTCCAAGCCCCCAGATTGTTTACAAGATAAGAAGAAGTAGAAGAAGAGGACACCGGGTGGGTTTTGAAACTTTGATATCATGCAGGGAAAAGGGGGGAAAACAGCCTATTAGGAAAGCACAGGGGACATAAAATGGGGAAGGGGTCCAATTAGAAGGTAGCATATATAGACAAAAAGCTGCCAACATTGATAAAGCCTTAGAAAAAAGAGGCTTCACTGGTTACCCACTTGGGAACCCCTCCCTATGCAGAAGTTTGTATATGCTTCCAACACATTTCCACACTTTTACTAAAAAAGCTTTTAGTTCGGGAATTTATTCTTCAAACTTCGTAAGACAAGAACCTGCAATGAGAGTCTGAACTTGGCATTCCATGTATCAATATTAAGCATTATCTCTTAATATGTGTCATAGGTTGTTTTTGAATGATATTAATATTTTTATTAGTAAATTCCCCTCCATAATGTAAGTGAAACATCATCCTGGCCATTGAGTGTCTGACTAGAACAATAAGTGGAGGAAGGAAGGATTTGTCCTCTTCTTGCCTGCTTTTGGAGCTAGGACATCAGTTTTCTCCTGTACTTGGACTGGGTTTTCCACTGTTTCCCCTGCTTCTTAGGCTTTCAGACTTGGATTAGAACTATACCATCAGCCTACAGACAGCAGATCATGTAACTTCTCAAACTCCATAATTACCTATAATTACTCAATTACTTACTTAGTTAACTAATTAATTAATTCAACTGGTTCTGTTTCTCTGGAAAACTCTAATAAAGCTCTGAGCTTCAAATCTTTCTCTGTCCTTCACAACATCTATTCCAATTTGTGTGGTCAAATCTCTGTTTCTGTGTTATAAAGATACATGTGAATGCATTTTGGACCCTCCCTGCTAATCCAAGATAACCCCCATTTTTAGATCCTTGACTTAATCATATCTGCAAAGACCCTTTTTCATTAACAGGTTCTAAGGAGAAAGGACCTGTTATCTTTGGAGGAACATTTTCCAACTTACCAATAGACAATGCATCAATAATTTATTTCAACTCTATTCTCAGAGAATATTCCAAATATATCCACTTTCCTCCATCTCTACTTTTTAATTCCAGCTACTATGGTCTTTCACTTTGACTTCTATAATAATTGTTTGTTTGTTTGTTTGTTTGTTTGTTTATTTATTTATTTATTTATTTATTTATTTATTTATGCTTTCACTCAATTTTTCACACAGCAGCCAAAGTGATCATTTTAGAAAGCAAATCAAAGTTGGTTCCCACCAGAAGCAGATGCTTGACAAAGATTTATTTGTAAAGACCTTATTTTGGAAGTACAACAATATTTGGAATGGGAGTGGAGAAATGAAAAAAGAAAAATAAACAAAAACAAAAACCGGCCAATAAAGAACGTGTTATCCAGGCAGCTACCTTTGTGGTTTACTAAAGCTTAATCTCCCCAATAGACTGGAAAATGGCCAGAAGGGAAAGGGAGCCCAGGTAAGTATACTAGTATACAGCACTCATTGCCTGAGGGCTACCTCAGCCCTGTGAATTTCCCGCAGGTTGGCCTATTGGTATGAGAGCAGTCTAGCCTTCCAGAGCTTCAGAGAAAGCCCCAGGCAAAGAGGTGTGGACATGGGCAGTTGGAAGTCAGCCAACAAATATTTAAGTGGTCAGGCCCTGGGAATATGGACAGGGCACATAAGCCAAAATTTTTTTTTTTTTTTAGACTCTGCAAATACTTATTTTATTTAGAAAAATATTGCAGCTCCTCACCACAGTCTAATGGCCCAGCTTGCGGGTTTATTTTCAAGCCACTATCATCCACTGCAGGACTTTACCTGCAATACTCCTTCTCATCATTCAGAACTCAACTCCCATACTTTGTAAGTGAAGCATCTATTACTTACCCAAATGGACTAGAATAGCCACCAATTCCAACTAGCACACCCCTTTTTTTATTTACATACCCAATTAATTTTTTTCTTAGCATCACTATCTTGATTGATATATATAAAACTTACTCTCTCTCATGAAAATGTAGGCTTCATGAGAAAAATAAAATTATCTGTTTCAGCACTATATCCCTAACATTTTGACCAATGCCTGGCCCATAGTAGGTGCTCTAAAACATTATGGGATAGTTGTTTTTGATTAGGTAACTCAAAACATGACAATTCATTTTTCATTTTTTATATTGTTTCCCTAAGCATGGTATGCATTTGGAATTTTAGAACATAACATCTGGGTTCAAATGACAGTTCCAGTATTTATGAACTATGAACCTTGGATAAGTTATTTGACCTGTCATTTGTAGTACTTACTTCATTCTGTTGTATTATGTCATATCATATATGGCTGACAGTAAGTACCTTAGAGCTATTAATTATTAGCTATTTCTTTTTAATAAACATTATTGATTCATAACCATATATACATTTTATGCTAAAAATTGAGATAAAACCTTGCTTTATATTTTGTAGTGAAAATAGTACATTATCAGCTTTGGAACCAAAATCAGGTTTATTCTATACTAGAGGTCTGGTGCATGAATTTGTGCATGGGTGGGGTTCCTTGGTCTGGCCAGAAATCGGCGCCATCAAGGCCAGCCAGTCAGGGGGAGGGACCACAGGAGGTTGGCCAGCCACAGGAGGTTGGCTGTGGGAGTGCACTGACCACCAGGGGGCAGGTCCTGCATTGAGCATCTGCCCCCTGGTGGTCAGTGTGCATCATAGCTACTGGCCAGTCATCCAGTCGTCCGGTTGTAATGGTTGCTTAGGCTTTTATATATATAAATAATAGCCTTATGACTTAACTACTTCCCTTCATGAAACCTCCTTTTTTATTTATAACTAGAGGCCTGGTGCATGAGATTCGTGCACGGGAGGGGGGGTGTCCCTCAGCCCAGGCTGCACCCTCTCCAATCTGGGACCCCTCGAGGGATGTTTGACTGCCCGCTTAGGCCCGATCCAGGACTGCTGGCTCCCAACCGCTCGCCTACCTACCTGCCTGATTGCCCTTAACCACTTCTGCCTGCCAGCTTGACCACCCCCTAACAACTCCCCTGCCAGCCTGATTGATGCCTAACTGCTCCCCTGCTGGCCTGATTGCCCCTAACTGCCCTCCCCTGCAGGCCTGGTCACCCCCAACTGCCCTCCACTGCTGGCCCAGTCACCCCTAACTACCCTCCCTTGCCAGCCTGGTCACCCCTAACTGCCCTCCCCTGCCAGCCTGGTGGCCCCCAACTGTCCTTCCCTGCAGGCCGGGCTGCCCCTAACTGTCCTCCTCTGCTGGCCCAGTCACCCCTAACTGCCCTCCCCTGCAGGCCTGATTGCCTCCAACTGCCCTCCCCTGCAGTCCATCTTGTGGTGGCCATTATGTGTTGACATAGGGCAGCCATCTTTGACCACATGGGGGCAGCCATCTTGTGTGTTGGAGTGACTGTCAATTTGCATATTACCTCTTTATTATATAGGATGGGGATAATAATGACTATCATTTAGAGATGTTATGAAGATTAAATAAGGCATGTGTAAAATGCTTAGCATATAGAAGTGTGGTACAATATTAATATCCTTTGCCCCTAACTATCATTAATTATTTGTGTAAGTTTAGAAAAGTAACTTACACACCTAAGGATCAAAAGAAATAACCAGTGTTTGTCAAATACATCATGGGAGAAGAGTTCTTCAAAAGTTTAATATATCTATCTAATTGAAAAAATAAGGGACATGGAGATCTAACAAGTGCAGAAATATTTTTGTTCTTCATATTTAAAAAGTCCTGATGTACATTGATGAATTATAATCCCTTGCAAGTCTTGCAGTAAAGAAGACTGATCAACTTACTTTACGATAACTTTACCCAGCACTGTTTTACAATGGAACAACTTTTTGTCATAGAAGATCTATTAAAATCTTCAGAGACTCTGGAACTTTCTATAAAGTAACATCTAAAACCTTCCCAGGTTTAATATCTGAAATTCTATGATTTTCCTTTCTCTCTTAGTGCTATAGTTTTTATATCACTTTCTATTGCTTCATCCCAACACTTTCCTAGGTTACGGACATCATTCATTTCAGCTATGTTCTTTTCCAACTGCTGCCCCAGGCCTTCCTTCCTTATTGCTTTATACCTTTATACTACCTTCTAAACCGTATTGTTGCTGTAGTTATCCATATTTCTGCTTTCAAATAATATCATCTCATTTTAGATGTTATACAGGTCAAAATATGCAAGGAATATGGGCAATTCTATATCTGACATCCAAAAAATGGGGGTGGGGAGGCAACCATTTTTTAATTATTCTAGAGTGGCATAAACATGCTATGAAGAAAAGAAAAAGATAGAAATTTCAGAAATAAAAATGTCAAATGAGCTAGATTTTTTTGGTAGTTTTTCTCATAAATTATTTTCATCTTCTTACTAGTATTCTAGGGGCATGCAAGTCCTCCTACAATATGTTATATTAAGATCTACTCAATCTGGTAATCAAATTATGCCAAATTTTGCAGTGGCTTATTTTATATTACAATATCATAATTAAATACCTCTAGCAATAGACAAAAGAAAATTTCTTATTAGCACATTGCAGAAAATTAGAAAGGATATTTTATACAAGAGGATATAGTATACATGTAATGCAGTAAAAAACAAAATAAACAAAATAAGATTTTAAATCACAAAATAAACCTTAAAAGCCTATGTAATAAAAGAGTAATATGCAAATTAACCATCACTCCACTACACCCACAAGCCACGCCCACCAGCCAATCAGGAGCGAGTATGCAAATTAACCCAACCAAGATGGCTACGGCCATGGAGAGAACAGGAGGGAGGCTTGGGTTTCCCAGGCGATGGAGGAAGCCAAGCTTTCCGCACACTCTGGCTGGCCCAGGCCTCTGCTTAAGGCTACAAAGTTTCAATTATAGAAGATAAATTAATCCCAACAAAAATGGCAGCAGCCACGGGTCTAGAGAGAGCAGGAGGCTAGGGTTGCCCCCGGCGATGGAGGAAGCCAAGTTTCCACAGCCCTGGCCTGCTTTGGCCTCCACTTAAGGCTACAAAGTTTCAATTGTAGAAGATAAATAAATCCCAACAGAAATGGCTGCTGCCATGGAGCAAGCAGAAGGCTTGGCTCTGCTCCAGGCTACAAAGTTTCAATTGTAGAAGATAAATAAATCCCAGATTCCAGGGCCTCCACTTGGGTCACCGGAGGGTGTGGCCGGCCTGCAAATCACCACAGGCCCCTCGCCCAGGCTGTCCCATACCCAAGGGAACCCCCACCCTGATCTGGGACATCCTTCAGGGCAAACCAGCTGGCCCCCACCCATGAACCAGGCCTCTATCCTATCTAATAAAAGAGTAATATGCAAATTGACCATCACTCCAACACATAAGATGGCTGCCCCTATCTGGTCAGAGATGGCTGCCCCCATGGGGACATAAGATGGCCACCACAAGATGGCCAGCAGGGGAGGGCAGTTGTGAGGGACCAGGACTGCAAGGGAGGGCAGTTGTAAGGGACCAGGCCTGCAAGGGAGGGCAGTTGTGAGGGACCAGGCCTGCAAGGGAGGGCAGTTGTGAGGGACCAGGCCTGCAAGGGAGGGCAGTTGTGAGGGACCAGGCCTGCAAGGGAGGAAAGTTAGGGGTGATCAGGCCAGAAAAGGAGGGAAGTTGGGGGAAAACAGGCTGGCAGGGGAGCAGTTAGACATCAATCAGGCTGGCAGGGGAGTGGTTAGGGGCAATCAGGAAGGCAGAAAGGCAAGCAGTTGGGAGCCAGCAGTCCTGGATTGTGAGAGGGATGTCCGACTGCCCGTTTAGGCCCAATCCCACCAGGATCGGGTCTAAACGGGCAATCGGATATCCCTCGAGGGGTCCCAGATTGGAGAGGGTGCAGGCTGGGCTGAGGGACACCCTCCTCCCCGTGCACGAATTTCATACACCGGGCCTCTAGTCATATATAAGTTAAAAAAAGTCATGTATAAGTCAAACCTGACAAAATCTGAATAAGTGTCATCTGCATTTTAAGTATTTTCATGGTTTCAGTCCTGGGTCATATTTATAATTGTTGGTAAGAGTTTTCTTAGCATCTGAGGAGAGTGAAAATGTATTGAAAGAGTGTTCAGCTGCTCCTGGTGGTCACTCTACTTCCTTGTGACCTGTCTTGAAAGACAACATGGCATTTCTTATTCCAAAGACCAATATCACACTAATTTTTATGCAACTGACCCCTTTTGATTGTTTTGAATCGTTCTCCATCAATCTTTACCTCTTTTCCATTATTTATTTATTTATTTATTTATTTATTTATTTATTTATTTATTTATGTTAATCCTCACCCGAGGTTATTTTTCCATTGATTTTTAGAGAGAATGGAAGGGTTTTGGAGAGACAGACAGAGAGAGACACATCAATGGTTTCCTTGTGCATGGCCCTTACCCAGGCCAGGGATTGAGTCTACAATTTAGGTATGTGCCCTTGACTGGAATCAAAACCGGGACTCTTCAGTCCATGGGCATATGCTCTATCCACTGAGCCAACCCAGCTAGGGCTTTTTCTTACATTTATAATCTCTGTTCTTTTTTTTTTTTTTTTCACTGAAATCTACCTTTAATCTCTAGCTGTCATTCTTGTGAATCCCCATTTTATACTGAATTTCTTTCTCTAATTATAGAATCCAGTAATAATAAGATACATTTACCAGCATTTTCTAAGACATTTAGTTGCTTTTTTTTAACTTAATTCTTATAAGTAGATATAATCATTATCCACATTTTACAACAGATTTTCTGGTGCTCAGGCAGGATGAGAATGTGCACAGGCAGAGAGTCAGCTTCATGGACATCCAACCTCAGCAGAAGGGATTAGTTTAATGCTCTATTGTCACTGCCTTGAATCATAATAATTTTATCGTTGGACCTGTGTTTTGTAAGGGAAGTTTGATTAGACAAAGGAACCTGCATTTGAGCAGAGGAGATGCACACGCTATGCATGCCATTGCTGTCTTTGTTGCTCCATTTGCATACAGTGGTTCTGATGTCCCACCAGGATTTCAGTATTCTGGTGAATCCAGGATGCATGGGAGTTCAGCAAGACTCAAAACCAGTAGATTACGTTTATGACTGGATAATAAGGGAAAACAATAGCCCCAAGAGGTTACACTTTCCTTTTGAACAAGAATTTGCTTCAAATACAGAAAGAAAGCAATGACATTCTTAGAACTATGCATGACAAATGAACTCTACCATATATTTTTTACTTATATATATTACTTTTCTGTATTAGCCAAAGATGTGTGCTGACATTGATGACAGAGAAGGAAAGAGAAAGATAAAGCAATAGTTCATTTTCCTTTTTGTCCTTCCTTCGTCAATGGTAAGCCACTGACTCCACTTTGGTTAACTTCCAAAATATATAAGGAACTCATATAAAAGGAAGACAAATAATCCAATTAAAAAATGGGCAAAGGATCTAAATAGACACTTCTCCAAAGTGGACATACAGAAGGCCAAGAAACATAAGAGAAAATGCTCAAATTCACTAATCATCAGAGAGATGTCAATTAAAATTACAATGAGTTATAACCTGACACCTGAGAGAATGGCTACCATCAATAATCAACAAACAAGTGCTGGCAAGGATGCGGAGAAAAGGGAACCCTAGTGCACTGCTGGTGGGAGTGCAGACTGGTGCAGCCACTATGGAAAACAGTATGGAGTTTCCTCAAAAATTTAAAAATGGAACTCCCATTTAACCCAGTAATCCCACTTCTAGGAATATATCCCAAGAATCAAGAAACACCCATCAGAAAGAATATATGCACCACTATGTTCGTAACAGCACAATTTACAATAGCTAAGATTTGGAAACAACCTAAGTGCCCATCAGCAGATGAGCTGATAAAAAAGCTGTGGTACCTTTAGACAATGGAATACTATGCAGATATAAAAAACAAGGAACTCTTTCCATTTGGAGCAGTATGAATGGACCTGGAGAGTATTATACTAAGCTAAATAAGCCAGTTGAAGAAAGATAAGTATCACATGATCTCACTCATATGTGGAATCTAGTGAAGAAAATAAACTGATGAACAAAATAGATCCAGAGATATAGAAGCATAGAACAGACTGACCAATCTCAGAGGGAAGGCAGGGTTAGAGGGTGGGGAGAGATTAACTGGGGAATTTATATGCATATATGCATAACCCATGGACACAGACACTAATGTGGTGAAGGCCTGGGAGAGGTGGGTGTGGGATGGAGGGGGTCAATAGGAAAAAAAGGGGGACATCTGTAATACTTTCAAAAATGAAGATAAATTAAAAAAAAATAAGGTGGATCAAAATTCCCAATGACCACTGGTTTCTTACTATAGCATAAGCTAGCACACACTGTTATGTAAACTGTTTAATTCTAAACTATGACTATTTATTTCACTTAAGAAAAACCCTCTGTAAACATACCTTCCTCATTTTTTGTGATTTACTCAGTATATACTCAGTATATAACTGTGAAGAAAGTTCCCCAATTATATTAAAACTAGAGGCCCGATGCACAAAATTCGTGCAAGGGGCTCGGCCCCCGCTGCAACAGTGGTGGCCTTGGCTCCCTCTGCCGCTGCAGCTGCCTCTGCCTCGGCCCCCGGCCGCCAGGGCTTCATCCAGAAGGTCGTCTGGAAGGACATCTGGTCTAAATAGCATATTATGCTTTATTAAAATAGGGACATATTTTTCAACAGCTATTTTCTTGTTTTAAAATATGTTTTTATTGATTTCAAAGAGAGAGGAGAGAGAGAGAATGATAGAAACATCAATGATGAGAGAGAATCATTGATTGGCTGCCTTCTACGTGTCCCCTACTGAAGATCAAGCCCACAACCATGCCTGTGCCTAACTGGGAATTGAACCAGGACATCCTGGTTCATGGGTGGATGGTCAACCACTGAGCCCTACAGGCTGAGCTCAACATCTATTTTTTAATCATTGACAAATTAAATTTACTTTTTGTCCACATGTAAATAAGTTCTTTTGATAAAGAATGTGATGTTGATTTCTATTACATTTTTACTATGTTTTTACAACAGAAAACCATAGAATATAAAGAGGATAAAAAAAATCCAGATTATTAAAACAACAAAGAAAGATATTCATCCATTCATTTATTATAAATTTATTGAGCAACTACTATTTGCCAGAAGTTACAGATAATATGCTCACTTTCTTAACGTTGAAGAAAATACCTTAACCTAAAAGTTAAGATTTTTCAGAACAAATTTCAAATGTTTAACTGAAGTTACAAATTATTTATTGATAAAACTCAGTTCTTGGTAATGGAAAAGAGCACATTTTATTAAGCACATAATCTGGACTTGTACTGTTGGGAGGAATAAAATCTGACTTCCTTGAGATGAGACGATGCTAAAATTATAAAACTAATATAATATAATTCAGTGCATATTAAAATAAAAAGAAAATTTAGAACATAACCATCTAGCTTTAATTATATAGGTTTGGTGAGTATTTCTCAGAATAGCCAATGTCTATTTGAAAAGAGAAAATTCAGATTTCCAAAATTGTATTATCACAATTTAAGGCAAAAGTTGCCACCTTAAAATTCTAAAAAATTAACAAAATAATTAATTAATGACAAGCAATATTTAAATATTTTAAATTATGACTAAAATCACTGTGTGGCATTTCAATAATGCAATATATCATGGAACACTTACAATAATATAAGATGCTCCCAAAATGTGGTGAAGTTGCTATAAGGAATGGAGCATGTTGTTAAGCTCCTCCCTACTAATCTGAATACACAAACCCAGGATCCTAACATTTTCCTCCTTTTCCTATTTGGAGACTCTGATCTGCCTTGGAAGTCCACTTGAGGGCAAACTTGTTCTTTATCTTACCTATGCACACTAAAAATATTCATTATAGATTTGATTTAGCTCATAATGAAAGAGATGCATCACCTTTTAAAATGAATTAATTTCTCAATAAAAAACCCAATCACTTTTGGAATCAGACATAGTCCCACCTCTATTAAATCAGATACATTTCTCACTTAATAATATCTATCACCTATTAGTTAAGACAAAACATTTATATCCCAGGCTTACACCAAATAAATCATCTATTAAATAAATATATTCATATTGAATAAAACAAAATGTTTTAGTAAGTAAAACTAAATGTTTACTGTTTATATGTTAAACTAGAGGCCTGGTGCATGAAATTCGTGCATGGGGGAGGGTGTCCCTCAGCCCAGCCTGCACCCTCTCCAATCTGGGATCCCTTGAGGGATGTCTGACTTCCTGTTTAGGCCCAATTGGAAGTCGGACATCCCTCTCACAATCCAGGACTGCTGGCTCCCAACTGCTCGCCTGCCTGCCTTCCTGATTGCCCCTAACCTCTTCTGCCTGCCAGCCTGATCACCCCCTAACCACTCCCCTGCCAGCCTGATTGATGCCTAACTGCTCCCCTGCCAGCCTGTTTGCCCCTAATTGCCCTCCCCTGCAGGCTTGGGTCCCCTTCAACTGCCCTCCCCTGCAGGCCTGGGTCCCCCACAACTGCTTTTCCCTGCAGGTCCGGTCGCCCCCAACTTCCTTCTTCTGCCGGCCTGGTCACTCCTAACTGCCCTCCCTTGCTGCCTGGTCCCTCCCAACTGCCCTCCCCTGCTGGCCATCTTGTGTCCACATGGAGGGCAGTCATCTTGTGTGTTGGAGTGATGGTCAATTTGCATATTACTCTTTTATTAGATATAGGATGATGATTTTAATAAATTAGACCTTTTATTGTAAAATATTAACATTTTAATGATTTTAAATTTTAGTTCTCTTAAGGATTGGTTCACAAGTAGCCTACGTGGGTTTTATCTATTCACCATTTGTTTATTGATGATGGCAAATAATATTACACCTTATTTTCTGAATAATTGCAGGCGCTATGGTCCCTGGTTATTATTTCTCTGACAAACAGCAAGTTAACATAAATAGGTTTGATTTCAAATTACACAATTTTTTAAAAATTCCTAATTGAGGACATTTTCTATACAGGACACTGGGAAAATTAACTGCTATTTTTTGGTGTCATGAGCAAACCTTTTCATGCTTGTTGTTTTGTATCAACTTTATGGTACTTGCTTTTACATATAACCTGTGTCCTACCTGCTCATAGTGCTCAACAATGTATATCCTAGATACAAAATATCACCCTAATTAATGAGACTGTACCAAAATGTTCAGTTTACATGAATCGAAGTTTAAAAGGCTAAGGGTCTTTTATCCAGATTTAAACTAATCTCTTGAGGTCATGAAAAACACTCAAGATTTAGACCATTGACTCTTTTTCCTTTTCTTTAACTCATTCATTAATTTTTCCTGCAAAAAATCCTGGGTCCAAAGCCTTTCCAAGAATTTCATAATCACTGCAAATCTCAGCTGCCCTTGAAGAGCCACACCCAAATATTCCACTCCAGCTCAAGGAAAACTGAACTCAAAATCACCTGTTTCAGAGACCCCAGAAGGGACCTTTCTTACAGAGGCAGAAAAAAGAAATAAAACACACTTATTTTTATAAGAATCACAAATCTTTTAAATAGAGCTCTGATAAGCCAACTTCAGATTGGCATTTGTAAATGTGTACATTCTTTTTTTCTCTTTTTCCACTAACAAATGCCTCCCCTTGCCCATTTTAACACTATTTGAAATATTTTTCAAACCATATTTTTTGTTGTTCCAAATTTATTTGGAGAATACTTGTAATTTCTCCTGGACACCTGAAGTTTTCTATTTCCTTTCTGTATGTTTACTCTTTTATAGAAATTGGCTTTGCAGTCTTTTTCACTCACCTCCAGCAGGAATCTCTAAAATTCTGGTACCTTGAGAGTTCTAAACCCTGCTTTGGGGCAAGACTTTCTGAAATCACATCTCTCTCTCTTTTTCTGTCTTCCTCTCTTTGTATTTTAATTTGTAATCTTTATTTGTATATTTTATAATTTTTAAGATAATTTTTTTTTCTCTCAGTTTCTTGGCTTAATAGAGCTATTTCAAATTTATGTTTTTACTAGCACTTTCATCTATAATTTTTCTCCAACTTTTTTTTCAAAGACACAGATTAATCTTTTCATGGTTATGCAAATATGAGTTAACTAGAATACCCAAAAAGCACTTGTACTAGCTTGGATTTTAATAAACAGATGAATTATAGATTACACAAAATATGGTTAATACAGAGTGATTATCTGTGGATGGTTGGGGGGTTGGCCTCATTATGTTAGAATCCCAATAAGCATATGAACAGTCATGGAGCTGTGAACAAACAAATAATTAGAGTTCTCCATGCATGTCTAGATTTTAGGCAGTAATCAATAATTTGCTTAAATCAGATTAGAACTTTATGACTCATATGAAATTACATTTGAAATCTTGGAATTTATTAGTTATATATATCCGGTATTATCCTATATAATAAAAGCCTAATATGCAAATTGACCAAACAGCTGAAAGACCAGCTGAACAGCTGGTCATTATGATGCGCACTGACCACCAGGGGGCAGACATTAAATGGAGGAGCTGCCCCCAGCTCGCAGGCCCCAGGCCAGCCAAGGTGGGTACCAGTGGGGGCACCCCGATCGCTCTGCTGGTCACCCTGCAGATCAGCCCTGATCACTGGCCAGGCCTAAGGACCCTACCTGTGAACAAATTTCGTGCACCACACCTCTAGTATATAATTTATATGTCATATATGTTGTAAGAGTTTTCTCAAAATTTCTCTACTTGTGCCCATTTACAGTTCTACATAACCTTCTAAAACTCTTCCTTCAACTCTGACATTTACCATTATCACCCTTGATATATACTCCAGTGGTTTCTATCTTCCATAATGCAACCATCCCAGAATTTTCTTCTTAACATCAATACCTATCAACACTGCTAGTCCCTTCCATCTTGTGCTACAGAACAAAATTTCATAATGAACAATTACTCTGTAATTGTATATTTTAAACAAATTACAATAATACAAGCTAACTTTTCTATGTTATTTCTATTACAACTTAGATTATTACAGAAGTCAAAGAGAGAAGGATCAGAAAGGTCAAATGCATCTCATGGAAAAGAGAAAATAGAAGCTAAGCAAACATCCCTGAATTTGGAGACTGGGAGTCACTGGTGACAATTTATGGAGTAAGTCCTATAAAGTTGTGGAAGGAATGGTCCCATTGGAAATGATTAGGAAAGAGCAGGTGGTAAGGGAATGGAAGACATAAGGCTAGCAGATTAAAAGGAAGGCATATTATTTGTTGGTTCCTTTTCATTAAATTTTAATCAACAAAGAAAATTCCATGCTGGGAATAAAAAGAAAAAATAATAACAGAAGAGAGTAATGCTAATTGCTTGATAAACATTATAGTAAAAGAGAAAATTGTCATCAAACACAACTGATGTATGTTTTTTAGAAAGAGCACTAGAAGTAATGGAAGATATCATTACAAACAAATCCTGGTAGAAAAGTACACTCATTCATGTCCTCATTTGTTCA
Source organism: Plecotus auritus (assembly GCF_963455305.1). Lineage (NCBI taxonomy): Eukaryota > Metazoa > Chordata > Mammalia > Chiroptera > Vespertilionidae > Plecotus > Plecotus auritus. The sequence goes on from NC_137771.1 coordinate 60,140,845, forward strand.
TTCATTCATACTACAAGGATGTATTCTGTACTGATATATCTAAAATTGCTATACACTGGGAAAGGAAAAATGAGCAGTTTTGTCCTTGAGGTTGACATAACTATGACAGGAGACAAATATGTAAGTGATGACGTAGTAAATGTGCTAAATGCTTTAACAATGTTATAAACAATGTGCATTGTTGATGAAAATACCAAGTATAGTGAGCGTTGGGAAGACCAGCAAAACTTTGCAGAGTGGTAAATACAGGTTAAATTGGGGCCTGTATAATGAATAGCCATTTACTCAGCAGCAAGTGGGAAAGGCTGTTCTAGGCCCTGGGAACAGTCTGAGAAAAGGCATGGTGGCTACACAGCAGCATTTCCATTATGGAACTGCTTGTGAACACTGCTTTAATCATGTTGGAGACCAGAGTAGTTGATAGAGCAGAATCTATATATATATAAAAGGCTAATGTGCTAAGTGTCCAAGGGTCCAACAGGTTGCTATAACATGCACTGACCACTAGGGGGCAGATGCTCAACGCAGGAGCTGCCGTGATGTGCACAGAGAAATGGCACCATGGACCTGGCACCCACAAAGCAACACTAGGCTTCTCCCAAGTGGGACATAGGCCCCACCACCACCCTGCAGCGAGACCCCACCAAATCACAGCCAACACTGCCGAGACTCCATGGGGCAAAATGTGGCCCACAGCCCAGCCCAGCCCAGAAACGGCCGCTGTGGGCACCAGGTAATAAAGTCACATAGCAACACCTGGTTTCCTCTCCTTGGCAGCGCCTAGCCTCCTTGCAGTTTCTTCAGCCCAAGGAACACGATTTGCTTTATAGCCAGGTGCAAACATTTCACACTTAAACTAAATGTCTGTGAAGCATTTTCCTGTGCCTCATTTCATTTGATCCTCACAGAAGTCCTGGAGTAGGTAGATAGGAGACTCGTTGGAATCCTATTTTCTTTTCATTAGCCAGAAAATGGAGATTTAGAAAGTTTAGAAACTTGACCCTACTGAAAAGAAGTAATAAATGGTGGACCTTGAAAATGACTTTAGGTTTTCTCACTGCACAGAATATAGTCAAACACTGCTGCAGTTAAATATTTCACCCTTTGTTCTCCCTGCGTGATCTACAATAATAATCTGTTTCATGTTGATATTTACTGCTGTGTTGCTGACAATTACCTGAAAGAGAAGTTGGGGTGCTTCGCTTGGCTGTAAAAGTTTAGCTACATCAGAAAGCAGATCTAATTAAGCAAGTTTATTTTATATATATAAAAGGCTAAGTTGACTCGCACATGCATGATACATATAAAGCTCTCGCTGGCACCAATCGCACGTGTATTTCGATCTGTCATTGTCCATCATGAGTTTGGTTGACACTTCTATTACAGAGAAAGGGCAAACAGCAATATTAAAATATTTCTTCTAATTCATTTCCTTTCCATGTGCACGAATCCGTGCACTGGGCCACTAGTACAAATATAAACTTCAATAGTGTTCACTGATGTTTCATTTCCTCCCAATCTCTTCTCTTTCTTATCAGTCATAACAAATATAGTAACAATTATATAACCATTAGTATTAACTGTTAACTTTGCTTAGTAATTTTAGTATGTTAATGCATTTGAACTTTGAAACAACCTATTGTGCAGTTATTGTTTACCATAATCTATAGATGAAAAAGTTGGGACTTGAAAAGTTTTAGTCACTTCCCTGAAATATTAAGCTAGAGAATGACAGAGTAGGATTGGAATCCAAAACTGTGCAGCTACCACAAAATCTTGACACCATTAATATAAAATCACCTGTTCATATCAATAGAAAGCGAGTTTGATACTAGAAAACCAGCTCACTCTGCTTCCAAGGATAATATCTAGAGAAAATAAACCATATCTAAATTTTGTGCTATTAAGGAATAACAAATATTTTTCCTTATGATGTTTTCTGATTATAAATGTTATACTTACTAGGAAAATTTCAAATAATTTACTACTCATGCAATATATATTTTGTAAATATGTGTGTACGAGTATAAACATGTCATATGTCTAGGTCCTGTTAATGAATAATCAATTCATGAACAAGGGTTTAAGATACAGGAATAGTCCCAAGTTTCAATCTTAAATTCATGTATGCAGATAGCATGATAATTAGAAGCTGTTCTTCACATTCTTTAGAGGATTAAAACAAAAGCAAGTTTTTAGTAACATCAAAACAACCTAGGAAGCGCTGGAACTTAGATGAAACACAGAGAAAAACGACTTATTTAAATTCCTCTGTAGCTAGAAGTATCTGCTTAGCATGTTAAAAATGCAGACTGTACCAGGGAAGTAGCAAAATAAAATTTGTTATAACAATGAATCTCAGAACTCTGGGTTGACTAGAGCAACACAAGTCTTAGAAACTTGTTCAGTTTCTCTCCAGTGCAACACCATTAAATTTAATTACAAAGAGAAACTTATTTTTGTTATACAAATAATATCCCCACGTAGCCTAATTTAAACTAATTGCCTACACTGTTTCATTCCAAGGGGAAAACAAAACTAAAATAAGTGCTGACTTTTTGAAAATGTCTTTAATTATATTATCACACTGAATTCTGCTTTGACCCTTCTTCAAGAGTTACTTTTAAAATGAGAAATGTTATTGCAAAATGTGGCATACCTGCACTTTGTAAAGCTTTGCTCCTGCCTGACCTATTTTTATCAGTCGTTTTTCCTTCTATTGTAGAAAATAACTTATTGCAGAAAAATTTCTAAGTGTCTACAATGGGACATGAATTCCTGTGCTATTTTTCTTCATTTCCATTTCTTGTTATCTTATTATCTGTTAGGAGGACTGAAACTTAACTATAAATCTGGAGGTGGAAAAATTACTGATGTCTGGGCTTGGGGATTGGGGCATTTTTGCATGCAAGCCCTCCTAAGGATTTGACAGGGCCAAATGCACCTTCTCTAGAGCACTGTGGTGTGACAACACTGGGACAAAGGGCTGGGCTCCAGATTTCTCTCACAGCATGGAAAAATGAGATTTTTAATTGGAGTCAATGATGGCCTCACCAGAGCTATGTCACTAACTGTCATTGAGACACCAGGGAATTCAGAATTGAGATTGTGTTTCTTTAATAAGCTTCCCTTTATAATATGCTTTCTGAAAGACCAAAATTTTGTGTGAAATAGAGATGGGAAAGTTTCAAATTTGAAGTCATAAAAAGGTTTCTCAACCTCAGCGATATTGATGTTTTGAGTAGGAGAAGTCTTTGTCAGCAGGAGGCTGTTCTGTGCATTGTAGGAGTTTAGCAGATTCGCTGGCCTCTACCCACGAGATGCCAGTAGCACCTCCCAGTTGCATCAACTAATACAAACATGTCTCCAGACATTGCCAAATATTCCCTGAGAGGCAAATTTGCCTTCAGTTGAGAACTACAGAGATAGCTATCGATCTATACAACCAGCTGCATTTCTTCCATCTTTCAAACTACTTAGTTATGAAAAAGCCGAATCAGTTAAATCTTCAGCACAAACATTCCCATCAGATCTCCCATTCTGTATGCTCTGTGTGGGGATAAGGGTATGATTACATTAAACAGAGTGAAAGATTTCTCCTTGGTGGATTTTGTATAAGGGAGACCACGCATGGAAATGATCATGGGGAAGCAATAGAGTATCACGTGCATAATTTGCCGTCCCTCTGGATTTTATAAACCATTCTCACAGTTCTCCAGGGATAATACATATTGATTCAACACCCAATAGGAGCCATGAGACATCCTTCACTCGTGAGTATTTGGGAGCACTACAGAGATCAAATCAACAGATGAATTATGGCTTCTAGATGAATTTGAAAATGTCACCAAAAGCACCGTGAGGGGAGAACAACCTGGGTGGTTACTTCTTGATCTCTATTTTGCTTATATATTAAATTCTCCAATCAACTATAATGAAAATATTTCTCAATTACTTTATAGTTGTCATCATTATTGCCCAAATGTTAAAAGGACAATGATGCCCTGCACAGTTTTTCTCAGTGGTTAGAGTGTTGGCCCACGAACAAAGGGTTGCAGGTTTGATTCCCAGTCAAGGGCATGTAGCTTGGTTGCAAATTCAATCCTCAGCCCCAGCTGGGGGCAAGCAGGAGGCAACTAATCGATGTGTCTCTCTCGCAGCTCTGTCTCTCTCTCCCCACTCCACCCTCCCTCCCATTTTCTCTAAAAAAATCAATGTAAAAAATATCCTCTGGTGAGGATTAAAAAAAAAAAGGCCAATGATATAACCAATAGCTTCTTTTGTAAGCCAGCTTTTACATTTTTCTCTTTTCTCAGCCTTTGTCCACAGAGACATGCAAATACGTTGCTGGAAAATAAACACACATAAAAAAGAAAAATTCATTTTTGTATTAATAATTTCATAATTTGCTTTGTCATTCTGCCGATTTTATTTTGTAAAAACAGTTGGCTTTGTTGTTCTTATTTTGTTTTTATCTTTTTGGTCATGAGAGAAAAGATTTTAAATTAAGAATTAAACTTTCAATAAGAAAACTCATGACTGTATTTGTATACACGAGATCCTGACCAAGACTTAATCATAATGTGTTTCTGAGATTGAGACACAGATGATGAGTTATTACTAACTCACAGCAGTCTTGTTACAAATGAGGTCTAATAAAAAATGACCACATGTTAGACAACAATTCATTGAATATTATACTCCTAAATTTTAATTTGGTAGAAAATTTGGCAGGAGAACAGGGTCATGTGGTGTTAAACACTGTTTATTTTGCTAACGGCTGTCAAGTTGGCTTTTTTGCAGCGAGATACAAGTTCTACTGCAGAGAATGAGCTTTACTGAGAATGCAGAGAAGGGTCATATTCACAAATTGGCTGACAGTTCGGCAGAATTATGTTATTCAGTATTTATCCACAGAACCAAAGCAGCACAGAAAATAGTACAACTGTGTTCCTTACAGTGGCCCCTTACAACTCCAACCCTCTTGGACAAACTCTAAACATGAGAAAGTACTTAGATCAGCAGAAAAAATCATCTTACTGTTAAGAATGTGCAAACTATGATGCTGTTCCTGGTGTAATGATGTTTCTTCCTTTTGTTGTTGTAGATAATATTACTCCATGCAGAGCAGAAAATGTTTTTTAATGATAAGTATCTTTATATACTTCCCTGAGTGAACCATGTACATCATCTCACTTAACTATCATAGACAGTGAATAGTGTGCCCATAATAAAGATGGGAAAACTGAAACTTAAAATGATTGAGTACATTGCCCTAGGATTCACAGATAGTAAATTACTAAGACAAATGGAGATATCATCATCAGATTGTCTTCAATTCAAGCCACATGGTCATCCACAATCTTAAAAAACACACAAACACAGCAATTTGAGTAATATGTACTTTTTAATTTATTACTTGTCTAAACTAAACCTAACCTTGTCCCTTTAACCCATTTATGTGTGAATAGAAAAGCTGAAGTAGAGACATTCTGATTACCTGAGGAGTGAAGGTAATTGTCATAGCTCCACTTAAAAAGCTTTTAGTGACACTGGTTGACCCAAGTATGGATAGCTTTTAGACCTGGGGTATTGTAAGTGTTATGTTTAAGTTTCCGTCACCTTTGAAGATCACCAACTTGTTTTGTAATACCAGACATTTATTATATGAATACTCTGCTAAAAGTAATATTTTCAATATTTACATAATGAAAATGAAACACATTTGGCATGGAATTTATCTATTTTTTTCATTATCAAAGGGCAAAGGAGGCTAGCATGCAAATATTCCTGGTAGCTTTCTGCTATACTTTTTCAAGGCTCTTATTTACATGATTTGCTTGGACAGGTTGTTTAATAATGAAGAAAGGAGCATATTTGGGATGTTTGAAGAATTTGAGCTGAAAGTATGAGGTGTGGTTAAAAGTGTGAACTTTGAGGTCAGATAGAGCTGGATTTGAATTCTGATTCAGAATCTTCATCTATAAGTTAGGGTTAAATATGTGTTTTATAGATTTTAATAAGATAATTCACAATATTAAAACTGCTTAGCTGAGTGCAGCTCAATAATGGCATTGGGTTTCATGACAGGACGATTACAAATAACTATCTTTAAATTAACTTTCCTCTTCTATTCTCATTTCTAGCTGCAGTAGAGGAAGAACATTTTTCAGATTGTAACTTACATGATAGAGGCTAGAGATGGCTATTACTCTTTGTAAAGATTTTTGCAATAACCTCTTAACTATCTCCTTGCTTCCACACCTTGTCCCTCTTCACTTTGTCCTAAACCAGCAGGTATAAAGATCCTTTAAACACAGTCAGATCATGTAACTCCTTTGCTCAAAGCTTCTCCATCTCAGGTGAAAGGAAAGCTGAAGAATTTTAAATAGCTTATAAGACTATTGCTATACCTTCTGGCCCCTATTACTGATCTGGTCTCACAGGTTATTACCATGTTCCCTCCTTTACTCTGTGTGCTGGTCAGGGTTCTCTGAAGAAACAGAGCAATGGAAGATATGTATTACAATGAGACGTTGGCTAATGCAGTTATGAAGATTGAGAAGTCCCATGATCTGCTGTCCAGAAAAGCTGGTGGTGTAATTTAGTCTGAGTCTGAGGCCTGACAATCAGGGGGGCTGATGATATGAATCTAAGTCCAAAAGCAGGAGAAGATGAAATGAGATATCCCAGTACAAACAGTGAGACAGGGGGGAAAAGGCATAAATTCATTCTCTTCCACCTTTTGTTTTCAAACCTTCAACAGAGTGGATCATGTCCAGTCTCACTGGGGAGGGCAATCTGCTTCACTCAGTGTACCAACTCAAATGCATCTGGACACACCCTCCCAGACCCACCCACAAACACAGTTTAACCTGGCACCTGTAGCCCACTCACAATGACACAGGAATTCATCACCAAGCTCTGCTTCATCTCAGTGGCCTAATTTCAGTTCTCCAACTTGCCAGCTGCACTCCTGCCTTAGGGCCTTGGCAATCACTTTGCCCTCTGCCTAGGCACTTTACTCCAACTCCTCACCAACAAAGTTTGCTCAAGCACCATTTTCTCAATGAGACCTACTCTTAGTATCTTAATTACAATTGTAACCCAGGCACATACCTTTCTTACTTACTGCCTTTCTTAATACCCCAACTTCAGACAGTCTTTAACTTCCTTTCCAAATCACATGTTATTTTAGACTATATCTAACATACCATATAGTTTTATTAATGTTTTCTTCTTATCTCTTTATTTATTTTTTATTGAGCACATTCTTCTTTAGGCCCAGGTCGAAAGCAGGAGCTCTAAGATCCCAGTGGAGTATGGTAAAGATCAGAGGTCTCAGCTGGTCTTTGCAAATAATGACATATTTTCTGAACAAAGTTGTAGTGTTCTTATAAAAGAGACCCCACAGCCTTCCCTAGCTTCTTCTGCTGTGTGAAGACATAGTGAAAAGAATTGTCTATGAGGAAGTGGGCCCTCACTAGACACCAAATATTCCAGTGTCTTGATCTTGGACATCCCTATCTCCAGAACTGTGAGAAATAATTTTTTGTTGTTTATAAACCACCTAGTCTATTGTATTTTTGTTGTAAAGCTCAAATAGACTAAGAAATAATGTTGTGTAAAGAAGAAAATTTACAATCATATTCCAAAATCATTAACTGTCATAGTCTTAGAGAAAGATATCTATAGCATCCAGGATTATAAGCTTTTTGAAAAAATAAGTTTTTATTGATTTCAGAGAGGAAGGGAGAGGGAGAGAGAGATAGAAATAATGATGATAAGAGAGTCATCAATCAGCTGCTTCCTGTACCCCCCTCCCCCACTACTGGGGATCAAGCCTGCAACCCAGACATGTGCCCTGAACAAGAATTGAACTGTGACCTCCTGGTCCACCCTCCACCACTGAACCACACTAGCTGGGAAACTATATGCTTCTCTTAAACACTGGTGCTGTGCTTTATTCATATTCTGCCAGGGCTGACCAACAGACCTTCAGTGACAGATGAATGATTACTCTGACACAGGTTCCCTGTGAAAGAGAGGGTTAAGGGATGGCTTGGCTAAAGGAACCAGACAGCCTCGATTGCCTGCCTCTTCAGGCTTTTATTATAACAGCAGTTTGAGATAAAATTTATCTTTTAGATACAATCAGTAGGGTAAGTAATCTTTGGGGGACACATGTATCTACAGCATCCTTTAAGCAAGGACACCCAAAGATTAAGCATGAAGATTCCGGTAAACACACAAGAGTCTGCACATGCACAGACTTGTTTGGAAAGGTCAAGAAACAATTAGGGGTGGCTGCCTTTGGCCAACTTCCCTAAGTCAGAATTCCAAGAAACAGGGGTGGGCTGCCTTCAGCCAACTCCCTTAGGTAGGAATTTCCTCCTTACAAACTTTCCAACCAAGTCTCCTGTGCTTCCCTACGACATTCTTTTCCTTTTTAATCCTAACCTGAGGATATGTGTTTATTGGCTTTTCTAGAGAGAGGAAGGAAGAGAGAAAGAGAAAGAGAGAAACATTGATGTGAGAAACATTCATCAGTTTCCTCCCATATGCTCCCTGACCAGGGACTGAACCTGCAGCCTAGGCATGTTCCCTGTCCAGGAATCAAACCCACAACTTTTTGATTGAGGGATGACACTCTGATCAATTGAGCCACCTGGCGAGGGCTGCCTTATTCATTGTCTATATTCAGAAAGTCTTGCCCATTACCTTGTACATAATAGTCTTATTACATTAATATGTAAATGGACTCTTAATGGCTAGAGAGCCACCTTATCATATTTCTATCCTTAAAGTCTATCCTGAGTCAGAACATTAATGTATATACACACTCACACAAACATCTAAAGATAAATGAATTAACGGTTTCTGTGTTGCTATGAAGATAGTTTTTATTCATATAGCTAAATGTGGGCTCATATGAAAATGAAGCAAACCTTCCAAATTCAAGAATAGTGTGCCTAGCATAATAACCAGCTATGACATTCTTGCAATGAGATTAAATCATTGTCAGGGAAAGATAATGAACACAGCATGGTTCTACTAATGCTTTGCCAAATAAACTGGATGCAATCCAACTAACTGATGAAATAATATCACCAAGGAAATGAGTGAAACCTCCCAGCTGGACTAGTCAGACCACTGGTTAATCACAGCCACTTATGGGATCAAGACCTTGGCTCTCAATACAGTGACCCAAAATATACAAATTGTGTTAATTATTAACATCAATTATTCTTTTCTAAGGATTTTGGGCACTAATTTAGTTCATTTAAGGATTATAAGAAGCCAGAGATTATATTTATTTTTATATCAATATAGACTCCTCCTCTGCAGAAATCAGCTGATAGTGTTACATTATTATCCTATATAATAAAGAGGTAATATGCAAATTGACCCTCATGCTTTCACACACGATGGCCACCCCCATGTGGTCAAAGATGGCCACCCTCATGTTGTCAAAGATGGCCCACACAAGATGGCCAGCAAGGGAAGATAGTTGTGGGTGATCAGGTCAGCAGGGGAGGGCAGTTGGGGGCCACCAGGCTGGCAAGGGAACAGTTAGGTGTCAATCAGGCTGGCAGGGGAGTGGTTAGGGGGTGATCAGGCTGGCAGGCAGGTGAGCAGTTGGGAGCCAGCAGTCCTGGACATCCCCTGAGGGGTCCCAGATTGGAGAGGGTGCAGGCTGGGCTGAGGGACACGCCCCCCACCCCAGTGCACAAATTTCGTGCAGCAGGCCTGTAGTTAAAAAATAAAATAAAAACAGAAATAAATTTTCAGATTTTGCTGAGATTTCTTTACTCTCATTTAACTATATCTTATCCCATATGTTCTACATGTCATACAATGTCCAATAGCAAATAACTGCAGGTATTTGAATCAATAAAATGACCACTAAATTAGGGGATGAGAGATTGTTCTTTGTCTACTTCAAGGACTATACCCAGTAAAGGACTGAGGTAGATATGATTAACCTTCAGGAGCACCAATGTAAATTACTATAGGCCCAGTGCACAAAATTTGTGCACTCAGGGGGGTTCCCTAGCCTGGCCTGTGCCCTCTCGCAGTCCGGGAGCACTCGAGGGATAGGAGCAGGCCTAAGGAGACAGTCAGATATCCATAGCGTTGCTGCGGAAGTGGGAGAGGCTCCCACCACTGCCACTGCGCTTGCCAGCCGTGAGCCAGGCTCAGGGCTTCTGACTGAGCAGCGCTCCGTGTGGGAGTTCACTGATCACCAGGGGACAGCTCCTGCATGGTGGTCAGTGCTAGTCATAGTGACCGGTCGTTGGATCATTTGGTCACTTAGGTTTACATATATATAGAATAGAGGCCCAGTGCACAAAATTTGTGCACAAGGGGAGCAGTGTGACCCTCAGCCCAGCCTGCACCCTCTCCAATCTGGGATCCCTTGAGGGATGTCCTACTGCCCATTTAGGCCCGATGGGATTGAGCCTAAACAGGCAGTTGGACATCCCTCTCACAATCCAGAACTGCTAGCTCCAAACCGCTTGCCTGCCTGCCTGCCTGCCTGATTGCCCCTAACCACTTCTGTCTGCCAGCCTGATTACCCCTTAACCACTCCCCTGCCAGCTCGATTGCCCATAACTGCCCTCCCCTACTGGCCTGGTTGCCCCCAACTGCCCTTTTATGCAGGCCTGGTTGCCCCTAACTGCCCTCCCCTGCTGGCTCGGTCACCCATAACTACCCTCCCTTGCCAGCCTGGTCGCCCATAACTACCCTCCCCTGCTGGTCTGGTTGCCTCCAACTGCCCTTTTATGCAGGCCTGGTTGCCTCTAACTGTCCTTCCCTGCTGGCCCGGTCACCCCTAACTTCCCTCCCTTGCTGGCCTGGTCGCCCCAACTGCCCTCCCCTGCAGGCCTGGTCCCCCCCCCAACTGTCCTCCCCTGCCGGCCATCTTGTGGTGGCCATCTTGTGTCCACATGGAGGCGACCATCTTGTGTGTTGGAGTGATGGTCAATTTGCATATTACCTCTTTATTATATAGGATATGGGTTCTGTGTGACTTTGAGCAAGTATTAGAGCCACATTCTATGTCATGATGATAAAAAACACTAGTTCTCAGAACAGCCCATGTTAAATTTCTGCTGCATTAATGGCCAATTTTATTTTGTGTGTGTGTGTGTTGAATCTGATTATCTGTATTGTTCAAAATGGACAAGAATACAGAAAGTCGAAATTTGCCTATTTCTTAGGCAACCCTGACTTTTACAGGCATAACTAAAGGTGACTGTATAATAAAGTGTTTGGAAATACTTTCCATATTAGAATGCTATTAAATACAAATAATGGCAAAATTATTTTAAAAACACATATGTGGCATTCCACCAAGGCTCCCCGGCCAGATTTGCTACTTGTCAAATCTGATGTCCTCTTTCATCTCTTGTAATATTTGATCTTTCTAGAGTGCTTAAGGCTACTGGTCATTATCTTCTGTTTGAAACTGTAACTTCTCTTGAGTTCCATAGCACCAAGCTTTTTGTCTTTATTTTAGGACTACTCCTTCCTCTTATCCTTCTCTAGCATCTCCTTATCTACCACCTATCACATTTTGGTGTCCCAAGTTTTTATTCTGGACCATTTTTTTACACTTTGTTCAATCTCCAAACTTCTATGACTTCAACTCTTATGACACAGCGATTTGAGGCATTTCTAGGATATATCACTAACGTCTTTTGAGCGCAAGGTCCTTATCAGTTTCTCCATTGAATATCTATGCTCTGATGATACACATGTAATTATGTTCAGATGTTCAAAAACAATCAGATATTCATACCCCAATTGTTTTCCAACTTTATTCCATATTATGCTAAAAAAGTAGTACTAACCCAGACACATAAGCAAGAAACATTTTTTTTTTTTGCTTTTAACTTCTGCATTTATTTTCTTTTTGTGTTTTGTTTTATTTCTATGATTGCACCCCATTTTTATTTATCATATATATTTAATCAGACTCTAAGTTCTGTAGATTTTGCCTCCTTTGGATTGCCCTCTCCAATTCCATTCATTTTCTCTTTTTATAATTTTAATTTCCCTTCAGATAATCTCTATAGTTCTGCTTCTGGTCTTGATTCCTTTCAGTCCACCCTCCACAACCTCTAAAAGAATTTTCCTACAGTGAAAATCTGATTTTGTGACACTCCTGATCAAAATATTTTAAAATATCTCTGTGGTATTCAAATTATGTATAAACTCCTTATTATATCAATAGGGGCTCCCAAGATATGGCTCCTTAGCTTTTTCTGTACTTATCCTCAGTACCATAGATTTCCACCTTATTAAACTTTTCAATTTTCTTCTAACTCAATTGATATAACTTATTTATTCATTTATTCATTCATCAGATATTTTATTATTTACTCTGTGATAAGCCACCTGATGGATGTTAGATATATAGAGGTGATTAAAACATACATACTCCATTATCTTTATCATTCACTATTTAACAAGTATTTCCTGTGCTCTATTGCTTGAGAAGATCATGTGCTAAGGTTTGTGGTATAATAGAAAAGAGCGAGAGAGAGAGAGAGAGAGAGAGAGAGAGAGAGAGAGAGAGAGAGATCATACCCTCACAACACTTTAGGTGTTTTGAGGGAAAAGAAAAGTTTCAAAACTAAATTTCAATAGAAATATAGAGAAGAGTATGTGGTAAAATGAGATACAATGAAATTTGATTTAACAATGTCACCAATAATTATCTTTAAAAAGACATCAGGAATGACTTTCTGAGGGAAAAATACAGTACAATAGAGATTTGAATGATAATCAAGAATAAATTACATATAGAATGGATTTCAGACTCTTCAGCCAGAGAAAACATTTCAAAGGCATTTTTTTTTTCAGGGATCATGCACAATGATACTATTTAGATCAATAATACTTTGGTATTTTGGTTTGTATGTATGTTTGTTCATTTAAAAAAAAAATCCTGTGTATACTGAAGGATTGATAGGATCAGATCTGTGTTTGAAATGACCAGGACAGTTTCTATGTAGAGAATTGATTAGAAAGTCATTGAGAGAATGCACACACATTATAGTGGAGAATATGTCAAAGTATAACTTGAAAAATAGTGGAAGCAGGGCTTAAGGTGATTGTGGTAGAAATGGAGACAACTAGATGCATTCAAAAGATATTTAAGAGATAAAATCAATAGAATTTATGAATGGATTTACAGTGGGTAGTCAAAAAGAGAGTAATCAAGAATAATGTCAAGCTTTGTGCTTATGCAACTAGGTGTACAGGTGATAATTATGAGGTAGTAAACACTTTAAGATCAGGTTTATGAAAAATAAAGTGGGAAATCTCAATAATTTAGTTTGGGACATGTTTTGTTTGATTAGCTTTAAAAAACCCAAGTGGAATAATTAAGTAGGCAAGAAAGTACAAAGTGTTTGAATTATAGAAAAAATTGTGCAAAATCTACTTATAAGTGATAAATTATGGAATATATATATATATATATATATATATATATATACATATATATATATATATATATATATAGTTATAAAATACATACATACACATGGAGTGCACACGGGAAGAGAAGAGAGTTTTTAGGAATAAGCTGGTATTTGAAAAACTATTGAAGTCATAGGATAAAGGGTTTAAAAATGTCAACAGTTCTGAACGTTTCTAGGAGATCCAAGTATGATATTGGCTGAAAATAATTCTTTCCAGTTTATATTATAAAGTTACTGTTAGTTCTTTGTGAAGTGATGATGATGAAAACCAGATGAGAGTGTTCTCAAGAAATTAAAGTATATGTTTTATATACTTTAAAATATATAAAATGTTTAAAAAGTATCTATTTGCAAACTGAGAAGAAAATGAATGAAATTCTAATGGAGTGGGTAAAAATGGGCAACATTTCCAGTAAGTAACATTTAGAATAACCCTTATAGAAAGAGAAGGAATCAGCAAGAGAAAGAGCATGACAAATAGAAGACAAAGGATGTGCAAAATCCGTAGGAGAAAAAGAGACCAATGAAGCTGTATCACTGTTATCAAAGAAGATAATTATCACCAATAATATTTCAAAAGATGCACAGGACTAATGCCACTCAAAACTTTAGAGACAATTTGATGGAGCTTTTTAAAACATTTAAAAATGGAAACTATTAACAGTTTATTTCTAAAAATAGCCCAAGCAAGAAAGTGACATGACTTGATATGCATTTTAAAAACACATCAGGTACATTTGAGGGTTGAGATGAAAGCCAGATTGTAACAGATTGAAATATGGAAAACTTACCTTTCCAGCAATATGGCACACTAGATTTAGAAAGGAAAATCTTCCTGCTTCTTCAGGTGAATAGAGGGAAGATTGGGATCTTTATTTGCCACAAGGACATCCATAACAATTTCTGTCTGAAGAGCATAGGAAACAGTAATAAAATTCAACTTAGAGTATTAACGGGATTGAATTTCATAAGTGAAGCTTACTGGGTATTTAGTGAATAAATAGAAGAATGGAGAGGTAACATGATTTGAGTCTCAAAACAGAAATGTTGTTTTTATCCTATCTAATAAAAGAATAATTTGCAAATTGACTGTCACTCCAACACACAAGATGGCTGCTCCCATGTGGTCAAAGATGGCTGCCCCCATGTGGACACAAGATGGCTGCCACAAGATGGCCAGCAGGGGAGGGCAGTTGTGGGCGATCAGGCCAGCAAGGGAGAAGTTGGGAAGGACCAGGCCTGCAAGGGAGGGCAGTTGGGGGTGATCAAGCTTGCAGGGGAGGGCAGTTAGTGGTGACAAGGCTGGCATAGGAGGGAAGTTGGGGGCAACCAGGCCTGCAGGGAAGGGCAGTTGGGGGGGACCAGGCCTGCAGGGGAGGGCAGTTAGAGATGACCAGGCCTGCAGGGCAGGGCAGTTAGGGGCAATCAGGCTAGCAGGGGAGCAGTTAGGTATCAATCAGGCTGGCAGAGGAGTGGTTAGGGGGTGATCAGGCTGGCAGGCAGAAGCGGTTAGGGGCAATCAGGAAGGCAGGCAGGTGAGCAGTTGGGAGCCAGCAGTCCTGGATTGTGAGAGGGATGTCTGACTGCCCCTTTAGGCCCGATCCTATGGGGATTGGGCCTAAAGGGGCAGTCGGACATCCCTCGAGGGGTCCCAGATTGGAGAGGGTGCAGGCTGGGCTGAGGGACAAACTCCCCCCATGCACGAATTTCATGCACTGGGCCTCTAGTATTTTAATAAGATGAAAAGTTGTGAAAAATTCTGGAGGCAGTGATAAAAAGCAAAAGGACACTGACTTATTCACCTAATTCTGTTATTCTTAAGGTGTATGAGAATAGGCTCCACCCAAGAGAGTACTAAGAGATGGAAATATGCCCTAAGAGAAGAGCCAGGTTGAAGCAAGGCTAGAAGATGGAGGAAACTTATTGAATAGAGATTGAGAGTATAATGGAATTTGCCAACTACTAAGTAAGTGTTGCAAAATGCTAAGAGAGAGAGAGAGAGAAAGAGAAAGGAGAGGAGAGGAGAGGAGAGGAGAGGAGAGGAGAGGAGAGGAGAGGAGAGGAGAGGAGAGGAGGGAAGGGAAGAGAGGAGAAGAGAGAATTAGGGGAATTTGTTCAGTTGAGTGGATAAACTGTAAGAAGGGACTAGGGACTTTAGGAGAAAAAATGGCAAGGAAGGCTAGACCTATATGCCTTTGTCTATGCTTCTCCCTATTTATCCCTATTTATTAATGCTCTCTATCTTCCCTCTTTAGAATATTTATCATAATCTAAACAGAATATTTTATGTTCCTATACTCAAGGCAGTTATTTTATTCACATTTCTCTCTCAATATCTAATAGATAGTAAACTCATTGAAAATAGGGATTGGTTATTATTAGCTTTTATTTTTCCAGCATATACAGAGTGTCTGGGGCTTATTTGGTGTTAACACATTTTAAAAATGAATTATCCCTTGACTAAATACATTTGTGTATAAGATCTATAGTTCCAAGAGTCACAAGTATAAGCTAAAAGCATTGTTTCAATGCTCTCCTCACTAAAGTGGAAGAGTTTGTCCAGAATGACCTCTATGGTTTTGTGCCACTGAAGATTTTATGACTTCTAAATAACTAATCCTTTCATTTGTTCAAATGTTTCACCAGTGGCTCCCTTTCCATTTTCTCTGCTAAGATATCTAAGCTAGCTGAGAATTTTTGACACTGACCTCTATTTTGGGAGCCTTCTATGTCAAGTACCTTATCACTTTTCTTTGAAACTTTCTGAAATGTAAAGTTAACTTTTAAGACAACTATCTTGAAGGAGACATCAAGCTCAAAATAACACTTAGATGCTATGTTTCTTAAAATTCAGTCCTTTATTTAACTTTAGATTTTAAGTTATTTGAGCCAGTCCTGAAATGACTTAATACTGTTGTCATTTATAAGCTGTAATGCATTACAGAATCCTAAAATAAATACTATCTAAGATAAATTATGTGTCTAGGAAATAGAGTCAAGAAAATTCCAACACAAATATTCACAAAACACTTTGTAAAATTAGTTAAATAGTTTATTTAGGGTACTTATTTGCAACAATTACATATATATTACAGGGATATATACAGAGGGTTACTTTAAACATATTCTTCAGGAGATAAAATGTGGAGAGTTGATATAAACAATCTTCTTCCTGTTTAACAAAGTTTTCTCTCTTTTGGCTTAGCTTTTTTTGTGTGTGTGTGCAGTCTTTGAATAATATTCATTTTGATCCCTGAAAATATGAAATCCAGTCACCAGAAATAATATTTAATTACATTTGAAATATTTCCTTCACACATTTGATATGAAGTTTGGATCCTATAAAATACTACTTTGCAAAGTGTTTATCACAGGTAGATGGCCAAGTACTCTGTCACCAAAATGGAATTATTAACTAATGGAAATTGGAATAAAAATGGTTTTAAGAACATGAAATAGCAAACCAAAGGAAATAATAAATTTAACTCATGTTCATATGGTCTGATTAAGTGACTGTTGTTCAGACAGATTCAGTACTCTCTCCACAAGGGTCGGTGAGATCAAGGCCTATTACCCAAGTCAGCCGTCAGTTAGCTGAAAAGAGTTTCTTTAACACTTGAATTTCCCACCCCTATCTCTTAATTTGCTCTGTGATACACTGTATGAGATTAATTATAGCAGTGATCCTATATAATAGTTGCCAAGTGGCTTAGAACAGAGAAAGGATTCTTGGAGTATTATTGTTCAGGAACCCTGGGGCAAGTAGATGTTTCTTGAGTCTGGAATGTGTGAGAGCTTCTGGAATGGAGTATTTCCTGTGTCAAAAGTCTCTCTTCTGTAAACATATTAATTTGTTCACTTAATGCTGAAGAGGAGGGAGCAAATGAATAATGTGGCCATAAGTAATTCCCTTTTGTATTTTAAGTATTCGTCCATTCTTCCATTTTGTCCATGTTCTCTGATTCTCGCCTTTGCTGCACCTAATAGTCATTGCACACTACTACTCTTCTTTTTGTATTTGTCATTTACAGATATGACAACAGAAATAAGGAGGGAGCACATAAAGGCTTAAATAGAGATATTTTTATTTGTCATTAAGTCAATAAGCATTGTTTACAAAACATGATTCTATAGGCATCATGAAGAAGAACAGTTTTGGAAACATTAAAGGGATTAATTACATTGACACATTTGAAAGAATAAAACTGATTTAAAACTGCCTTGATCACAATGAAAATTAATATAACATCATCAGCATAAATAAATATAAAAGCAAACCAGAGTAAATAAATATAAAATATGAAAGGACTGATTATTTTTGTACTCAAGGTTGAAATCTTTCTTGGGAAAGTTTTAAACATGACATTTAAGAAGAAATAATACATGGGATGACACAATTCCAATTCCAATCCATGGGCAAGTTTTTAATAACCAGTAAGCAGCTGAAACAAGTAAATCCCATGTCATGATATAGATGATAGAAAGTGTAAAAGCTAGGAGATGTAAATTCAGCTGCTTTCTTATGGACTCTTATGGTAGGTGGCCTTTGGTGTACCACACCAAAATTTCAGTCATCATTTCTGAGCTCTTCTCACTAAATATTCATTTATTAGTGTCTTAGGGTGTCTGTAAAAATTGTCAAAAACTTGGTGGCTTAAAAAGCAGAAATTGATTTTCTCACAGTTTTGGAGGCTAGAAATCTGAAAACAAGGTGATACCAGGGCCACTCTGCCTCCAAAGGATTTAGAGGAGAATCTGCTCCACTCCTCTTTGAGCTCCTGGTGGCTGCAGACATTCTTTGACTTGTGGCCACATCACTCCAATCTTGGCCATTATTGTCACCTTTCACCTTTTTTTAAAATTTAATTTTATTGTTTAAAGTACTACAAATAGTAGTACATATGTCTCCTTTTTTTCCCCCATTGACCTTCTCCCGGCCTCCCCTATACCCTCCCACCCCCCCAGCACATGCCCTCACCCCTCTCCCCCCAGTGTCTTGTGTCCATTGGTTATGCTTATATGCATGCATGCAAGTCCTTCGGTTGATCTCTTACCTCCCCCCCAGCCCCTGCCCCGCCAACAATCCCCTCACCTTCTTTCCTATCTCTCTCTTATAAGAGATATGTAATTTCATTTAAGATCCATCTTGACCTAGCTAGTTTGGCTCAGTGGATAGAGCGTCAGCCTGCAGACCAAAGGGTTCTGGGTTCAATTCTGATTAAGGGCATGTACCTTGGTTGCAGGCTCCTCCCCTGGTCAGGACACGTGTAGGAGGCAACCAATCGATGTGTTTCTCTGACATCCATATTTCTCTCTGTCTCCACTCTCTTTTCCATTCTCTCTTAAAAAAAAAAAAAATCAGTGTAAAAATATCCTCAGGTGAGGACAAAAAAAAAAAAAAGATTCATCTGGATAATCCAGGCTCTTTCTCTTAAGAGCTTAATTTAATCATAACTTTTGCTATTGAAGATAATATTCACAGTTCCAGGAATTAGGATTTTGACATATCTTTGTTTATTTGGGGGCTACATTTAGCCCACTACAATAGGCACAATAAATTCTATCTTTAACATAGCCTAATTTAAAGATAATATGTCTTTCATGAGAAGAGGGACAATAAGAAGGTGAAAAGGGTAAATAATTTGTTATATACTACTAGAGGCCCGGTGCATGCATTTGTGTGCTGATTGGTTCCCTCGGCCTGGCCTGTGCCCTCTCACAATCCGGGACCCCTTGGGGGATGTTGGAGAGCTGGTTTCAACCCAATCCCTGCAGGCCAGTATGCATATAAGATCTTTGGTTAATCTCTTCCTGCCTTCCCCCCCCCCCCCTTCCCTCTGAGATTCATCAGTCTGTTCCATGTTTCCATGCCTGTGATTTCCGCTCCTGCATTAAACATCTGCCCCCTGGTTGTCAGTGCGTGTCATAGCTACTGGCCAGTCTCTTAGGCTTATATATATATATATATAGATAGATAGATATCTCTTCAATATTCGAGTATTTCTTGAATACTTAGAAAGGTGGCAGGTTTAATATTTCTACTCCTATCAATCTCTGACTTGGTTGCTCTGTCTTCTGGCCCTGAATTTAGAAAATTAAAACAAAAACTGCTTGTGATCTCTTTTCCAGGAAAGGCAGGACTTATCCTATAAATTACTCTACCTTGAACTTATAAAATTCACTTCTGTCAAAAAAAAAAAAAAAAAAAAAGGACAGATATGCTGCTCATAGGAAATGATGACTTCATGTCACGTCTCAGTTTTCTTTTGCAAAGGATTCACAAGCCACCATTTTGCCCTGGGGAGAAATGTTGCCATTTTCGCAGCAAAGTGTTTTTTGTACAGCGAAATGACAGTTTTCTTCAACAGTAAAACTGAATTAACTTCTGAGGGGAAAAATGCAGTAAAAATGTCAAAGTCATAAAATATATCATGTTTAGAACATCTGCACATGTTTTTGACTGACCTGACTGAAAAAGAAAATGTCCTCAAGGTACTAGTGAATCAGGGACTTGTGGTTGAAGGACAGGTGGGGGTGAATTTGGGAGAATGTGGGTTTGTTTCTAGGTTACAGGTATAGAGTTCAACGCATGGGGCTAATTCTGGATGATAGTATGAGGAGACTTTTAATTTGTGCAATATTATATTGAACAGTCTGAAAGATCTATGCACATCTACAATCAAAGTAATACAAGTCTAAACTAGAAAGCCTGACATGTCTCCTTCCTTCCTTCCTTCCTTCCTTCCTTCCTTCCTTCCTTCCTTCCTTCCTTCCTTCCTTCTTTCTTTCTTTCCTCCCTCCCTCCCTCCCTCCCTTCTTCCT
Organism: Plecotus auritus; assembly: GCF_963455305.1. Lineage (NCBI taxonomy): Eukaryota > Metazoa > Chordata > Mammalia > Chiroptera > Vespertilionidae > Plecotus > Plecotus auritus. The sequence continues at coordinate 60,161,163 of NC_137771.1, forward strand.
TCCTTCCTTCCTTCCTTCCTTCCTTCCTTCCTTCCTTCCTTCCTTCCTTCCTTCCCTCTCTCCCTCAAAATCCTTTCCTCTTGGTATATCCTGTGAACATAAGTGATATATTTCAGAACCATTGTTTCAATTCATTGTGTCTTTAAACTTAGCCACCTTGTTCTAGTTTGCTCACTTTTTATTTTTTTTATTAAATATTTTTATTGATTTCATAGAGCAAGGGAGAGGGAGAGAGAGATAGAAACATCAAAGATGAGAGAGAATCATTGATTGGCTGCCTCCTGCACACCCTGCACTGAGGATTAAGCTTGCAACCCAGGCATGTGCCCTGACTGAGAACTGAACCGTGACCTCCTGATTCATAGGTTGACACTCAACCACTGAGCCATACTGGTTGGACTCACCTCTTTATTAATTAAATGCTCACTAAACATTCTTTTAGAGAAAAAGCTTGACTTACAGAAAACGATAGTCTTAGTCCTTAAATGTATTCAGGTGAAACAATACAACCCACAAGAGCCAGACATTATGACTCTTTATATTCTGTTAGAGTGTTTCAAAATACAAATGAGGACCCCTCCTAATTTTACAAAAAAAAAAAAAAAAAGCTAATCCATCATTTTTTCTCCTGACCAATGGAACAAAATCAGAGAAATCCCATATTCTGTCTTGTACGGCACAAGCGAAGAGGATAATTATATACTATTAATAACAATAATAGGTGTAAAACTGTATGCAATTATTTATTTTTACTAGAAGCCCGGTGCACGAAATTCATGTATGGATGGGGTCCCTAGTCCTGGCCGGCAATCAGGGCCTATTGGGGCTGTCTCACCCAGCCCCGATTGGGGCCAGGTCGGCTGGGGTCTGGGGACCTGCTGACTACCAGATGGGGCCTACAGGTCGGGGCCTGCTGAATGGGGGGAGGGATGGAGGGAGGAACCGCGGGAGGTATCCAGCTGAGGGGGAGGGACCAGGGGAGGTTGGCTGGCCATGGGAGGTTGGCTGTGGGAGCATACTGACCACCAGGGGGCAGCTCCTGCATTGAGCATCTGGCCCTGGTGGTCAGTGAGCATCATAGCGACTGGTTGATCTGTGGTTCTGGTTGTTCAGTACTAATGGTCACTTAGGCTTTTTTATATATATAGGTAATTGTTTCATATTCCTTTTTTAAAAAAAAATTTGTCATCACAATAGTCATTGAAGCAAATAGTGGAGATAGTCATAGTTGGGTCCATAATGATCTCCACATATTAGCTACTGGTATAAAATATTTGGCTCGCTGAAAACTAGGCAGATATCTGTGTGAACAAATGTGGTTTCATATAGTAAGATAAGAAGCATTTCAGGAAACCCAGATTTTGGCTCACTTACTAGTATGTACTGTTTGACTCTATCCCTGGGCCTCAGTTTGCCTCTTTGTATAATAAAGAGAAGCTACTGGGATTCTTTTCAGCTCAGACAAGCTCAAATTCTAGCAACCCTTATCAGCAAGAGTGTTGCTTTCCCCCTGTGCATGGAAAAATCTTATCTTGAGCCTTTAAATTTCTCTTACTCTGGCTTATGAGAGCAGACTTTGCTTTTGGTGCAATCCTTGCCTCAATATGACCTTAGGATAATAGGATTGCTAGTAATAAGAGGACGATTTTAGGGATTGGACTTGTCTTTATTACTTAATTCAGCTGTTCATAAGGCAGCACCCTACTCTCTTATATTTGTTTTTCTTTCTTACTGGCCCTAAGTACCATATCCTTATACATCTCTCCATGGTGTAGCCAATGATAGCCAGTCAACTGATCAGATAAATAAATTTACTTTTAACCATAGATAATATCCAAGATATGTCTGAAACAGAACTTACATGTAACCAGAATTCTTCAAAGTTAATCATATAATTACAGTTTGCAGAAAATTGAAGTCCATATGTTTTGCACATATACTTGAAAAAAATCAGATGTTTCTTAGTTAATGAAGAGAGGAGCAGGGAAGGCCTTGCACATAGTATCAACGTCTGCCTAGATCTCTGCTAAGGCACCTATTCTGGTCAATATTTTTTTTTGTATAAATCCCAATAAAGGATCTAGGAATATCCTGTATCATCATGGACCGGGATGCCTTTGGGCTTGTGTAAGAGGGAGCATATATAATCTCAGAATGAATGTAAAGTCAAAGTTAAAGAAAAGGTGAAAATTAGTATATTAAATCAATTCACTGGGTACTATATCTCCTAAGGTATTTAAAAAAAAAAAATAACAGAGCCCTGACCGGTTTGGCTCAATGGATTGAGCGTCGGCCTGGGGACTCAAGGGTCCCAGGTTCGATTCCCGTCAAGGGCATGTACCTTGGTTGCGGGCACATCCCCAGTAGGGGGTGTGCAGGAGGCAGCTGATCGATGTTTCTCTCTCATCGATGTTTCTAACTCTCTATCCCTCTCCCTTCCTCTCTGTAAAAAATCAATAAAATATATTTAAAAAAATAACAGAAAGTGAAGTTGAAGGTTATTAAAAGAAAAAAAATTCCTTTTTAAAAAGAATAAGTATTTGTCTTTTCTGTCCATCCATTTGTTCCTATATTCATACTGCTTTCTTCTGATCATCTCCATTTTCCATATTCTCTTGGATGAAAAAATAGCAAAGATGTTTGAAAAAAATCAAAGTTAGAAGATTGTATTTAAAAAATTAATATTGAAGGAGGCAAACAAGAAACACTTGTATGCTCTTGTCTACAGTAGCATATGTAGCCCCCAACCCAACTTTCATTTTTATCATAGTTTGTCCTACTCTCCAATTCTTGACTTGTCTGGGTAGGTAATAATAAAGGGTTTGGATTCAATTTCAAGTATTTCTCAAACCATGATGCCACTTTGAGAAAAGCTAAACTATTGACCATATGTTAATTAAAGTCTTTTATTCCATCTGACCCTTTATTTAGGATAAGATAACTTGATTTCAGCAAGCATTCAGATTTACCAGTACTGATTAATCTGTAATTCCCAATGAATTTTGTTATTCTTAAATAATGTTAGATTAAATATCAGTGAAGTCACATATTTTCTGAAATGTGCTGGTTATCTTTGGTGCACAATACCCATTAAGAGCTGCTGCCCTCTCTTCTCTGTCCAGCTCGATGTTCCAGCATACTTCATAAAGCAAAGTGCATGTACTTCCTGCTCTCTTATTCCAGGTGGGATGAGCCAAAGAAAAGCACAGGCAAGAGGTGGAATAATAGAAAAGGAGAGAAAATTGTAGATTCTTACTTTCCTGTCTGCCTCCAGACCTCATCAAGATGCTGTAATGCATTCTTAGAGGCACCACTCCTGCTGCAAACATTCTTCTTTTATGGGGCTCCAATCTTTATTGAACATCAGAGCCACCTCTTTCCCAAAGGGCCCTGCAATGCCCACAGCTTGCGAGTGGTCTTAGGTCAGTTCCTTGGAAAATGAACTTTGAGAGGAATGTTTCTGTGGAGGAGCCCTCAGGAGAAACACCTGCTGAGATGGAAGGCAGCAGGATGGGGCAGGGAGAAAAGTTGTCCTCTCAAGGGCCACAGGCTGGGCCTTGGCATTTTCTGAGGACCTGTTGATGGATGTGGGCTGCCCAGAGGAGGGGCATTACCTTAGTAGAGGTAGCCCTTTTTGGCAGAGGACAATTTTTGTGATCGCTCAGCCCAACACTCCTAGGAGCTGGGAGAGGGAGTGGATTATCACCAAGGAAAAAGCGGAGCACAAAACAGCATCCACTGCACTAATGCCCTGTGCTTCTGCAGCTTTCCTTGGTTCTTATAACCATGCCCAAACCTCTGTAAATAATCTCCTCATTATGCTCCCTTTGGCTAAGCCTTTTGAGGAAGCATCTGTTTTGGTCCAGATTCCTGACTGATAAATAAAGTATTGGGAGAGATGAAGTAGCTAATGTATTACTTCCTTCAGGGTCTATGATTTAGAGCAAATTATGATTTCTTTAAAAACTTCTTAGGCAGTTTTAGATATTTCCACTTTCAAATCCTAGTTCTACCACTTGCCTCCCACTTACTTTGGGATAATGGTAGGTTAGGTAAAATATCTGTTCTTTTGGCTTCTCTCTGTGTAAAATACAGAAATGGTAGCACCTATCTCAAAGGATCTCCATGCAGATGACACATAACAATCAACTGATTGGTCCTGCACCTGACCAATAGAAAGCATCTAGAAAAGATAACTTTTACTATTATGCATAGTTTTAATCCAATCTTTAGAGAGCTGTTTTATTCGATCTTTAAACAGTTACAGACTTGGATTTACTATTATGCCTAATGCAACTTTAATTGTTTAAGTCCTTAAAAAATTCATTGCTTCACTGTTTTAGTGCAGTTCATTTATAGTCACTGCATCATTAATTTAAATAAATGTTCAATTTCCCTCCTAGTTAAAGATTATGAAAGGACAAAGTTTTCAGAAATATACAGTTATTTATAGGTAATTTTAAATATTTTATTTCTATTCTATCAATTTTATATGGGAGCTGCTGATCATGTGAATATATCCTCAAGGGCTTAATATCATGAAAATGTTTTGTTTGTCATGTGGAGATGGCTGATGTTTTTATTGTTATTTTTTACCTGATTGTATTAGATTTTTCCTTAATATGTTCTTATTGTTGTTATTGTTTCCCATTAATAAGCCATTTCTTTAATACTTTACCAACCAAAAGTGAACAGGGTAGCTTATTGGCGCTAGTGTCTAAGTTTCATATTAACACATTTGATTCAGCTTTTTGATATATGAATTTGAAGCACACTTAGCAAAAGTAATTACACTTGTCTTTACCCATGTTTTCTGCTTTCGGCAAGAAAATGAACATTTTCCTCCTTATTTTAGCAAATGTAAAAAAATTATCTTTTCATGGATCTAGAAATTTGGACCAAAAAGAGAATATAATTTTTGGTTAAAAAAATCAAATGAATCTATTCATGATTGTCAATTACCATTAAGTGGAATTGAACCTCTCAAAGGTGAAATTTTTTTTGAAGATGTTATTTGTGCTTTTATTATTACTCTGTCTTTACTACTCATTTAAAAAATGTAAATTGGACGTTGGTAATTTACTGTGTTGTTTTGACTATTGGCATATGGAAAAAAAATCCAAATCCTGATTTTCCTCTAGCTTACAATCAAATTTCTAAAGAGAAGAATAAATATTTTTCATTAATGCATGCAATAGCTCTCATAAAGCTTAATGGTGACAAAGACCATTATCTTTAGACACTGGAACAATCATATAAATACATTAGTATGAAAATGGATTATTGTCTATTACAAACAACTATGTGGAGGAAGGCTATACATAACATTTAAATAACTTTAAGGCTTTAAAGTAAGTCATAAGCATTCACAAGTAATGTCAAATCTATATGCAGATTGAAGACCATAAATGATTACATCAACAAAGCAGTAGAGAAAACTTTGGGTGACAAAAAATTAAGCTCTAACTTTATTTATGACTTTCTGTAACTATGAAGGTACAGATTTTATTTTCATCACATATACACCTTATGAATTATTTATTATTCTAATAAAATAAACCAATTTTACAATTAAAAAATCACAGACAATTTCATAGGATTAAGATGTTGCTCTTTAGATTGCATTTGGTTTTCATGAGCACTCTGATTTTGGTTTGAATATTAGCTAGCCAACTGAAGCCTGACAAATACTGAAATATACTTAGTTCATGATTTAATGTACAGTTTAATGTACATTTAATGTATTCACATTTTTGTTTCTGTTTAGGTATACATATGAATAAGAACTTTTAACTGAAAGACTGATAAGTGTAGGAATGTGAAACAATTTTTAAAAGTTCTATTGCTTTACACCTGTTGGGGACACACACACACAATTTTTTAATCTAAGTAAAAGAACAGCTAAGAATCTCCATGCCATTCTGTTGTTTCAGATAATAAAAAATTCAGATAGCCTCCTGAGGAGTATCCCATAGTGTGCCTAGCATTATATGGCAATGTCACTGCTGGTAATCCAGGTTTATATGGAATAGTGCCTTTCATCTCTAATATCTTGTTTTACTCTATATGTCATTTGAAAAAGTCTTATTTATTCTCTAATACATAACTACTTTTGGTTATCTATTTTTTCAGATACAGGATATAAAACGACAATGTAAAACCTGTGTTATTTTTATTAGTGATCCAATGGCACCTGTTCAAATGGAGTAATGCATATGTATTTGAAAACAGGAAGTCATAAAATCATGAATGTATTTCGTATATTTTCAGTATTATAAAATATCTTAATGTTGATAAAAAAAATAATAGATACAAGGGCTGTGTCCTTGAGTTCAACCTGACCTGACCTCATACCATTGATCTAGGTTATTAGAGGGGAAGGGGGGTTTGGGAAGTTAACAATAGACTAAATTATTGAAATTTATTCAATAGAACAAATACTAGGAGAATGGGACTAATGGAATTTTTAAAAATTATTATTAACTACATGTTTATAGGATACTTGGAATAAAAGTAGGTACTATCTGCAGTGTAAATGTCCTTCTTAATACAGAAAGTTTCTGTTATATCTTATGAGCTCTTACTAGATTTTAGGAGATGTTTGTAACATTATTGCTGGGAAATTCACCATCAAAAGCCATGTGGATGTTTATTTCTTCATTTTGATCAAATGTTAATAGCTTATTTAATTACTAGAGGCCTGGTGCACAAAATTCGTGCATGGGAGGCCCTCAGCTCAGCCTGTAACCTCTCCAATCCTGGACTCCTCGGGAGATGTCTGACTGCAGGTTTAGGCCCAATCCCTGGGCATCCCTCTCACAATCCGGGACCACTGGCTTCTAACTGCTTACCTGCCTGCCTGCCTGATCACCCCTAACTGCCTCTGCCTGCCAACCTGATCGCCCCTAACTGCCCCTCCCCCTGCCAGCCTGGTCACCCCCAACTGCTCCCCTGCTGGCCTGGTTGCCCCTAACTGAACCCCTGCCAGCCTGGTTGCCCCTTACTGCCTCCCCTGCCAGCCTGATCACCCACAAATGCACCTCTCTGCCAGCCTGGTCACCCCCAACTACCTCCCTGCTGGCCTGGTGACCCACAACTGCCCCCCCGCTGGCCTGGTCACCCACAACTGTCCCACTGCCAGCCTGATCACCCTCAACTTACCGCCTGTCGGCCTGGTTGCTCCCAACATCCCCCCCCTGCCAGCCTGGTTGCCCCATGCAGCCTGCTGTTCAGTCATTTGGTTGTCCCTCACTAACTCCCCTGCTGGCCTTGTTGCCCCACGCAGCTTGCTGTTCGGTCATCCGTCCAGTTGTTTCAGTCATGACGACCCCTGGCTTTTTATATATTAGGATATGATACACAGCTATTTCTCAATTTTGAAACAGTTTTGTGAACAGTCACATTGCTATTTAGTATCCAGTATTAATTCATCTACTGTAGAATCATTTGCCTTGTTGATTTTCCCGATTCTACAGCTTACACAAGTGCCTCCTTCATTTCTAAATACCCACTGAGTGAAAGGCAATTGAACCCATGGAAATTTGTGAGATTATAACTATAGAGCAAAGGTTGGAAAACCATAGCTTCACAAGCCAAATGTGATCTACTACCTGTTTTTGTAAGTAAAATTTCATCATAACAGAATTCCACCCTTTTATTTTCACTTTGTCTATGTGATACCATGCTACAGTGACAATGGCAAGTAGTTACAACAGAAAATGTATAGGCCTCAGAGCCAAAAATATTTTAGTCATCTGGCCCTTTTTAGAAAATGTTTGCTAGCCCCTGTGATAGAGTGTTATCTCTTTCATTGAAGGAGGTAAAATTTAATAAATCAACACTTAAAGATAACGCGCGCGCGCACACACACACACACACACACACACACACACACACACACTAATGTCTAAGCCAAGGTTGCTGAAGTTGTAGGATCCACATATTTAAAGGTGCAGCATGAAAATGAGAAATCTGCCCATCCTAGTTCTACTCACAAAGAGAGTATTCTTATTTTTTTAAAATATATTTATATTGATTTCAGAGAGGAAGAAAGAGTAAGAGGGAGATAAAAACATCAATGATGAGAGCTAATCATTGATCGGCTTTCTCCTGCATGTCCCCACCTAGGGATTGAGCCCACAACCCAGGCATGTGCCCTCACCAGAAATCAAACTGTGACCTCCTGGTTCATGGGTTGACACTCAACCATTGAGCCACACCAGCCAGACAAAGGAGTATTTTTTTTAAGGTCTTCTAATTCAAATGTCCTGTGTAATTATGGAGCCTTGACATTTATTTTGTGATTGTTTTCACCCTGTTTTGTTAATCTGTTAATTCCATTTTCAGTATCCATTTTAACTTCCATGTATACTTTTTTTACCACTAAAAAATAGTGACCTATAACTTTATTCACTATTTTTTTTAATTCACAAATAATTTTTCTTTCTCTTTTTCTACACACACCACACAATCCTGAGTCTGGGTCTCTGCATCATTTAATAAAATAGCTACAGTTTCTGGCTGTAAATCTCCTTGTCATATCAAAGAACAAAAGAGAAGTCACCTTAGGGCAAACAGAACTCAGAAGTAGTACAAAACATTGTGTGTGAGTGTGATGTGGGAAAGCATAGCTATGCCCAATCCCTCTTAAATATCTGCTACAATGAGAATGGCCATTAATCTTTTATGTCCTCCCTCCCCTATTGTTTCTCTATCCTTTAGGGCAGTGGTAATCTTTGGAGACTCTTTGAGTTTTCAAAGAACAGCAAAGTACTTTGTACAGATCTTATAGGCAGGTGGTCCATCAATATTGATTGAGTCTTTACTGTGCACAGAATAATTTTCTAGAAGCTCATGAGTACTGAAAAAAATCCTGAATTTATAGTTCTTGCCCTGGAGGAGATTACAATCTAAATTATGCTTTAGAAAAAATTCTCATTTTAAAAAGAAGAAAAAGTTAGAAAACTTTGTTTTTGTACAAGTTGTATAACTGGTTTGCAAGAACTCAGGCTTTATTACCTCAGAAATCAGGAATTAATGAGAGAATCAATTTAGGAAAAAGAACTATTAAGAAGAAAGAGACTATGTCATTAAAAAGATCTTTTATTTCATGTCGTTGTTAATTTGGGATTCCATAAATTGATAATGGCAACAGTAGTTTTAAGCTCTTTTGGAAATCACTGTTAAAATTTCAGAGTGTGATGAAAGAAGGGGCATATTGATTCCTTGTATTTCTAGTTCAGTAAAGAGTGAATTGTTAGTAATGTTATTGTGTTATAAAAGTGTAATTGAAGCATAGGAGGCAGCGGTGTTCAAAAGAGTCTTTTAAAATAACCTACAGTTCTTATTAGGTTTTTCTAAATTGAAAACAATATGGTTACCACTGCATATTTGCTACTGAGCATTAAGGGAAGGACAGAGGATGTCTGTAGAGTGGTAGGACCAGGGATCTGGTTTGGAGAGAGAGACACCCGACTCCCAGGATGAGAGGGTCAAAAGGAAACGGCGCTGCACCAAGTCCGCATCCCTTGGGGACACGCCTAACACTCTACTGTGGAAGGGGATCCAGAGGGCTACTGGCAGCCAAGGAATCTAGATCTAAGCCCATAGCCATGGGAGACTGCACTCAGAAAGGCAGACTGAAGTTCTGCACTGGCCACGTAGTGCCGGGGGGAAAACACACAGCAGCACAGTTGCTCTGCCTTTATATTTTTCTTGCTTTTACTTGCAAAACCCAGTTCATAGGATCTTTCAATTACAAACATTCACTGAGGCTGCAATGCAGGTGGAGGTGCAGTTTTGTGGAGGCTGGGGTGCAAGACAGGGAAAGGCAACCAGGAATCCAGTGAGCCATACAAGAAATGCTAAAGGGACTGCTATAAAAAGAAGTAGGAAGGGAAGAAGGAACACAGGCATAAAGAATAAAAATGGTGACAAACAAGTACCTATTAATAATAACCTTAAATGTAAATGGATTAAATTCCCAATCAAAAGACATAGGGTCACTGAATGGATAAGTAAACATGATCCACATATATATGCTGTCTACAAGAGACCCACCTCAGAACAATGGGCTCACACAGACTGATAGTGAAGAGATGGAAAAAAATTTCAGGTGAATAGAAATGGAAAAGAAGCTGGGGTAACAATACTTATATCTGACCAAATAGACCTCAAAGTGAAGGCCATAACAAGAGATAGGGAAGGTCACTTCATAATACTAAAGGGAGAAACTCAACAAGAGGATATAACTCTGGTTAACATATATGCCCAAATACATAAGAAAACTTCTGGAAGATATCAAGGGAGAGATTGACAGCAATATAGTCATAGTAGGAGACTTTAATACCCTATTGACACCACTGGATAAATCCTCTAACAAAAAATCAGCAAAGAAACATCAATCCTAAATGACTCACTAGGTCAGATGGAATTTATTGACATCTACAGAACCTTTCATCTCAAAGCTACAGAATATACATTCTTTTCAAGTGGACATGGGACATTTTCAAAGATAGACCACACATTGGGACACTGGCAAAGTCTCTTCAAATTCAGGAAGATAGAAATTATATCAAGCATCTTCTCAGATTACAATGGCATAAAATTAGAAATCAGCTACAATAAAAACAATGAAAAAAATAAACACTTGGAGGCTAATAGCATGCTATTAAACAATGATTGGGTTACCAAAGAGATCAAAGAAGAAATAAAAAGCATCCTGGTAACAAATGACAATCTATAATAATAAAAGCCTAATATGCTAATTAGACCGAACTACCTTCTGGACAACCTTCTGGATGAAGCTGGGCCTGCGAGGGAAGCCCAGGTCCCAGTGCCCGCCAGCCACTGGAGGGAAGCCCAGGTCCCAGGTGCCAGAAGGAAGCCGATACGAGCAGCCAGGGGAAGGAAGGCTTACTCTTGCATGAATTTCATGCATCGAGCCTCTAGTGAAAACATAACAATCCAAAATCTATGGGACACAGTGAAAGCAGCCCGGAGAGGGAAGTTCATACCACTACAGGCCTATCTAAAAAAAAAAAAGAAAGGTAATATTATCTAACCCTACAACTTAAAGACTTAAAAATAGAGCAACAAGAAAAGCCCAGAGAAATCAGAAGAAATGAAATAATTAAGATCAGAGCAGAAATAATGACATCGAAACCAAAAGACAATACAAAAGATCAAAAAACCAAGAGCTGGTTCTTTGAAAGGATAAACAAGATTGATGAACCTCTAACCAGGCTCACCAAGAAACAAAGAGAGAGGACCCAAATTACAAAATCAATAATGAAAGAGGTGAAGTAACAACAGACCCCACAGAAATACAAAGGATTGTAAAAAAAAATACTATGAACAACTCTACTCCAACAAACTGGACAACCTAGACAAAATGGTAATATTCTTAAAAAATACAAACTTCCAAAACTCAATCAGGAAGAATTACAAAACCTGAATAGGCCTATAACTACTGAAGAAATTGAAGCAGTAATCCAAAATCTTCCAGCAAATAAAAGCCCTGGTCCAGATGGCTTTACAGGGGAGTTCTACCAAATATTCAAAGAAGAACTAAAACCTATCCTCCTCAGACTATTCCAAAAAATTCCAAAAGAAGGCACATTGACAAGCTCTTTCTATGAAGCCAGCATTACCCTAATTTCATAACCAGATAAGACACCACAAAGAAAGAGAACTACAGGCCAATATCCCTGATGGACATAGATGCTAAAATCCTCAACAAAATTCTAGCAAATCAGATCCAGCATTATATTAGAAAGATCATACACCATGACCAAGTAGGATTTATTCTGGGGATGGGGATGATACAATATCCACAAATCAATAAATGTGACACATCATATAAACAAACTGAGAGATAAAAATCACATAGTTATATCAATTGATGCAGAAAAAGCATTTGACAAAATCCAACACCCTTTCGTGATAAAAACTCTCAGCAAGGTGGGAATAGAAGGATCATACCTCAACATAATAAAAGCCATATATGACAAACCTACAGCCAACATCATACTCAATGGGCACAAACTAAAACCATTTCTCCTAAGAACAGGGACAAGACAGGGATGCCCACTTTTACCATTCCTGTTCGACATAGAACTGAAAGTGTTAGCCATAGTGATCAGACAAGAAGAAGAAATAAAAGTCATCCAAATTGGAAAAGGACAAGTAAAATTGTCATTATTCACAGGTGACATGATATTGTAAATAGAAAACTCTAAAGACTCCATCAAAAGACTACTAGACTTAATAAATGAATTTGGCAGTTTAGCAGGATACAAAATTAATACCCAAGAATCTATGGCTTTTTTATACACCAATAATGAACTCACAGAAAGAGAAACTAAAAAAAAAAAAACAAAACACCCATTTACCATTGCACCAAAAAAATTAAGATACCTAGCAATAAACTTAACTAAGGAGATAAAAAACCTGTACTCAGAAAACTACAGGACATTGAAAAAAGAGATAGAGGAAGACATAAAGGAATAGAAGAACATGCCATGTTCATGAATTGGTAGAATCAACATCATTAAAATGTCCATACTACCCAAAGCAATTTATAGATTCAATGCAATTCCCATTAAAATATCAACGGCATATTCACAGACCTAGAACAAATTCTCCAAAAATACATATGGAATAAAAAAAGACCCCAAATAGCCACAGCAATCCTGAGAAAGAAGAACAAAGTTGGAGGTATCACAATACCAGATATCAAGCTATATTACAACGCCGTTGTTCTCAAAACTGCCTGATACTGGCAACAGAACTGACATATTGACCAATGGAACAGAACAGAGAACCCAGAAATAGACCCAAGCCATTATGCTCAATTAATATTTGACAAGGGAGGCAAGAGCATACAATGGAGTCAAGACAATCTCTTCAATAAATGGTGCTGGGAAAATTGGTCAGGTACATGTAAAAAGATGAAACTAGACCACCAACTTAAAACCATACACAAAAATAAACTCAAAATGGATAAAGCACTTAAATGTAAAATGGGAAACCATAAAAATCTTGGAAGACTCCATAGGCAGCAAAATATCAGATATATGTCATAGCAATATCTTCACAGATACAGCTCCTAGGGCAATAGAAACTAAGCAGGAAATAAACAAATGGGACTACATCAAAATAAAAACCTTCTGCACAGCAAAAGAAACCATCAACAAAACAACAAGAACGCCCACTGCATGGGAGAACGTATTTGCCAATGCTATCTCAGATAAGAGTTTAATCTCCAAAATTTGTAGGGAACTCATACAACTGAACAAAAGGAAGATAAACACTCCAATCAAAAAATGGGCAAAGGACCTAAATAGACACTTGTCAAAAGAGGACATACAGAAGGCCTAGAGGATATGAAAACATGTTCAAAGTCACTGATCATCCGAGAGATGCAAATCAAAAAAACACCTATCAGAATGGCTATCATCAATAAATCAACAAACGACCAGTGCTGGCAAGGATGTGGAGATAAAGAAACCCTTGTGCACTGCTGGTGGTAATGCAGACTGGTGCAGCCACTGTGGAAAACAGTATGGCATTTCCTCAAAAAAAAAAAAAAATTAAAAATGAAACTTTCATTTGTCCCAGGAATCCCACTTCTGGGAATATATCCCAAGAAAACAGAAATACCAATCAGAAAGGATATATGCACCCCTATGTTCATAGCAGCACAACTTACAATAGCTAAGATTTGGAAACAGCCTAAGTGCCCAGCAGCAGATGAGTGGATTAAAAAACTGCGGTACCTTTACACAATGGAATACTATGCTGCTATAAAAAAGAAGGAACTTTTACCATTCACAACAGCATGGATGGACCTGGAGAGCATTATGCTAAGCAAAATAAGCCAGTCGGAGAAAAATAAATATCACATGATCTCACTCATTTGAACAACATGTACTGATGAACAAAAAGAGATCCAGAGACAAAGAAACACTGAACAGACCATTCAACCTCAGAGAGAAGGCAGGGGAGGTGGGGGGTAAGAGATCAACCAAAGGACTTGTATGCATGCATTTTAGCATAACCAATGGACACAGTCACTGGGGCTGTGGAGTCTTGTCCTGGGGTTTAGGAGTGGCAGGGGGAGGGGAGCAATCAGGGAAAAAGAAGACATATGTAATACTTCAAACAATACAAAATAAATAAATTACTTATGCTAATATTTTTACACTTGCTGAGTATAAAAGTATTAGTACAAATAGCTTAGACCAAGTAAAACACTTAAACCCTACATTTTATAATTGAGAAAACTGAAACACAGAATTTAAATAATTAAGAGATAGGAGCAAAGTACTATTGTGCTAATCAAAAGGGGATAAATGTAACAGAATCATTAGTAAATCCATCATCGAGTTTTTTACATCTTAGTATGTATCTGAGATCAGATATTTTTATGTACATATAGGTTTTTTTTAAAATAAAATCACACTATTCATTAAAAAAGGACTGCTCAACCAGTGTGGCTCAGTGATTTAATCTGATGCAGCCAATCAATGATTCTCTCCCTCTCCCTATCTCTCTTAAATAAATTAAATATATATATATATATATATATATATATATATATATATACACATATATATGTATATAGCTATATATATATATATATATATATATATATATATTTACAAACATACAAGACAATCTCTTGACTGGATAGTCAACTCACATTGGAGTGACATAGTATCGCTTATATAGTATTCAAGCTGGGATGCATAATCTAACCATGAAGAAAGATCAGAAAACCCCAGAAATGAGAAACTTTCTATTAAACATAAAAACAGGATTGTACCTTCAAAAGTGTCATAAATGGCAAATAAAGGCTGCAAAATGATGAAAGGAAACTAAAGAGATGTGACAACTAAATGAAATACTTGCACCTACATGTTTTCCTATACTAGAGGAAGAAAAAGAAATGCTATAAAGAACATTATCCAGTCAATTGACAAAATTGGAATATGCATGGTAGATTAGACAAAATATTGTTTTGATGTTAAATTACTGAAGTTGACATATAAGAGAATATTCCTATTATTAGCATTGAACTGTTTAAGAATAAAGGGGCATGATGTATGCAAAAAAAAAAAAAAGAATTATGATGTGTTGGTGAGGGGGCTTACAGGTACAGAGTATTTCAGCTGGACTTACAAACTGGTTGTGGCTCTCATATTATCTTGGCATTCTGATTCCCCATTTTAACGTGGCTAATGTGATCCCTAACAGTGCATTTGATAGAGTCCCTTGGAAGAGATCTCTGCTTATCTGTTTTCCCTGTAATCCAGTCCACACAGACTTTCACTGTTGGAATCCCTTCACCTTGCCAGGCAGTCACTTGGGGAAGAACTTACTTCTGCTTATATGACCTTCACTGGCCACCTATGGTCTATGGGAAGCACTGGCTGGTGAAATATTCCACCTGAATGGATGATTTAGCATTTCCAGACATAGCTCTTTATTTCTCTTTTGCCTTACTCTTGACTATTTTAGCCTTTCTAGGTATGAATCAGGCACCAGGACAGAGTTCCCAACTGCAGGGAACACATATGTGGCTTGTCATGGGCTTCATCTGAGACCTCTTCATGACTTAAGACAAAAACATTCCACTGCACTTGGTGGTAGGAAAATGCAGGAGCTCAGAGAATCCTATATAGTAAAAGGCTAATATACAAATTGTCCCCTTGACCGGGAGTTCAACCGGAAGTTCGACCAGGGGTGGGATTGGCCTGCCAACTGCCCACAGTCCCTCCCTCTGGCCAGCCCTGGTCTTGATCATCTCCCCAACCCCGACTGGGGGCAGAGCCAGCCGGCCAACCACCCCCCCCCCAGGCTGGCCCAGCCTGATCAGCCCCAATTGGAGTGGCCCGGCCGGACTCCACCCGTGCACAAATTCATGCACCGGGCCTCTAGTACTTTCTATAAATAAGTAAATAGATGGATGGATAGATAGATAGATAGATAGATAGATAGATAGATAGATAGATAGATAGATAGATAAAATAAGCAAGGAGCATCTATTATAGCCTGGTGCCTTAGCGGAAACTTTAATTGCTTTAAATTTGTTTGTGCATTCGTATTATAATTGCTTAGTTTAACTAGAGCAGGGGTGGGGAATAAGACCTGGGGGCCATATAAGGCCCTCAAAATCATTTTGTCTGGCCCTACCAAAGCATTAGGGGCTGAGTTAATTAAATGTTTGACCAAATACAGCAGGCTGATTTTAAGTTGGTAATTTTGTATGGCCCACAAATGATGTTATAAATATCCAATGGTCCTTGGCGGTAAAAAGATTGCCCATCCCTGAACTACTAGAGGATGTAATTATACAAGTTATATTGAAGAGCTGGCTTCATGGGCATGTGACCTGTGCAACCAATCAAGTCCCCATGCTCAGTTGGTTCCATGCCCAGCTCCGTGCTCTGCTATTGCCTTCTTGAAATTCTTGGTAGCTTTATATTTGAACTTGCACTATGTAAATAAAATCTAAAGGGATAAGAACCTTATGCAATACAGGTGTCCACTGTTCCTATCCTTCCCATTCCTTACAGCATTCACGATGCCCCCAAAACCCAGAATGCTGGTGAACCCGTGGTGGGTGGGAGTACAGAGGGACTCAGAGCCAGTGTAAGTTACATCTATGAGTTAGAAAGAGGAACACTGACAGCCTTGGAGAGGCCACACTTTCCAATCAAACTAGAACTAGCTCTGAACACAGAAAGAAGGCAATAGTTGCCTGAGAAATACAAGTGCCAATAAACCTTGTAATATTCTTTCTGGCTCATGTTACTTCATCTCTGAGCTAACCACTTGCACTGAAAATTAAGCCATGGAAAGAAAGGGAATAATAGGGCAACCACAGTTCTTTTTGGCTTTTTTCCCTGCCCTTTCTTACTCAGTATACAACAGGTAGGGAGTGCAGGTAGAAGGCGCACCTACCTACATGTAAAATAAAAAGTTGGTTAATTCTGTGTAGCGTTTCTACTACCCTGGAAATAAAGAAATATATGTTTATGCACAAACTGTGGAATAAAAACTATGAAATTTTCATTATTATGCTGCAAGTTAAATGCTCTTTTACTTGCATTTTTAAACTGGCAGTGTATGATATAATGATGAATAGCACGATTCAAGGTAATAATTTAAAATGTTTACTTATAATGTCATTAAATAACAAATAAAATCAGCATGGAAAATTGAGAAAAGAAATATGTAAGAAGAGAAAACTATATATTTCTGAACTGCTAACAGCACATTTGCAGCTTATGGATCAGGGGCTCTACATTTTCATTTAGCAATGGGCCCCACAATTTATATAGCTGGCCCAATTAAGCAGCTACTAAAAAAAACTTTAATAAACAAAAATATTTAAAAATTATATGGATTTCCAAAAATGATTAATATTCCCTTTCTCATATACATCATCTTGAGATTTTTTCTTTATACATGTACGTTTATTTTCTCTTACTTTTATTTCTCATATTCCTTCTTTTTAACAGAATTACACATTACAAAAATATTATTCTTTTCACCTTGAGAGTCCTTCTCCAAATATTTGAATGGTTTGCTCCCCTACTTCTTCCAGATAGTCATCTGAATACCCCTTTCAGAAAGGCCTTGCTGGACCAGCTCCCTGCCACACCATAGCCATGACATTTATCCATCCTAATACCCATCTGATGTACTACTTAATTTTGCTTAATTATTAGTTTATTGTTTGTTACTCTGTTTTAGTTTATTCAGGCTGCTATACCAGAACACTGTAGATTAGATAGCTTATAAAGAACAGACATTTATTTCTCACAGTCTGGAGGCTGGGAAGTACAAGATCAAGGTGCGTGCAGATTAGGTGTCTGGTGAGAAACAGCTTCTTGGTTTGTAGATGGCTGGCTTTCCTGTGGCCTTGCATGGTGAAAAAGGCAAGGGAGCCCTCTGGGCTCTCTATATAAGGGCACTAATTCCCTAATGACTTAAACACCTCCCATAGACACCACCTCCAAATACAATCACATTGGGGATTATGTTTCTACATATTGATTTTTTGGGGGGACACAGACATTCAGTCTATACAGAACATCCTTAATATAAAATGCTAGCTCCATGTAAGCTCTGTGATGACAGGATTACCATAATTTGGTAATACATTCACAGCTACAATGAACTCTTAGGCCTGGAGAAGTACATGCCACAAAAGTTTATTGAACAAATATGTTAATATTGTATACTCTATTATGTAACTTGCATTTTAATAGATAATTATTTTTGAGAGTGAATAATATTTTCTAAAATATTCTGATAAAAAGACAACCTTAAAACATATTTTTATATCATTTTATGCTATATGTAACATGAACTAATATAGTAAACTAGCACATAATTCATTATGTATTTATTATATAAACTATATATTTCAGTGAACTTTATATTATTATGCAATGTATTAGTTCAATATAAATTATAATATGCATTTATTGGTATAAGAAGAATGCATCTTGTGGGGGATGCAATGGTGAATATTAAAAAATATATCAATTTTTATGATTAAAAATGATGGCCCTCTGCCTGGCTGGCATGGCTCAGTGGTTGAGCGTTGACCTATGAACCATGAGGTCACAGTTCAAATCCCGGTCAGAGCACATGCCTGGGTTGCGGACTCGACCCCCACTGTGTGGTGTGCAGGAGGCAACCAATCAATGATTCTCTCTCATCATTGATGTTTCTATCTCCCTCTCCTTCTGCCTTCCTCTCTGTAATAAATAAAAATATATTAAAAAATAATGCCCCTCTTTTATTTTTTTATTTTTTTATTGTTTAAAGTATTACAAATAGTAGTACATATGTCTCCTTTTTTTTTTTCCAATTGGCTGATGCCCCTCTTTTAAAACATGAGAAATTCCTGAAAGTAGTGCTGCTGCATTAAATATATTTTAAGAATTTGCATATATATCTTTCAAAGTTGCATTCTAGTTGGGTATCCTATATAATAAAAGGCTAATAAGCAAATCGACTGAATGGCAGAATGACCAGTCGCTATGATGCTCACTGATCACCAGGGAAAGACAGTCACCACAGGAGCTGCCCCCTGGTGGTCAATACACTCCCACAGAGGGAGCGCCACTCAGCCAGAAGCCCTGAGCCAAGCTCACAGCTGGTGAGTGCAGTGATGGTGGTGGGAGCCTTTTCAGCCTCCACGGCAGCAGTTGACATCCCCCGAGGGCTCCCAGACTGTGAGAGGGTGCAGGCCAGGCTGAGGGACACCCCCCCCCAAAGTGCATGAATTTCATGCACCAGGCCTCTGGTAATTAATCTTTCACAGCAAATTTATTGAAGTACCTTTTTTTTTTTGCCTGACCTTCTTGCCAATATTGGATATCATTCATTTTTAATTGCCAAGTTGATAGGAAAAACATATATCAGAGAGGTAGGGAAATGGAGAGAAACAGATAGAAACATAAGTGATGAGAGAGAATCATTCATTGGCTGCCTCCTGCATGCCCCACACTGGGGATCAAGCCTGCAACCGGGAATATGCCCTGACCGGGAATTGAACCATGACCTCCTGGTTCACAAGTCGATGCCCAACCACTGAGCCATGATGGTTGGGTAGGAAAAACATTATCTTAATTATATTTTAACTTGCATTAATTTAGTATTATTTGTCTATTTTTCTTATGATTATCTAATATCACTTGAAGTTACTAAAGACAATCTTTATCAGTTTTATAGTATACAAATACACATTTCTAATTTGTCTTTTGGGTTTAAATATTTAAAAATTTTATGGTCAAATTTTTTAAATTGATTATTTCATGGTTTAAAATATGTGATCCAGGCCAATATTTTATAAATCACAAATATTATTTCCTTATCCTTTTTATTGTTAGGCTTTTGCTTCATTTAGATATCATTGATACATAGTTGAAAGTAGGCATCTACTTTTATCTTTTTATGTGTCATTAGCTCAGTACCTTGATCTTAATGATAGTTCTTGTTAGGGAGCAAGTATTGTATAAGAGCCCTAGATAAATTATTTCAATGTATCCTGTACCAATCCTCTGAGTATTAGTATTTTACAGCTTATTATAATGAAGTGTAGAAAGGCTAGTTCTCAAAATATGTTCCTAGATTTCAGCATCAGCATCCCCTGGAAAGTGCAATTTTTTTAGCCAAAGCCCAGACCTATTGAACCAGAAATTTGGGGAATCAGCCACCTGTGTTTTAATTAGCCCTTTAGGTAACTCTGATGCACACTCAAGCTTTGACAACCACTGGGCTAGGGCAGTGGTCTGCAAACTGCGGCTCGCGAGCCACATGCGGCTCATGAGCCGCAATTTGCTGCTCTGTTGACTAATGAGTTTGCAGAACACTGGGCTAGGGTATTGGCCAATGGAAGCAGTTGATAATTAAGTGGAGATGAGATTTCAATTCTTGCCATCTAACAGCAAGCTCTCTTAACTGCTGCAGTACACATCCCTCTAATGGAGCCTGTGCCTTCCGTCATCACCCACTCCATGTTTAAGAATCCCTCTGTATTTAATGCAGCATCTTGTGTGCTTCAGCCTATAGTTGGGGTGAATTTGAAACATCAACACCCCACTGTCCTCAATCAGGCTTAAATCCTGTTGTTTCAAGTCATAGACAACTCTTACTTAATAACAGAGAAAACTTCTTTCATCTGGAGTGAATCATTGATCCTTCCTCAATGCACCCTTCTTACCTCAGTCTTGTTTCTACAGTGGTGATAGGCATTTTTAGATTTCTACAGAATTTATTAATATACTAGAGGCCTGGTGCATGAAAATTTATGCACTGGACCGAGGGCCGGGGGTCCCTCAGCCCAGCTGCCCCCTCACACCTCTACTGCTGCCACTGCCGGCAGCACAAGCCTCAGCCGGCCCTGGTTACCTGAGCCAAGGGCGGCCCTGGGCAGCTGGGCAGCTGCCATCCGAAGCTTGCCTGTGCCTCAGGCTGGCCCTGAGTGGCTGGGGAGCTGAGGGGACTGGGGGACTCTGGAGGCAGGCACGTGGAGCAGCTGGGCCTGCCTGGGGGTGGGTCTGGCCTTGCTGCATGTCTGCTGCCCCAGCAGGGCTGAGGGGACTGGGTGCCGCCATACTGTGGCTGTGGGTGCTGCCATCTTTGAGGGTGGGGCAGTCAATTAGTGTATTCCCTCCTTATTGGCTGTGGGCACCACCATCTTTGGGACAGCATGAGGATCAATTAGCATATTCCCTCTTTATTAGATAGGATTTATTTAAAAGGAAATTTTGTTATCAGCAAGGAGGAAAGTATGGTGGTTAGAGGGCATACTTTTAAGAATATGCTTTGGAAGTTCCTAGCATCCTTTTCTTCATAAACATAGAGTAATATCTTTGAATTTTATTCAAGAACATTGTTTTTTCCCCATTAGTCACTTCTAAGAGCTATTTGGTCTCAAAACAAAGTTCACAAGACCACAATATTTAGACATGTCAATTTTGGAAATAAAAAAGTTATTTATCCTTCTAAGATTAGTTGCAGCTCTTCACAAGTCCAAATAAATAATTAAACAAAAGCCAAAATTGCCAAAGTAAGATTAACTCAAGTTGATTGTCTTTTGTGATAAATATGATATTTAGTCACTTCACTTCTGTTTACTTACTACATGCCAAGTATTGAGGATAATTGAATTTACTAAATTAAAAGCATGTATTCATATTAAAAATATGTCTATCATTTTTAATGTAACTAATACATATAAAATACATACATCTCTTTTCTGAATTATTAATTAAATATTTGATACTACTCAATTAAGCAATATTATGTAATGTTTAAAAATATATGAATTTTGGGATATTTGATTCCTATTTTTTATACACACATGTTAATTATGATAGTATAATTATACTATTATAAAATAAAAAAATTCAAATAATTAATAATCTTCTTAATAATTATTTTTAATGATCAAGAAATATTTTTGAAGTGCTACAGCATAATTGACTTAAACATAGGCTGTGATTATTGGATATCAGAATTATTTCAATCATTCAAAATGATATGTGCTATTGTGTAAGTTCTTTTATTCATCAAGTTTTTTTCTATAATGTTGTTAAAGTTTTCTATTTAAGTATTTATTCAATATATTGTAGTAGGCATATCCTCCAGTTAAATTATAGTGAAATAAATTTTGGCAGATTCAGACAATCTGTCTGACTTGAAATCAATACACCACTTCATTTGGTTAAATACTTCACAAAGTTATGATATTAAATGCATACATGCAGACAGTTATTTATTATTTATTTTTAAATCTTTATTGTTAAAAGCATTATATATACCCCCTTTTTTTCCCCATTGACCCCTTCCACCACGTGCCCCAGGCCTTCACTACCCTATTGTCTGTATCCTTGGGTTATGCATATATAAATACAAGTTCTTTGGTTGATCACTTCCCACCCACCCACCCATCCCAACCTTCCATCTGTTCCATGCTTTGAAGAGTATTTTTAAAGTAAAAGTAATCATCTCATTATCATTAAAAAAGCAAAGAAGTTGAAGAGTTAGTACAGTCATTTTAACATAGAATTTTAGCAGTAAATTTAAAACTTCAAAAGTTTTAAAATTTACCAACAAATCAACAAATCATTTAGGAAGGATCTTTTGAATTATAATAGCTAAAATATCAATCTCAATACTTAATATATATTAAGTATTTTTGAAAAATATGTTTTTACTTATTTCAGAGAGAGGAAGAGAGATGGAGAGATAGAAACGTTGATGAGAGAGAAATATCAGTTGGTTTCATCTGCATGCCCCTTACCAGGGATTGAGCCTGCAACCCGGGAATGTACCCTGACCTGGAATTGAATCAATGACCTTCTGGTGCATAGGACAATGCTCAACCAACCAAGCCACATCAGCTGGGCTTTATATTATATTTTTACTTGTGTTTTTGATAGCAATGTGTAAACAGTATTAATAGTTCCTTTATTTTATTTAATTTGCAAAAAATAAAATGTATACATGTAAGTATATGTGCATAGAATACACACACACATACACATATATATATGTGTATGTGTGTGTGTATATATATATATATATACATATATATATGTGTGTGTGTGTGTGTATGAATATGAGTGTATATAAAACTAGAGGCCTGGTGCACAAATTCATACACTTGGTGGGGGGAGTCCCTCAGCCTGGCCTGTGCCTTCTCACAGTCCAGGAACCCTCAGGGGATGTCTGATTGATGATCCTCCATTCCCCTCCTGCCTTTACTTTCGCTGTGCTGTGAAGTCATCAGTGCTACCACCACAATATCTTTGAATCTATAACTTTTCCCCAGCCTTTGCTGGAAAAAATGATCTCATTAGGATTATTGCAACAGCTCCCCTAACAGGCCTCCCTACTCTCCCTACTTCCTACATCTCCCCACTCCAAGTCTCCCTTAACACTACTGTCAAGTTATCCCTAAACAACAAATAACCCCATGGCTGAAGGGCCTGCAAGATTCCCTATGGTCAGTGTGCATCATAGTGACCAGTTGTTCCGCTGTTCGGTTGATTTGTATATTAGCCTTTTATTATATAGGATTATATAGGATTATATGAATGGTACTTTTGAGGAATATATATATATATATATATATATATATATGAAATCCTCATACACTTATACATTTAGAACACATATATGTACATATATATAAATTTTTCACAATTGTAACCAATCCTGATCTTAAAATCTGTTTTCTACAGAAAACTACAGAATGTAAACTTCACATTGAAATTCAAAGGAATAATTATTTTATGTATATATATTTATTTTAATATTTATGCTTATACTATTAGGTCTATTAAAACATGAATTAAAAAAATTGTAAAACATACAAATATATAGCACATGACAAAATGTATTTGAAATTATTAATGAGGGATCAACAAGAACAGTAAAGCTCCTTTAAGAATCATTTAAAAAACAATTTATATAGTCCTCAGGACTCAAATAAATTTGCTGTACTAGAGACACAATTGGTTAACATGCTATAAGCCAGTAAAAATATAACATTTAGGGTTGCCTTTTCTTCCAGATAGAAATAGTTTGCCTTCTTAAGAGACAGAAATCTGCAAATTTACATGCAGCTTCTCACACTTTAGGCCCTAACTATTAACAAATTGTAAATCAAACAAAAGCATTCTAGAGCAGGGATTAGCTTTTTTTTTGTAAAGGGCCCCACAGTAAATATTTAAACTTTATTGGAAACATACAATCTTTTTGCATGCACAATCTTTATTTTTTGGAACACTTTAAAAATGTAAAAACTATTTTCAATGTGAGGATTATGAAAAGAATGGGTCATGGACTGAATTTGGCCCATGTACTGTTAACCTAAAATAAAAGGCAAAGTGAGAGGCAACAGGCATTTATTTGAGATAAAAAGACTAGCTATTCAGGAAGCATTGAGTCAGGCAGAAAGCCAAATAGTGTTCTGATTAGGGTGAAAGAGAAAGGGAAGGGAAATGAATACTTAAATAAAATGAAGGAATTTCTGAGGTGCAATAAGCTAAGTTATTCTCTAGCTATACAATGTGGTACAGATTCTAAAGAAGGTCTTAATTTTCAGTCTGGCAGTGAGAATGCCTGCTTTTCTGTTAGCTTTGCAAACAATTGTTTGAAATCCAGTGTTAGTTTGGCCCAGTCCAAAGGTTATTTTGCCTAGTTTAAACATTCCACGTCTGAGGAGTAAGACATGCAAGGCAGTTCCTTTGAAATGGCTGTCATAGCTGTATGTAAAGTGGTTCTACTTAAGTCACCTTTTCACAGTACCATAGTTTGCCAACCCCTCTTCCAGAGCATTAATAATCCTTGAGTCAACAAATAAGACCACCCTCAGTGTGACATTGAAAGAACACTTGGTCATCCTATTGCCTTATTTCCCATATTTTAGATAAATTTTCTTAACAATCTTTGTTATTATAAATAATCTCTAAATATTTGTATTAAAAATTAGTGTCATTTTGTTGTTGTTGGCCTAAACAATTTACGTAGGCACAGCAAAAAGGTAATTCACCAGAACAGCCTCATAGTATGATTAACAAATCTAGAATCATAAAACATTGAGCAAATATCAAGAAAAAGAGTTCATTTGAATTTGGAAATTTCATAACGAATCTAGGATTGCATTTTCAATGTTTTCTATTATTCTAGATATTTTTTTTTAATCACTGTTGTTGGATTTTTATTTTGAGTCTCAGGGGCCAGTCCCCCCAAAATCATTTACATATATTTCATTTGCAGTGCTTATAATCAAAATTAAATTGTTCTCTCCTCAAGATTCCCCCAAGGACTTGGTTTTCAACCTGAAAGGAAGTAATCTTCTTTATTACCTGTAAGGCATGGAACCTGGAAACCATATAACAATGACCAGACCTGTTTTCTAGGAGGGCTTTGTAGGCAGTAATTCCGTATATAAAGTACACTGCTTTTTCTTAGTAGTGGGATTATTATACGTGATCAAATAAAATTTGACACTACAGTTTTGACTTTGGTTACACAATCAATTTGCTCAATTATATTCCTGTAAATAGGATGACAGTTCTTATTAAATCTGTGAAAATAACTACATTGCGACTAAAAGTAAAGACACTTAGCAGATTGCTTCTGAATTCTGAAAGTTTAGGGGAAATATGTTATTTAAAGAATGTTTTATTTTACTTTGCAAAAGAATAATCTTTTGAATTCAGGGTTAGAAATGGGTTAAAAAGAAGGCTTCTTACCTATTCATCAAAACTGAATAGTGAACATGTAGCAATAATACCATCATACTTTCAATGACAAGCAACTACAATTAGGTTTTTCTCAGTGTTCCAGGCATTTGTTCTTTAGTTAATTGTTATTCCTCTGGATCTTGGGCCAGCAGGCTGCTTTCATGAGTCATCTGTTGTCAAATAAAAAGGGAGAGAAAATGCTGATTCAGTTCCCAGTAAATCTGACAGTTTTCTTCCCAATGACAGCTCAGCAGCCCATGTACATGGAACTTTTCCTTGATGTACATATATAAACAATACCTGGCACAGGTTTTTCTTGTGTGTGTGTGTGTTTTCTTTTTCTTTTTTTTTTTTTTTTTTAAACAAGGCTTTGAGACTGTCCTTCATGGTTGAAAACTCAATGAAATCTGTAGTTTAGAGCAAGCATGAGAGGGAAAGTAGAAGCAACCTGTTGATAAGACTGAACAGAAGTTATTATCTCGTTACAGTAACCAACAGTATCAGAAGTAACAATATTGTTTTGTAGTGAAATAAATAACTATTCCTAAGGAATTGATCAATGTTTTCTGTGAAGGTAAGAACATATTATGGACACTGAAGACATTGATACCACACATAGTACTCTAACACAGTTTATAAAGGATATACTCTTTAAAGCATATTTATAATAACTTTTAAATTCCTCCCTTTATTTTATTTTTACATCACCATTTATCACCCATACATCCTCTTCCACCTCCACCCACTCCCCTCCCCACCACAGTCACCTCACCTTTGTCCATGTTAATGAGTTCTTTCTCTCTCATTTTTTTTCTTTTTTTGCTCAAACCTTTCACTACCACCCCTCAATACCCTCCCCCACCACCTGCTCTCTATCTATTAGTCTGTCTCTATTTTGCTTGTTAGTTTACTTTTTTCTTTAGATTCCATGATGAATGAAATCATACTGGTCTTTTTCTGACTGGCTTATTCACACAGCCTAATGTTCTCCAGGTTCATCCATGTTGTCCCAAAGGGTAAGATTTTCTTCCTTTTTAAGACTGAGTGGTATTCTATTGTGTAAATGTACCATAGCTCTTTTATCCACTTATCTACTGATGGACACTTCTAAATCTTAGCTATTGTAAATAATGCTACAATGAACATAGGGGCATACATGTTTTTTAATTAGTCTTTTGAGTTTCTTTGGATAAATTCCCAAAAGTGGAATTGCTGGGCCACTTATAGAGATCAAACTATGAAAGATGAAATGACACCTCTTCCCTTGTTGATCATACAAAAGTGTTGAGCTAATTAATAAATAAGAAACAAATCTAAATATTTAATATATTTTATACTCACAAAAATTAATGTAGGATTACTGTTAGTTTATATAATCTACATACCAATATAATAATTTTAGAAGGTTTGAATTAACTAATTTTTATGAGAAACAAGCCTAAGACATTTTAAAATATGATGCATGTTTTTATCATAATTCAAATTAAATAAAATCAAAGAAAAGACAAATACTCTTTTTAAACAAATTTATAAAACCCATCTGAATCTACCAAATGTTCAACTTAATTATGTAAACATGATTTCTTATGTAAAATCGTTATCGTTCTGAGTTAGACAAATTTTAGAGAATTTTATTTTCTTTGCTTAAGACTAGTATATTCTAATTGTGAGAAGTCATTTTCTTCTTTCCCCAGCCATGGAAATCTTATGTTACTTTTTATTAATGTTTGCCTTATCCTATATAATAAAACCTTAATATGCAAATCGACCAAACTGCGGAACGACAGGTCGCTATGATGCGCACTGACCACCAGGGGGCAAATGCTCAATGCAGAAGCTGCCCCCTGGTGGTCAATGCACTCCCACAGCGGGAGCGCTGCTTAGCCAGAAGCCAGGCTCACACACAGTGGTGGTGGCAGGAGCAGTAAGGAGCGAGGGGTTCCGGACTGCGAGAGCCCTGGACTGCAAGAGGGCACAGGCTGGGCTGAGGGACCCCCACCCCCAGTGCATGAATCCATGCACGGGGCCTCTAGTTGGTTCTATAAAGAGGTAAATATAGAGTTCCTTTAATTTAAGAGAATTTAAAATCAAATGCATGTATACTTATGAGGTACAAATACATTTCAAACTCTCATACAAGGGGTAAAAGTTTTCCTCAACTACAGACACTAAGACACACAAAACACAGCTTCAGGTCTGTACCTTAACCAAGGTCAAATCAAAGCAGAAGATAAAAGCTCACTGATCCAGATCTCAAAGGTGTTTCTCCTTTCCAGTGAGCATGAAATGTTTTTATTGATTAAAACTCATTGTGGATAAAGAGCAAAAAACAAAGAAAAATAATTCTAACAAACACATCTTTCATTTCTAACCTTAGAGAGATTTCCATCATCATCCCAATAGAGATAAGACCACAAATTTTATTCTCAACCATTGCTATTAATTTTCAACCATTGCTGTTTCCTGTGGGGATGATTTTTTAGCATCAGCAAACCAGAGCAAAAATCA
Organism: Plecotus auritus; assembly: GCF_963455305.1. Lineage (NCBI taxonomy): Eukaryota > Metazoa > Chordata > Mammalia > Chiroptera > Vespertilionidae > Plecotus > Plecotus auritus. Next base: position 60,189,455 of record NC_137771.1, read on the forward strand.
AACCTTTCCAAGAACTAGAAGCAAAAATAAAACTAGAGAGAGAAAAATTTAGTGAAAGAAAAATTTTATTGCACTTTGGGGATTAATTCAAAGTCCAAATGGGGATAAGAGTGTACTCAAGATTTTTCATATCATAAGGTGTATTTCTTTAGCAATTCAGCCTAATTGCCTCAAGCAAGAGAGTCTGCTTGAACATTTTGTTGGAAACTTGAAAACTGTCAAGGTATAATTTTCATTGTCAAAAGCATGTTCCTCATACAATATATAGTGAACACATATCAAAGATATGTTTGATTCATTGGTGAGGGGCCCTAACAGGTAAGGTAGATTCAGAGCAAAAGACAGATACAAATTTTTATAGTGAGTTGGGAAAGGCATGATGAAATAAATTTGTTAAGTTAGAAACAAAACTGTTTAATATCCTATAGGTCAATAAAACTATAATTGTTTTGGTTATCTTTTCTATCAGACAGAAATCACTTGCTTCTTGCTTCTGCACTAGACAGCAATATACAAGATCATACAAACTTTAACTAAATCTGGGTATAAACCAGTAATAAATTGCAAGTCAATTCACTTAGGAAATTAAATAGTGCTGGGTGGGCCTGGTAGGACACTAAAGACATGTAGACATTTTCTGCCTTATTTCTATGATTGGGCTATTTTTCTTAACAGATCTTTGAGATTTATTATAGAAACAGATTTGGCAGTGTTTTCCTATTAATTGAAATGAGGTAAGTAAATCAAATATAGGTTCTTTCTGAAGAATAAGAGAATAAATAAGGCACTGAACCTGCAATACTGATGAAAGTATTATATTATTGGGACTTTATTACTCATGATTTATGGGGTTTCATACTTTTATTTAAGCATTTCATATTGCCTCACAGATAATTGTGGATTTAGATGTTACTCCATGACAATGAATAACTTAAAATGATAGTAACATTAAGAAAATCTTAATATATATCTTCAACATAATTTTTGAAAATATGACACCACTGAAGAAGATAGGTTATCAGTATTCTAAACTGATTTTTGTAACAATATTTATCTGTTATTTTCTTTGTGCTTTAATTGTAAAGATATAACCTTTCAAGAATAATTTATGTCAATTTAATACAAACAAAAATAATAACAACTTTTAATTTATGCTTTCTGTGAACAGGATACTGAGATTCTGACAGGATTAAGATAAAGGGGTTCTGTGTCTAGAAGCAGCTTTACAAGGAGCATTGGTCCTCAGGGAAGGAGCTGAAACCAGAATAGAGTTTGTGCGTTTGATATGCCCCGTTCCTGAGTCTCTCTGAGGTATTTTCATCTGCAGGTGTTTTTCAGACCCCCATGTCCACATTTTAAGTGCTCTGAATCGTATATTTCAGGAGGGAATAAGTGTTGTGTCTTTTATTTATATCTAGTGGCTATCCTACCATGTGTTCCCAATAAGGGACACATACCTGTACGTCGGGAGAATTAATCCATGCAAAAATCATCAGGTTTAACTTTTTTTCTTTTTAACCTAAAAATATTTTACTACGATCCATTCACCCAATCATCCAATCCTTGAAGTAAGGAATTTATTATTCCCATTATATTGATAAGAGAAGCAAGGTTTACAGTGGTTATATAAGTGGCCCAATATCATCAAGCTTGTGCGCTGGGTAAGGATTGCAGAAGGAACTTAACCCCTTCCTGACTTTTTCCCATGGGAATGCACTGCCCTAACCTACTAACTTGCGCACCCCTGCAAAGACCTCTTGGAGGGTCTCTATGTTTCTCCCACCTCACTGGAGCCCTCCATATGATCGCTCCTATCATAGCCAGAGTGTTTTCAAAAAAATTCCAACATTAGCCAATTGTTTTAAAAATATTATTCAAATACTCTATTGTGGTTTACAAGGCAATGCCTAATTTGGCTTTTGCCTATCTTAGGGTTGCATCTTCTTTCCAATTCTCACTCTGTGCCTGCCCCCTGCCATACTCCTCACTTCTTTACTTCACAACAACCTTTTGACTTAGGAACTTCCTGTTTCCTTTTTGAAATGTGTCCTGCGCCCCTCCCCCTTCATCCTGTATCTTGACCTGGCAAGCTCTTTCTTACCATCTACTTACATGGCTCTCTTCACCACACTATCTAACATAGTCCTCAGTCTACACTAACCCCTACCCAATTAGTTTAGTTTATTTTCTTCAAAATGTGCCATTATTCATTAATTCAAAAATATTTATTAGGTATCTACTGTTATGCCCAGATTTCGTGATCCCCAAAGACCACCAGGGAGCCGAGTCCGATGCAAAAGCAAAGAGCCTTTATTCGAGCTAGCTCGTGCTCAGTCTCCCCCCCGCCCCCCCCCCCCACACACACACACTGGCACAGCGGCAAGGTGGGGAGAGAGAGAGAGCTTCAACAGGACAAAGGTTTTATAGGGATCTGGGGCAGGGGGAGGGTCCCCTGAGTTGGCTGACCCCGATTGGTCAGTTCCAGGTCAGGGTTTTATTCCAGGGTTTTACAGCAGGTTCTTACGGCACAAAGGACAGGAAATGATTAACACTTCCCTGGGTCTGAGCTATGCCCTGCTACCTCCTGATGGGTGAAGGAGCATGCTATGGTATAGCCCAATTTGGGCCTAGCTCCTTTCTTGTAGTTTTTCTCGGAAGGGAGGTTATTCTGGGGACAGGATGAAGGGCCTAGCACAAAAATGGAGTCTCTGCCCTTTCACTACAGTGCTTAGGACTCTTCTAGACATCAGGGGATATAGCAATAAATAAAATACACAAAAATCCCTGGCTGCACAAAATGCACATTCTATTTGGAAGAGATAGGCAATAAACAAAAAATATATCAATCAACTATAGGTCAGCAGTGATAAGATTATATAAGATAAAATCAAACAAGAAAAAAGATGGACAGGTGTTGTAGTTTTAAATATATGTTCAAGACAAGCTTCATTGAGAAGATGGGATTTGAGCCACGACCCAAAGAAGCTGAGAAAGCGAGCCATGCTTCTGTCTGCATGAAGACAATCCCAGGTGCATGTTTGACACTCCTGAAATACACTTACTCAGATAATCATTCTCCTACATTACAATCTAGTTCCGTGAAAGCAGGGACCTTATCTGGTGCTTTATCCTTAGAGTCTGGAAGAGTGCCTGCCACATTAGATACACTTTAATATCACACAATTTTCTTCTGTTGGCTTTCAGTGCATTTTCCAGTGATGAAATATTTTTAAATTATATTTTTAACCCATAGCATATCGGATTACTGTCATCAGGGAAATGATGCCTAAATGCTTTTCTCGGTCTAACTGATGTCTTACACATGCATTCTTATTATACTTTGGGACTCGTATTATCTTACTTTTGAATGCGTTTTTTTTTTTTCCCAAATTTCTCTGCCACTTTTCTAACCACTTATACAACCTCATGAAATCTTCCCAGTTTATAGCCATTAACTTCATATTTTGCTACCTACCTAGAGTTGTAGCGTTGCTTTCAAAATTATGAATCTTACAGTGTATCTCCTTTTGCTGCCATTTATATAGATATTTCAATGTGACTAGTCACAGCAAAATGTCTCCATTCTGAGACCCATATATTCATACCCATATATTCTTACCTTTTATCTCTAGTTCCCACACTTCATCCATAAGAAATAGTACCTTCTAGACCTCTAGTTCTTAATTTTTTCTAACATTATTATTTGCATGGAACTTTAGCAAAAACTGTTTATGTGATTTAGTCCATTTCTTTCCCTTTCGCTCTCTGGCCCTAATATGCCAGTTTATTTCAATTCTTATTATGATGCCTCCCACACCCACTTATTTATCCCCATGCAGTCTCTTACGCCTTAGCCTTCATTTTGATTATTCTTATATCAGTATTATGGATCCAATTAGACTAATGTTCCAATTACATCAAAATAAAGACATTTCAGTAAAGAAATACTTCTGCATGTATATAGTAAAATCTTTAATCCTTCATTTGATTTTAGAGAAACCCAAACATCATTACAAATATAAAGAATTTTAAAGAATTTTGTTGTGATTCTTCTTCCTCTTTTTTAAAAGAAAAATCTTTGTATGGATAATTGCTACATAGAGTTTTCTAATAATTTCTATATTTTCTTTATAAATGTAACAACACCCTAAATTAGGAAGCTATTTACATTTACTGGATCTAAGTATGTCTTGGTTTAAAAAAAAAAAAAAAAGGAAAGGAAGGAAGGAAGGAAGGAAGGAAGGAAGGAAGGAAGGAAGGAAGGAAGGGAAGGAAGGAAGAAGTCAGACCACTCAATTCATAGTATTTATATAAAACTGGCAGGAAAGCAATGTTCCCATTTTTGCATTGGGTGAGGAACTGCCTTCCTTGCAGGAAGCTGGTAGAGATACAGCAAGTGGCTAGCAGAGCTTGCATTCTGCTGAGTGTCTAAGTTACCTGTGGTGCAGGCAGTCTGCATCCCTCTCCCAGCCTCTTGTGGATATTTTACAGATGTTGCTTCACATGTTTCCTGTAGTCTTCAGGAATGTGTAAAAATCACAGGCTTGGCAAAGTCATGCTCATCAGATTTTTTTATTTTTATTTTTTTATTTAATCTTGCCGAAAGGGGTAGTTCTTTAAAAATGTGAAAATATCTTAGCAAGCTACATCAACAGATTTACTGAAACTCATTTTAAATACCTAAGGGGATTCATTCTCCTGATGTACTTTTAACTCCCATTATGATTAATGGAAGCATTACTTGATTTATAACCTGTTCTTGTCTTAAGATGGCTAATGTCTGCAGAGGGAAGAACCATCGACAAAATGATGATCTCTATTCATGGTTCTACTATTGCAGAAAATAATTTCTTAGCTTAAGCTAGACCCTGTGACTTGATTATACGTATCACTATATCCATCCATATTGGCGGGACCTCAGGTTTCATACTGCAACAACTTAAAAAGAAATCTGAATCTAATTAGGAATTTTTAACACAAGATTACTCACTGTAAAGTACTAATGACTGCAATAAAGGCAGAAAAATTTAGCTAAAACAAACAAATGATTAGACTAGGAAACACAATTAATGGTTTGACTAATTTGTTTTTCCTTCCTTCTACATTAACTTTTGCATGAACTTTAGCAGGGATATAACTAATTCCTTATATAAATAACAAACATTATCGTCTAGCATTTATTAAAAGCTATCATATATAAATTATCCAGGCACAAGAAAACGGTTTGGTAAATACTAATTATCACAATGGAGATATTATGAAACCATGTATTGATGTCTTACAAAATTTACACAGTTTTAAGCAGTAAACCATATTTTCATATTGTATAATTTCTACTCCCTGTGCTAGTTGAACAATCTTTGTGTATTTATAATAAGAACAAACCTAATTAAAGGCTCAAAGTAAATCGTTTTTCTTGAAATATTACTGTTTATTGCATGTAACGTTATTATATTTAAAATAGTTTTTCTTGAAATATTACTGTGTATTGCATGTAAATGGCTAATTATTTTGTACCTGAAAATAAATAAATAAATAAATAAAACAAAAAAGGGCTCAAAGTAAAGTTTTTTTTATTTAATTTTCAAAGTTCTAATTAAATTATTATTTACCATTGTGTAGTCCAGATACAATACTCTAAAAATTCTTATTTTTCGTTTCCACGCAAGGTTTTTCCCTATGTGTTATTGGCTATGAACTTACCAGAAAGCTGTTTGAGAGTTAGTTGAAGCGTGTCAGATTGGTGTTTCCCCTGTATACATTCTGAATTTAGTATTCCAGGTTAGTCTTGTGAGTAGATGTGAATCAACAATGATGATTGCAAAAATGTGGTGTTTATAATGATCAATTACATTTATGCCCAATTTTTGATATGGTGATTTAGTAAACTTAAAGGAAACTCAGGATTCTGTTTTTTTATTAATGAACTAGAGGCCTGATGCATGGAATTCGTGCAAGGGGATCAGCCCTCCCAGCCCCGGCTTCATCCGGAAGGTCGTCCGAAGGTCGTTCAGCTGTCTGGACTAATTAGCATGTTATGCTTTTATTATTACAGATACAAATGATTCCAATGCCACTAGTTTTCAATATTTTCATACAATTAATACTTATTGAGTACCTACTATATCCTAGACACTCATATTGGTGCTGTAGATCTGCAGTGAACTAAAAGGATGAAAATCCTGTCCTTCTGGAGTTTACATTCTAGAAACACTAATTTAAAACATTTCCTTGTGTCTGATGGGTTTAGCATAATTGTCAAGAATAGTTATGCAGATTTTACCTTGCACAGCTAAAGAGAGGAGAGGAACATTTATATTATGGACTATATAGATGAGACTTTCTCTAGTTGTATGGTACACATTATACATGGTTTTATTCAGTGAAACTGAATTGGTTTTAATTCTGAATTTTGTAAATAGCTGATAAACTCCTAAGTCCTCATTACCTTCTGCTACTAAATAGATATACTATAGTTAATCCAAAAATGTAAATGTATTCTTCCATAAGTAAATATATAAAGGATTTATAGTAAGTTATACTTAGTTTCCTTCCAGATGTTTCAGAAGTACTTAAAAGACATGTTTTACATTGTATCTTTTCCTAATAACTTCATAGTCAAAATGGAACATAGGCATAAAGAGCAGAAATAAAAACGCCAGATAACCTGTGCTAAATACTTAAAAGTAGGTGCTTCTGTCCTTTTCTTAAATTGGTATCACCTGATAATCAATAAGCTTTTTAGGCAGGTGTTGATTCACATGCTTATTCAAAATCTGATTGATAATCTATAGAGAGACCTTATAGGAATAAACACTTAACTAAACTCATATTTTAAAAACTGTGACTGGGCCCTTGTCAAGGATATAAGAATTGAGTAAATTTACCATATAATTAATTAAAATGTATTCATTTGGAAAATGTATTTTTCAGTATGTATCTTTTGAAAAAAAAATGCACACTTCTTTTTGATTTTTCTAGTCCATTATCCTTAATAAATCATTTGTTATTTTTACTGGAATGGTCTTAGTCATGCATCTTTTGGAAATAAGAGAATCTCATTCAATCTTGCTCAAGTTAAAAAGCATAAATTTTTTAAGATAGAAATTTTACAGAAATTAAAAATGGGCTTATTCAGAAGTGGGACATTATCAGGTAGCTACTCTAAGTCTGAAGGCTTATGGATTCTGAACTCATTTTCCCTGGGCATTCCTGTTTCTGTCTCCTCTGTCTGCAAGGATGCCTTGCTGAAGACAGCTTGTTCGGAGCACATCTCACCATGAAGCTGGCTCCTGCCCTTATTCTACAAGATCTTATTAGTACAGCGTCTAACTGTCTGACTCTCAGGGCCTTCCCTGCACATTTCCTGGAAACAGAATACGATCAATTATTTTTAAGCAATGATTATGTTCCAATCCTAACTAATTAACTGTGGTCATGAGAACAGGAATTTGTTACAACTATGGCCATCTAAATCTATTATTTCTGCTGGCACTGTGCGTTTGGAATAATTCCAACTAAATGGGTCTGATATTGGCAAGAACACTTGGGTTGAAAGTTTTCATTTGCACTAGGAAGCTGACTGCATCAACAGACTCTTGTCCCCAGGCTTTCCACTGGGTTCAAACAATAGATTCATTCAACAGCCAAAGAAGAGTGAGATTTGATTTTTTATTCTGGTTGCTTTGTTCTTGTGGAGTCAACTTGGTTTGAGGGTTAGAAGGCAGAAACCAGATTTCAAAGTGTTGAAGAATAAGGAACTATAAATAACAAGCCATGAATATTTTGGACTTTGGTTGAGAAAGAAAGAATGGAGAGAGGTTGGTAGCTTGAGTGTGCCATAGGTTCGAGGTTGACTCTTTGGCTTCCTAGGTTAGAAAATGAGCAGTATGGATATGTGCATATTTGGAAGGAAATAATCTGGTAAAAAGGAGAGAGGATATAAAGCAAAATTGTTGAGAAAGGGATTGGCAATGCATTTCACTCATAATTGTAAGGATTAGACTTGGATGGGAGAAGAAGTGCCTCTCAAATGAACACGCACATAGAGGCAGTCAAATCAGGATGATATTAATTTAACTCTGAATTACATTGAAATGTTTATGGCATTGAGAGGAGTTTTTAGTTGAAGATAATTTTGATGAATTTGAAAATGTTTACGAATTTTCAAACCTAATTTTTATGGGTGAATCAGTTACTGCTACTCAAGTAGACTACAGATAAGAATGGTTTGCGAAAATGTGAATATGTTTAATGTGAGCTGTAATTCTAAATTGTGCACTGTTAAGTTATGGGGAATTTTGAACACATGTGAGGGACTCAATGGACTCGATGAACAAAACTCTATTTTGTGGGAATCTGAAGGTTCAGATGGTAGGTCACTAATTTTAACAGAATGAGCTAAACAAAATGAATTTGACCTAATGAAAAGACTAGGGTATTAGCTCTTAATAAAACACGATGACTTTCATTTGTATTTGTCTACAGTCTTCTAAATCCATACCTATATCTTAGAGAGAAAGGGACTGGAAGTGCAATTACAATGAACTCTGTGATACCTTGATACCCAAGCAGCACTGTAGTGTGCTTTTCTAATATCATGTGAACCATAATCAAAGATGTATGTTTATTCTGATTCTCTGAAGATTAGTGCAAAATTTCACAGCTTCAAGTCACTAGAAGAGAATTTCTAGAACAATTGAGCCTGGCATTGGGGTAGAAGGATGACAAATGGGGTGGATCCTTCTCTGACAGTCCCAGCTCTGTTGGTGAAGCAGGGGGTGCCCTCAGTGTCTTCTGGTGTCTCTGGAACAGAGCGTGAATCAGTGGCAGCATGGAGTGAGAGCAGTACCTGGCAGAGTGGCACTAACCCTGAGCTCACTGAGTACATATAGGACATCCCCTCAGAATTCTCAGAAATAATTCACAGGACATTGTAGTGGCTGAAGATCATAAAGTAAAAGTAATGAGTCAGAAAGCAAAAACAAAAATGAGAAGTTTTAGTATTGGCTTTTTTTTTTTATTAAGGTATTATATGTGTACATATCTTACCATTGCCCCCCTCCCCACCACACTCCCATACATGCCTCACCCCCCAATGTTTTGGTTACTCTTATATACATGCATATAAGTCCTTCAGTTGATCTCTTATTTCTCCCACCTCTCCCTAACCTTACTGCTGTAATTTGACAGTCTGTTTGATGCTTTACTGCCTCTGTATCTATCTTTTTGTTCATCAGTTTATAATGTTTTTCATTATCCCCAAATGAGTGAGATCATGTGGTATTTTTCTTTCATTGACTGGCTTATTTCACTTAGCATAATGTTCTCTAATTCCATCCAGGTGCCTACAAATGGTAGTAATTCCTTCTTTTTTATGGCAGCATAGTATTCCATTGTGTAGATGTACCATAGTTTTCTGATCCAGTCATCTGCTGACGGGCACTTAGGCTGTTTCCAAATCTTAGCTATGGTAAATTGTGCTGCTATGAACATAGGGGTGCATATATCCTTTCTGATTGGTGTTTCTGTTTTCTTGGGATATATTCCTAGAAGTGGGATTATTGGGTCAAATGGGAGTTCCATTTTTAATTTTTTGAGGAAACTCCATACTGTTCTCCACAGTGGCTGCACCAGTCTGCATTCCCACCAGCAGTGCACGAGGGTTCCTTTTTCTCCGCATCCTCGCCAACACTTGTCGTTTGTTGATTTGTTGATGATAGCCATTCTGAGAGGTGTGAGATGGTATCGCATTGTCGTTTTGATTTGCATCTCTCGGATAATTAGTGACTTTGAGCATGTTTTCATGTGTCTCTTGGCCTTCCTTCTGTCTTCTTTTGAAAAGATTCTATTTAGGTCCGTTGCCCATTTTTTTATTGGATCATTTATCTTCCTTTTATTAAGTTGTATAAGCTGCCTGTAGATGTTGGAGATTAAACCTTTGTCAGTGATAACATTTGCAAATATGTTCTCCCATACAGTGGGGTTTCTTGTTGTTTTGTTGATGGTTTCTTTTGCTGTGAAAAAGCTTTTTATTTTGATGTAGTCCCATTTGTTTATTTTCTCTTTGGCTTCTATTGCCCTAGGGGCAGTATCAGTGAAAAAGTTCTTTTGGCATATGTCTGAGATTTTGCTGCCTGTGGATTCCTCCAGTATTTTTATGGTTTCCCGTCTTATATTTAAGTCCTGTACCCATTTTGAGTTTATTTTTGTGTATGGTGTAAGTTGGTGATCTAGTTTCATTTTTTTGCATGTATCTGTCCAATTTTCCCAACACCATTTATTAAAGAGACTGTCTTGACTCCATTGTATGCTCATGCCTACTTTGTCAAATATTAAATGCGCATATCAGTTTGGGTCAATATCTGGATTCTCTATTCTGTTCCATTGCTCTATATGTCTGTTCTTGTGCCAGTACCAGGCTGTTTTGAGGACAGTGGCTTTGTAATACAGCTTGAAATCTGGTATTGAGATCCCTCCTACTTTATTCTTCTTTCTCAGGATTACTGTGGCTATTCGGGGTCTTTTTTTATTCCAGATGAATTTTTGGAGAGTTCTTTCTAGGTCTGTGAAATATGCCGTTGGTATTTTAATGGGGAGTGCATTGAATCTATAGATTGCTTTGGGTAGTATGGACATTTTAATTATGTTGATTCTACCAATCCATGAAGATGCTATGTTCTTCCATCTGTTTACATCTTCCTCTATCTCTTTTTTCAGTGTCCTGTAGTTTTCCGCATATAGGTCTTTTACCTCCTTGGTTAGGTTTATTCCTAAGTATCTTAATTTTTTTGGTGCGATGGAAAATGGGATTGCTTTTTTAGTCTCTCTTTCTGTAAGTTCACTGTTGGTGTATAGAAATGCCATAGATTTCTTGGTGTTAATTTTGTATCCTGCTACATTGCCAAATTCATTTATTAAGTCTGTTAGTTTTTTGATGGAGTCTTTCGGGTTTTTTACGTACAATATCATGTCATCTGCAAATAAGGACAGCTTTACTTCTTCTTTTTCAATTTGGATGCCTTTTATTTCTTCTTCTTGTCTAATTTCAGTGGCTAATACTTCCAGTACTATGTCAAACAGGAGTGGTGAGAGTGGGCATCCCTGTCTTGTTCCTGTTCTTAGGGGAAATGGTTTTAGTTTTTGCCCATTGAGTATGATGTTAGCTGTGGGTTTATCATATATAGCTTTTATTATGTTGAGGTATGATCCTTCTATTCCCACCTTGTTGAGAGTTTTTATCAAGAAAGGGTGTTGGATTTTGTCAAATGCTTTTTCTGCATCAATTGATATAACTATGTGATTTTTATCTCTCAATTTGTTTATGTGATGTATCAAATTTATTGATTTGCAGATATTGAACCATCCTTGCATTCCTGGGATAAACCCTACTTGGTCATGGTGTATGATCTTTCTGATGTACTGCTGGATCCTATTTGCTAGAATTTTGTTGAGGATTTTGGCATCTATGTTCATGAGGGATATTGGCCTGTAATTCTCCTTCATTGTGTTGTCTTTATCTGGTTTTGGTATTAGGGTGATGCTGGCTTCATAGAAGGAGCTTGGAAGTGTTCCTTCCTCTTGAATTTTTTGGAATAGTCTGAGGAGGATAGGTTTTAGTTCTTCCTTGAATGTTTGGTAGAACTCTCCTGTGAAGCCATCTGGCCCCGGGCTTTTGTTTGCCGAATCTCTTTAATGACTGCTTCAATTTCTTCCAGAGTTACTGGCATGTTGAGCTGTTTAGATTCTTCCTGATTGAGTTTTGGAAGGTTATATTTTTCTAGGAATATGTCCATTTCCTCCAGGTTGTCCAGTTTGTTGGAATAGAGTTGTTCGTAGTATTTTTTAACAATCCTTTGTATTTCGGCGGAATCTGTTGTTATTTCACCTCTTTCATTTCTGATTTTGTTTATTTGGGTCCTCTCTTTGCTTCTTGGTGAGCCTGGTTAGAGCTTCATCAATCTTGTTTATCCTTTCAAAGAACCAGCTCTTGGTTTTGTTGATCTTTTGTATTGTTTCTTTGGTCTCTATGTCGTTTATCTGTGCTCTGATCTTTATTATTTCCTTACTTCTGCTTACACTGGGCTTTTCTTGTTGCTCTTTTTCTAACTCTTTGAGTTGTTGGGTTAGGTAATTTATTACCCCTGTTTCTTGTTTTTTGCAGTAGGCTTGTAGAGCTATGAACTTCCCTCTCAAGACTGCTTTCGCTGTGTCCCATAGATTTTGGATTGTAGTGTTTTCATTGTCATTTGTTGTCATGATGTTTTTTATTTCTTCTTTGATCTCTCTGGTAACCCAGTCATGGTTTAATAGCATGCTGTTTAGTCTCCATGTGTTTGATTTCTTTGGGTTGTTTTTATTGTAGTTGATTTCCAGTTTTATGCCACTGTGGTCTGAGAAGATGCTTGATATGTTTTCTATCTTCTTGAATTTGAAGAGACTTTGCCTATGTCCCAACATATGGTCTATCTTTGAAAATGACCCATGTGCACTTGAGAAGAATGTATATTCTGTGGCTTTGGGGTGAAATGTTCTGAAGATGTCAATTAATTCCATCTGGTCTAGTGAGTCATTTAGGATTGATGTTTCTTTGCTGATGTTTTGTTTAGAGGATTTGTACAATGGTGATAGTGGGGTATTAAAGTCTCCTACTATGATTGTATTGCTGTCAATCTCTCCCTTGATATCCTCCAGGAGTTTTTTTATGTATTTTGGTGCTCCTGTATTGGGTGCATATATGTTTACCAGAGTTATTTCTTCTTGTTGGATTGCTCCCTTTAGTATTATGAAATGGCCTTCCTTATCTCTTGTTATGTCCTTCACTTTGAGATCTAATTTGTCAGATATAAGTATTGCTACCCCAGCTTTTTTTTTTCAGTTCCATTTGCCTGGAAAACCTTTTTCCATCCCTTCACCCTCAGTCTGTGTGCGTCTTTTTTTCTGAGGTGGGTTTCTTGTAGACAGCAGATATATGGGTCGTGTTTTCTTATCCAATCCGTTACCCTATGTCTTTTGATTAGGGCATTTAATCCATTTACATTTAAAGTTATTATTGATAGGTACTTATTTGTCGCCATTCCTATTCTTTACCCCTGTGTTACTTCTTCGCTTCCTGTTTCTTTCTTTCTTTCTTTCTTTCTTTTTTTTTTTTTTTTTTTTTTTTTTTTTAAACAGCAGACCCTTTAGCATTTCTTGCATTGCTGGTTTGGTGGTAATAAATTCCCTTAGTCCTTTTTTGTCTGTGAAGCTCCTGATTTCACCTTCAATTTTGATTGAAAGCCTTGCTGGGTACAGTATTCTTGGATTCAGACCCTTCCATTGCATGACTTTGTATATTTCATTCCATTCCCTTCTGGCCTGATGAGTTTCTGTTGAGAAATCAGTTGCTAGTCTGATGGGGGTTCCTTTGTATGTAACTTTCTGTCTCTCTCTTGCTGCTTTTAAGATTCTTACTTTGTCGTTGGTGTTTGCCAATTTAATTATAATGTGCCTTGGCATCGGTCTTTTTGGGTTCATTTTGCTTGGGACTCTGTGAGCTTCTTGGATTTGTGTGGGTTTTTTCTTCCCTATATCAGGGAAATTTTCTGTCATTATATCTTCAAAGAGGTTTTCTATTCCTTGCTCAGCTTCCTTTCCTTCTGGAACCCCTATTATGCGGATGTTGTTTTGTTTCGTGTTGTCCCAAAGTTCCCTTAGACTCTCCTCCTGCCTTTTAATTTTTTTTTCTAGAAGTTGCTCTATTGGGTATTTTTTTCCATCTTGTCTTCTAGCTCACTGATGCGGTCCTCTGCTTCTTCTAGTCTACTCTTGATGCTTTCTATTGAGTTCTTTACAGCAGCGATGTCATTTTTCATTTCTTCTTGGTTCTTCTTCATTTCCTCTTGGTTCTTGCTCATATTGTCGAATTTGTCTTCCATTCTTTTCAGCCACCTTATGACCATTTCTCTGAATTCTTTTTCTGGAAGGTTGCTTGCCTCCATTTCGTTTACTTCCTTTTCTGGTGATGCCTGCTTTTCTTTCATATGCGGGCTGCTTCTTTGTCTCCCCATGGTCTCTCTTCTCTGGGTGTCTGGTTATGTAGTTCTCTCTCTTTTGGGTTGATTTAAAGGCACAAAATACAGCACTACCAGGTACAACTCACAAGGCACTGAACAGGAATGTATTCACGATATTAATAACCTCCAATAAAGGTGACCACCAGAGAAAGGCAAATTAGGTGATAGGAGAGAAAGAAGAAGAGGAAAAATGAAAGAAAGAAAGAAAGAAAGAAAGAAAGAAAGAAAGAAAGAAAGAAAGAAAAAAAGAGTGTGAAAATGAAATTGGGAAAAGGGAAAGTAAAGAAAGAAAAAAAAAAGTAAGAGTGACTAAGAGAGAAAGGGGAACAGACTATATATATTGGGGATAAAACTCCAATAGAACAATCACTAATCCCAGCAAATGCCAGCAACAAGTGCCTGGGGATTAGTACAAACTACAACACCAACTAATATGGAGTGAGGCAAGGGAAAGCTGAAGCACAAAACAAACAAAAAAATAAACAAGAGAAGAATAAGCAAAACAATCTCACAAAAAAGCATAAAAATTCGATATAATCTACATTCAAGCAAACAACAACAAAAGGACAGAGAGAAGGACAAGTTTATGGATAGCTCAGACAGCAAAGGGAGAGGTGTATGTGGACTTGGAGCAGGGGATTGGAGATTAGATATGCAAGTAGGGTGAAATTTTAACAAGGGGTAAACAGAAAGAATAGGGAAAATCTAAAGCAGTAAAAGGGTAAGATAAACAGGACACTGAAAAGGGGGAGGTTAGGAAGAGAGTGATAGCCTAAAGGTAGAGTTGAGATAGAGTAAAACGATGCTAAAGGAAAGATAAAAATAGAATGTAGAACCCTAATCCCAAAATAAAATGAAGAGAAAAAAAAATGACACTTTAAAAAAAAAAAAAAAAAGATAAAATAGCAGTAGTAATAATACGGATTGAAAATAAAAATGTAATAATTAAAAAGGTAAAATCAAGTGATGAAAAAAGAAAAAAAGTTTCTTGATTAAAAGATGCAAAAAATGAAAATTAAAAAAAAAATAAAAAAAATAAAAAAATAAAAGGTAAAAATAAAATGTGAAGTAGTGAAGGTCATTCACTTCCTCTGTTTTTCTGTTTGGCACGCCTGTTTCTCAGTCCAGACAGTATTGCAGTTCCCTGCGATCCACTGCTCTTCAGTGTTGTAAGCCAGTCCTGATTTTAAGCAGGCTTTGTGTCTTAATTTCTCGTATTCCTTTATTTTTGATTACACAAGAGTCAATTTGTGATTCAGCCCCTGGGTGGCAGTGTTTCTGGATTGACTTCCGGGTCTATCTATGGCCTCTCCATGCAGTGTTAGAGCCTTCTTTCCCTGTGGCACTCACTACCAGTTTGTGGGAGTGGGCTGCCTCAGAGATGACTCTCTGATGGTCACTCCCTGCTCCGATCCCCAGGTTCCAGAAAAACAACTTTCCCCTGCAGTCTCCCAGGGTGTCCCCAACTGGGTGATCCTATGTATTGGACTTAGTAATCAGAAGCAAGAATTTCAAGAGGAAAAAGCCCAGTTGTGCGAACTCCGGGACTGCGCGTAAGCCCAGGCACCCAGGGACCGCAGGGGCTGTGCGTAAGTCTGGACTGCCTGAAATTCTTAGGGTGTCCCTGCACTTCAGATCAAAATGGGTTGCTTTTTAGAGTGCCCTTCTCTTAGCAGCTCTGAGGACCCCTTTCCACAATCACAGATCACGCCAGCCCCTACAGCCACGGATTTTTCTAGGCACAGACTTCCCTGGTCCTCCAGCTCCCGCAAAACGCGCGTTCCTCTCTCCCGCCGGGACCAGAGACCTCACCTTATCCCAGGCGAAATCTGACCTTTCCGTGGTGGAGTGTAGAGCTCCTCTGAACCCGTGTGTTTGCGCCAATTGGGGAGCGTTGTTCTGGGGCTCGCAGTCGTTCCTTGGGTGCCGCAGTTGTGGATTCTCAGGCTTCCGATAAGCTCCACTTTCCGGATCAAGATGGCCCAGACTCCGCATCCAAGCCCGCAGCTCCAGGAGGGGACCCAGCCGCAGTGGGAGCTGCCAGGTCAGGGGAACCCCGTTTAGCAGTCCCCCACCTCCTGGAATTCAGCTGTCTCCCAACCAGCCAACAAACACTCCTTGTGCGACCCTCAGCTGTTCTTTCTTTCTGCTCTGGGACAAGGCTCGGAACACGTCTGTCTATTCAGCCGCCATTATTCCCTGCCTTTAGTATTGGCTTTTCAGGTCTCTAGCATATCATTTAGTCATATTAAAGTACTTGTATTCAGAATGTGACAAAGCATTTCAATAATTAGTTTATTTAATGGACAGGAGTGAATCAAGCACTGGGGATCTTCTGATTATGAACCATCCAAAACTCTCAAAGGTAGCATGTATGAGTAGATAAGCTTATGATTTTCATAATATACATGTGGACATTGTCATTTACAACCACTTCTCTCAATATTAATAAATCCCTAGCAATGCTAAATTGTGCCTTTTCTTTGTTGTTACTTAAAATATATATTTCAGGAGAAACCAAGATGGCGGCATAGGTAAGCACCTAAACTGCTGCCCCGCACAACAATTTCAAAACTACAACTAAAAGATAGAACGGACACCATCCAGAACCACAGGAAAGCTGGCTGAATGGAAAATCTACAACTAGAAGGAAAGAGGAAATCTCACAGAGAAAGAGCGGCAAAGAGCTGAGGTACGGAGACATGCGCTCACAGAGAGGAAGGGCGGCGGAGTGCCTGGCTGGCTTTCTCTGGCGGGAGGGGGAAAGAAGCCCCCGACTGCACTGAACCCCAGTTCTGACTGCACTGAACCTCAGTTCCGGGCGAAACCCTGTGGACCCAGGCTCATACAGGGGGAGTTTGGACTGTCAGGTAGAGAGAAAGGCACACGGAGACTCAGGGGAGCCGCGGCAGCAGGGGTCTGGAGGCACGAGTGTGCACAAAGACTGACTGCGGAGGTTACCAAAGGCTATTGCACTGAACCCCAGTTCCGACTGCACTGAACCGCAGTTCCGGGCGAGCCCCTGGGGACCCACGCTCTTACCGGGGAAATCTGGGTTGTAAGGCGGAAACTCGGGAACTGCGGAAGGCGGAGGTCTGGAGACTCGCACAAGGGCAGGGCTGACGGGAAGCCAAGACTGTCTGCCCCGCCCTGAGACTCCACCCCTTCCAAGCTGAGGACAGAGGCTTTTGCAATCTGGCAAGGCTAATCCTATAAGGCTGTCTCCAGCACCGAAAATCTCCCAGTATAGACACAACTGATCCTCACAGCCAACTGGCCTGGAGGTCAATTCCTCCTAGTAATACCAACAACAATCAAGACTTAACTACAACAAGGCTGTACACACAGTCCACAAAGGGGTGCACCAAGAGTGTCCACCTCAGGTTAACTGGGGAGGCCGACCCACTGGGCCATATAGGAAACCTAGCACACAAAGCTACTCTACCAACTCAGCAAAGCAGTGAAAAATGGGGAGATGAAAAAACAGATCACAAATGAAAGAAATGGAGGAAAACAAACGACTGGATATAGAATTCAAAACTACGTTATAAGGCTCTTCAAGAATATCCTAGAAAAGGCTGATAAATATAACGAGACCCTCAAAGCTATGAAAAAGGACCAACTAGAAATTAAACATACACTGACTGAAATAAAAAATATTATACAGAGACCCAACAGCAGACTAGAGGAATGCAAGAATCAAGTCAAAGATTTGAAATACAAGGAAGCAAAAAACACTCAACCGGAAAAGCAAAAAAAAGAAAAAAGAATCCAAAAAGTTGAAGATAGTGTAAGAAGCCTCTGGGATAACTTCAAGCGTACCAACATCAGAATTATGGGGGTGCCAGAAGAAGAGAGAGAGCAAGATACTGAAAACCTATTGGAAGAAATAATGACAGAAAACTTCCCCCACCTGGTGAAAGAAATAGACTTACAAGTCCAGGAAGCACACAGAACCCCAAACAAAAGGAATCCAAAGAGGACCACACCAAGACAGAACATAATTAAAATGCCAAGAGCAAAAGACAAAGAGAGAATATTAAAAGCAGCAAGAGAAAAACAGTTAATTACCTACAAGGGAGCACCCATACGATTGTCAGCTGATTTCTCAACAGAAACTGTGCAGGCCAGATGGGAGTGGCAAGAAATATTCAAAGTGATGAACAGCAAGAACCTACAACCAAGACTACTCTACCCAGCGAAGCTATCATTCAGAATGGAAGGTCAGATAAAGAGCTTCACAGATAAGAAAAAGCTAAAGGAGTTCATCGCCACCAAACCAGTATTATATGAAATGCTGAAAGGTATTCTTTAAGAAGAGGAAGAAGAAAAAAGTAAAGAGAAAAATTATGAACAACAAATACATATCTATCAACAAGTGAACCTAAAAATCAAGTGAATTAAAAACCTGAGGAACAGAATAAACTGGTGAATATAATAGAATCAGGGGCATAGAAAGGGAGTGGACTGATAATTCTCAGGGGGAAAGGGGTATGGGAGGTGCAAGAAGAGACTGGACAAAAATTGTATACCTATGGATGAGGACAATGTGGGGGGAGGTAAGGGCAAAGGGTGGGGTGGGAACTGGGTAGAGGGGAGCTATGGGGGAAAAAAGGAGAAACCATTGTAATAATCTGAATAAAGATTTATTAAAAAATAAGATAAAATAAAATATATATTTCACATGTGTATGCACAAATCCTATATCATAAAGAGATAATATGCAAATTGACCCTCACTCCCTTGCACAATATGGCCACCCCCATGTGGTCAAAGATGGCCACCACAAGATATCTGGCAGGGGACGGTAGTTGTGGGTGATCAGTCCAGCAGGGGAGGGCAGTTAGGGGTGACCAGGCTGACAGGGGAGGGCAGTTGGGAGTGACCAGACTGGCAGGGGAAGGCAGTTGGGGGTGACTGGGCCAGCAGGGGAGGGCAGTTGGGGGCAATCAGGCCGGCAGGGGAACAGTTAGACATTTATAAGACTGGCAGGGGAGTGGTTAGGGAGTGGTCAGGCTGGCAGGCAGGCAAGCAGTTGGGAGCCAACAGTCCCAGATTGTGAGAGGGTGCATGCTGGGCTGCGGGCATTGGGCCTAAACTGGCAGTCGGACATCCCCTGAGGGATCCCAGATTGGAGAGGGTACATGCTGGGCTGAGGGACACCCCCCAGTGCATGAATTTTGTGCACCAGGCCTCTAGTCTATAATAATAAAAGCATAAATTGACCGAACAACTGAACAGCAGAACGACCATACGGATGACCTTCCAAACAACCATGCTATGACACCCACTGGTGCCAGGCCAGCCAAGGTGGGTGTGATGCAATTGGTCAGTGGCCTGGCCATTGCCCCATGATTGCCCTGCAGAGGGAGGCCCAGGCCAGTGGCTGGCAGGGCGATCAATCAATCGGGGGGCTCCACGTTCACCCCAAAGAGGGTGGGTGGCCCATGCCACCGACTGGCAGGCTGAGGTGGGTGGGTGGGGCCTCCCTTGGTGGAGTGCGATTGATGGCCCCAAAGAGGGACACCCAGGCTACCCCACGGTGGTGCTGAGGTGGGTGGGTGGGGCCTCCCTCTGCAGGGGTGATCCAATGCGGAGCCCTGGCCGGGTGGGTGGGGCCTACCTCTTTGGGGTGATCTATTGAGGGGCTCCTGGACTGTGAGAGGGCACAGGCCAGGCTGAGGGACTCCCACTAAGTGCACAAATTTCATACACCGGGCCTCTAGTACATGTATAAGTCGTTGCATTCCACATAAATTATTTTGTACCGAGTAACATGGATGATACATGATTAATATTGAAAAGGCTTTAAATCAATATTGAAAAACTAGTTTTAAGAAGAAGAATAAAAGCCTTATTAATTCTAAATTTCTTACTGTAAGTTTGTTGGAAAAGATTCTTAATTTCCCCAATACATGTAGCTTATTAAAACTCTATGAATTTCAAGGCTATCTCTACTGCTATGCTTTTTTTAAAATTAATAATGCTACTTCTTGCTTGTCCATCTTTATCCTAATATAGTCCTACTTTGTGCAAAAATAAAATGAGAGGGTAAAAGCTGCTGTAGACCTCATGGGATTGTCTAAAGCTAATAATAATGGCTTTAATGAGCCATCTGGGTGTTGCTTACACCTCAGTCACAGACTCTACAGAGTGGTGAAAGAAAATGCTGAGAGTGCGGACTCCCGGAGGAATAAGCCACATTAGGTGGTTGGTGGAGAGCGAAGGAAAATTTTTTTAAGTGGAGCACCAGATTAAGTTGCTGAGATGGTTACTAAAGCATTTGTCCAAGTAAATGCATGTGATGAATGACTGACATAAGGATTAAAGCTTCATATTAGATCATAACCCTAAAGTATCCAAGCTTTTTGACCGGCCTCTATCTCTTTAAAGGCAGTAAATTGCCAAGCTATGATATTTCCTAATTCTTCAATGAATACCACAACTCCCTATTGTTCAAATAATAAACTTTAAAGAGTCACAAGAATTCTTAGGATGTATTTCCAGAAGTGGGATGGCTGGTACAAAGGGCAGTTCTGTTTTGAATTTTTTTAGGAAATTTTTCCACAGTGACAGTCCCACCAGCAGTGTAATGGGGTTCCCTTTTCTCAATACGCTTGCGAGCACTTGTTTGTTGATTATTGAAGGTAACCATTCTGGCAGGTATGAGGTGATACCTAATTGTAATTCTAATTTGCATCTCTCTGATGATTACTGATGCTGAACATTTTTTCACACATCTATTGGCCATTTGTATGTCTTCTTCAGAGAAATGTTTATTCAGGTCCTTTGCCCATTTTGTATTTGGATTGTTTATTATTCTGGTGTTGAATTGTTTAAATTCTTTATATATCTAGGAAATTAACTCCATTAAATTAAAAAAATAAAGAGAGGATGGAAAAGAGAAAAAGGGGAGAGAGAGAGAGAGAGAGAGAGAGAGAGAGAGAGAGAGAGAGAGATATCATATTGCTCCAAATGGGAACTGAACCCACAACCTAGGCATGTACCCTGACTGAGAATCAAACCCACAACCCTTTGGTATACAGGACAATGCTCCAACCAACTGAGCCATGTCTGATGGGGGCACTGACTATGTTTTCTTCTAGTATGTTTATAGTTTCATGACTTTCATTAAGTCTTTTATCCATTTTTAGTTTATTCTTCTATATGGTGTAAATTGGTGGTCTAGTTTCATTTTTTTGCATGTGCCTGTCCAATTTTCCCAACATCATTTGTTGCAGAGACTGTTTTTATTCCATTGTATGCTCTTGAGTAGATTTCTGGGCTCTTTGTTCTGTTCCATTCATCTATATACCTGTTCTTGTGCCAGTACCATGTTGTTTTGATTACAGTGGCTTTGTAGTATAGTTGGATATCCAATATTGTGATCCCTCCTATTTTGTTCTTCTTTCTCAAGATTGCTGAGGCTATCAGGGTCTTTTATACTTCCATATAAATTTTTGGAATATTCCAAAACACCCATCAGAAAGAATGTATGCAACCTTATGCTCATAGCATCATTATTTACAATAGCCAAGATCTGGAAACAACCCACATGCCCATAAGTAGATAAGTGGATAAAAAGATGTGGTACATTTACACAATGGAATGCTATATTACATAGCTGTAAAAAAGAAGGAACTCTTACCCTTTACAGTAGCATGGATGGATCTGGAGATTATATTATGATAAGTGAAATAAGCCTATCAGAAAAAGACAAATACCATATAATCTCACTTAAATGTGGAATCTAATGAACAAAATAAACTCACAAACAAAATAGGATCAGAGGCATGGATATGTAGAACAGACTGACAGATCTCCAAAGGGAAGAGGGAAGAGATTACCAAAGAACATATATTCATATATGCATAGCCCATGGACACAGACAACAATGTGGTGAATGGGGGACAGGGGTTTGATGGAGGGGAGCAGAGGGGGAAAATGGTGGACCTCTGTAATAGTGTCAACAATAAAAAAAAATAAACAAAAGATCCACAGGAAAATTTCAATATTTTCCACAGTAAGCTCACATGGGGAAAGTCTTGCTAAATACAAGAAGCTAAAAATAATAAAAATAAGTAAAAGATAATTTTAATGAGATCAAGATGTTTTCACCGAAGCTGGAGTGTCATCCTATAAACCAAAAAGTGGCAGGTTCAATCTCCGGTCAGGGCACATACCCAAGTTGTGGATTCTGGTGCATGCTGGAGGCAACGGCTCTCTCTCTCTCTCTCTCTCTCTCTCTCTCTCTCTCTCTCTCTCTCTCTCTCTCTCTTCTGTCTCTCCCCCAGTCCTTCACCCTCTCCCTTTATCTCTCAAAAATAAATTTTAAAGAGATCAAACTTTTTTGAACAATTTATTTACTTTGAGTTACTTGTGTTTTTTTACTAATCATGGGACTGAGCAGGTCTTGATCCATTTACTTGTTTTCCTTTTTGTATAGGTTTTTCTTTGCATATAAGAAAAAATTTTTGGCTTTAATAAATTATATTTATTGGCATAGATAACTGAATCAATTCTGAAATATTGTGAACTTAAGTGTGATTTAATCAAGTCATTCTCGTTGTCACCAAGATTCTATATCTGTTTCTTGGTGATTTATTGTGCTCTCTTAATGTATCAATTTCATTCATATGCTAGTCTTATTATAATAGCAAAATAATTGCAGCACTTCACTTTCTTTTCTAAAGCAACATACTTGAAGGAAGTGTGCATTTCTTGTCCATGAAAAGCAAGCTAAAGTTCTGAGGTGCACTCTATTTGAACCTTACTAAGTCTCCTACACACCTCTCAGTGTGACCACTAGGCTAGAGCAAACTAATTCATTTAGTCTAGTTCTCAAGCTTTACTTTGCTGTTTATGTGAACTCGATTCCCCATTATGACTCCTCAAGGTGCATGATAGATGCTGAGAGAAAACCAAAAATTCCCTATTTGTTTCATGTGTTCTTCTTATGAACCACACATCATTCTTAAAATTTGTTCACCCAGTGAAATTTACCTTCAGCATGAAACATTTAAATGAACTGGCCAAGGAGGGAGCAATTCCATTACTCTGACCTCTTTTTCTCTATGCACTAAAGCAACTATGCTATATTTATTAGATATTTCGCTCTTGAAAAAAATAAATAAACCTTAGCCATTGCAAAGTGGCTTCACTACTCAGCTTTCAAATCTGAAATAATATGTGCAGATCAGACAATTACCTTCCCTTATTTGACATTCCTTTTGCTTTCTAATCTTATTACATCAATTTGCTTCTAGTATTTCTTAAGATGTTCCTTAAAATAAAAATGCATATAAAATTTAAAAAAATAGGTAACTAGAAGAGACAAGAAGTCAATTTGTTTAAAGTTTGTTTTCTTTCTTTCTCATTCTTGCTGCATAGTTTCTTTCACCCTCTGGAATTAAGATTATTTGCATAGCTCACTCCACTTTTTGTGTTTAACAAAATATTATTGCAGGATTTCATTTTACTTATTTCAACAAAATTGTTCGCTTTCATTCCCTGCACTTTCTATGAGCATCGGTTCGGCTGTTGTGAGGATACTGACCCATTTTATCACTGACCCAAATCTGGGCAGGTTAGAACTTAAGTAGCGATGATGTGGTGTTAATGGAGCCTGTGAATATTTATTATTGAAAGATCCAAGGTGGCTTGGCCACATGGACCATTTTGTTCCTGTGCTACTCTGTACCATATGGAGGGTTTACATTTGCATTTTAACCTAATCAAACATCAAATATTAATATAATCAAGAAGGGTCTAAATATTTTGAGAGCACTGTGATTTTTTAATTTCCAGATATAAATAATGGACTTATCTAAGTTATAAAACTTATATATAATCACACCTCTGGTGGGCTTTTTCTAGCTTCTATAAAAACCCTTCCTCTGTGCTTATCCTGAAAGTAATTAATGTTTTAAATCACAGATGTGCGTAAAATAGCAAAGAAAAATAGTCCCAGGTTATAGGTATTATTAAAATCACTAGAGGCCTGGTGCACAAAATTCGTGCACTGGAGGGGGGGTGTCCCTCAGCCTGGCCTGTACCCTCTCACAGTCCAAAACCCCTCAGGGGATGTCCTCCTGCCAGGTTAGGCCCGCTCCCCATGGCTATTGAGCCTAAGCCAGCAGCTGGACATCCCTCTGGCAGTCTGGGACCTGCTGCTCCTTATTGCTCGACTCACTGCTCCTCAGCATTTCCGTGGAGGTGGGAGAGGCTCCCGACACTGCTGCTACACTCGCCAGCTGTGAGCCCAGCTTCTGGCTGAGCGATGCTCCCCCTGAGGGAACGCACTGATCACCAGGGGGCAGCTCCTGTGTTGAGCATCTGCCCCCTGGTGGTCAGTGCGCATGATAGCAACCGGTTATTCTGGTCGTTATGCTGTAATGGTCGCTTAGGCTTTCATGATATAGACTAGAGGCCTAGTACACAAAATTTGTTCACAGGTGGGGTCCCTAGGCCTGGCCGGTGATCAGGGCCGATCAGGGCCAGGCTGATCGGGGTCAGAAGGCTCTGGTGGGGTCAGGAGAGGAGGTGCTTGTCGCCAGGCCAGGAGTGGAAGGAACAGACGCCAGACGCCAATGCTGCCCTCGGCGCCCTGCCACCCCGTGGTTCCCCGCCTCCCACCTCCTCCTTCCCTCAGTGCCTTGCTGCCACGGGGAGCCTGCTGGCTGGGGGGCATGGGGGGAGGGCCCAGAGGAGGTTTCAATCCCCAGTTTGGAATGTGCAGGAGGCAGCCAATCAATGATTCTCTATCACCATTGATGTTTTTATCTCTATTTCCCTCTCCAAAATCAATCAAATATACACTGAGTGGCCAGATTATTATGA
The DNA here is from genome assembly GCF_963455305.1 of Plecotus auritus. Lineage (NCBI taxonomy): Eukaryota > Metazoa > Chordata > Mammalia > Chiroptera > Vespertilionidae > Plecotus > Plecotus auritus. Next base: position 60,214,348 of record NC_137771.1, read on the forward strand.
TTTCTGAACACATAATAATTTGGCCACTCAGTGTAGATCCTATATAATAAAAGGCTAATATGCAAATTTTCCCCTCTACCAGGAGTTTGACCAGCAGGCAGGCTGGCCAACCACCATGTCCCCTACCCCTGGCCAGGCTGGCCAGACCCCACCCATGCACGAATTCATGCACTGGGCCTCTAATATATATATATATATATATATATATATATATATATATATATATATATACACACACACACACACACACACACACACTGAGTGGCCAGATTATTATGTGTTCAGAGACCATAATAATATGGCCACTCAGTGTATATTTTTAAAATGCAAGGTTTTTAGAGAGAGAAAGGTAGGGGAAAGGAGCTATTGACAGCAGGGCGGGGGGGTGTGTGTGGCATTTGAGATCTTTCTCACATTTCAGATAGGATAACATAAGGTGGTCCTCAGAGGTGACAGGTGAGGACTGGCAGTGGGTGGAGCAGGGCACTGAAGGCTGAGGAATGAGCTGTAATGACAGGGAATGTCTGTGACAGTGACACCAAGTGTGTGTTGGGGCCATTGCTGGGATCATTCATCCCCTTTTGATTCTGGACGGGAGAAGAAACACGGAGATCAGTGGGCCTTTCTTAACCTAGACGGTGGGTGGTAGGAGTGGGCTGCCCTGTTTTCCTACAAATGTAAACACACAGTGTAACTGCACATGGAAGTCACTCAGTCGCCAAAACAATGCCCAGCCAGCGCTGGTGGCTGTCTCCTGCCACTCTCTGGCTGTGCTGTGGCACTATTGGCTGGGGAGGCTGAAGCCATGCCCCCAAGTGCACATAGTATATGAAGGGGTGGGCAGGAAGCCAGAAGCTGGAAGTCGGAGCTGAGGCAGCCCGGCAGTGCTGTCTCTGCCATGGAGCTGGATGGGGAGCAGCTGTTGGTGCAATAGGCTTTGGAGTTGAAGGGGCTGCACTTACTGCATGTCACTGGTGAGTCCACGTGAGCCCGTGACATGCCAGCTGGGCCGAGTGGGACCTGGGGAGGGCTTTCCCTCCTGGAGCCGTTCTTCCCGGGGTGGTGGTGTTGGGCCTTTTTTTTTTTTTTTCAGTTTATTTTTATTGGAAAGAAAGCTCTAGGCTTGCAGTTCCTGGGATCCCTGGGCCATAGCCTGTGCCTCCAGGCCTCACTGCACCCCTTCCCCCTCCTCCTGTGTTGAGCGTCTGGCCCCTGGGTTCAGTGTGCATCATAGTGACTGGTCAACCAGTAGTTCTGGTCATTACGCTGTTATGGTCACTGGGATTTTATTATATAGACTAGAGGCCCGGTGCATGAAATTCGTGCATGGAGGGGTGTGTCCCTCAGTCCAGCCTGCACCCTCTCCAATATGGGACGCCTCGAGGGATATCTGACTGCCAGTTTAGGCCTGATACAGGTTGGATCGGGCCTAAATAGACAGTCGGACATCCCTCTCACAATCTAGGACTGCTGGCTCCCAACTGCTCACCTGCCTGCTTTCCTGATTGCCCCTAACCATTACTGCCTGCCAGCCTGATCACCCCCTAACCACTCCCCTGCCAGCCTGATTGATTCCTAACTGCTCCCCTGACAGCCTGTTTGCCCCTAACTGCCCTCCCCTGCAGGCCTGATCACCCTAACTGCCCTCCCCTGCCAGCCTAGTCACCCCTAACTGCCCCCCCTGCAGGCCTGCTCACCCCTAACTGCCCCCCCTGCAGGCCTGCTCACCTCTAACTGCCCTCCCTTGCAGGCCTGGTCACTCCTAACTGCCTTCCCCTGCTGGCCTGATCACCCGTAACTGCCCTCCCTTCCATACCTGATCCCCCCCCCAACTGCCCTTCCCTGCAGGCCCGGTCGCCCCCAACTTCCCTCCTCTGCCAGCTTGGTCACCACTAACTGCCCTCCCAGAAGGCTTGATTGCCCCCAACTGCCCTCCCTTGTAGGCCTGGTCCCTCCCAACTGCCCTCCCCTGCTGGCCATCTTGTGGCAGTCATCTTGTGTCCACATGGAGGCAACCATCTTTGACGACATGGGCACAGCCATCTTGTGTGTTGGAGTGATGGTCAATTTAGATATTACTCTTTTATTAGATAGGATAGAGGCCTGGTGCACGGGTGGGGGCCGGCTGGTTTGCCATGAAGGGTGTCCCGGGTCAGGGTGGGGGTTCCCTTGGGGTGTGGGGCAGCCTGGGCGAGGGGCCTGTGTTGGTTTGCAGGCTGGCCATATCCCCCAGCTTCCCAAGTGGAGTCCCTGGTATCTGGGACTTATTTATCTTCTATAATTGAAACTTTATAGGCTTGAGTGGAGGCCTGGCACTCCAGGGTGTGAGGAAAGCTTGGCTTCCTCCATTGCCAGGGAAACCCAAGCCTCCTGCTCTCTCCTTGGCCGCAGCCATCTTGGTTGGGTTAATTTGCATACTCATTCCTGATTGGCTGGTGGGCTTGGCTTGTGGGTGTAGTGGAGGTATAGTTAATTTGCATATTACTATTTTATTAGATAGGATTGTCCTTTTATATTGAAAAATAGAATAACTGAATTTGATTCAAAAGTTCTTAATATTTTTGCATTAAATATCTAGCAGTTTAAAAACAAGTAAGACCATGGTCAGCTATTCTTGATTTGTATTGGATATATTAATACAGTTGGTATAGGTGTAATCGTATTGTTTATCATTTAAAATATTGATATAAGGTTATATGATACCAATCACATAGGAATATTTATTTCTGATATTGGAAATATTCTATGTAGTATGTAAAGTAACTTATATGCAATCATACCGTTATATATATATTTTTTATTAGCACGTATATTAAAGCAACTGATAAATAGTATGCTCTATTAAGGAGTCCTAAAGTTCTATTGTAGTAAGTTATTCCTTGAAGACTAATGTTGATCACCACCTGACAGGGTTTGAAGTTCATCATTTACTCATGAAGGTGCACCAAGGAGGCAATGAAACATTGATTGACTACCCCCTAAACACCCCCCACTAAGGATCAAGCCCAAAACCCAGGCATGTGCCTTGACCTGGAATCAAACCAGTGATCTCTTGGTGCATGGGATGATGCTCAACCAACTAAGCCATACTAGCCAGGGCTGGCTGAGACAAGTTTAAACAAGATATGATGCACTGATTAAATCTCAGGGAACATCTTGATTATATTTGATACTAAAGGCCTGGTGCTTAAATTCGTGCACCAGTGGCGTCCCTTTGCCTGGCCTGTGGGATAGGGCCAAAAACAGCTATCTGATATCCCCCAAAGGGTCCCAGATTGTGAGAGGGCACAGGTCAGGCCACGGGACCCCACCGGTGCACAATTGGGGACAGGAACGGACACAGGAGGTTGGCCAGTTGGGGAGGGGTTGCGAGAGGGCTCCAGGGCATGTCTGGCACATTTTGTTCAGTCCTAATTGGCCAGACTCCATCAGCAAGCTAACCTACCAATTGGAACATCTGCCCCCTGGTGGTCAGTGCACGTAATATCGAGTGATTGAGTGGCCTTAGTATATCATTAGCATATTACACTTTGATTGGTTGAATGGATGACCAGACATTTGGCATATTAGGCTTTTATTATATAGGATAACAAAACAAAATTATTAAGAAAACCAAAATTTTACTGGGAATATAATAGCAAAACCCTACTATACACAGTAATTTAGCTCTAATTTAGAAACTCTTTTAGATCACACTAGAGGCCCAGCACACAAAATTTGTGCATGGGTACCGTCCCTAGGCCTGGCCTGCCATCAGGGCCATCTTCCCTGGCTGGCCCCGCCCCCTGCTGCCACCCACTCCTGGTTCCCCGTTGGCCATTGGGTGATAGGAGTCTGCCAGCTGGGGGGAGGGATCAAGAGGTTGGCCTGCAGGCCCTGATCAGGCAATCGGAACCTGCGGGCTGTGGGCAGCTCCTGCATTGACCGTCTGTCCCCTGGTGGTCAATGCGCATCATAGCTACTGGTTGTTCTGCTGTTCGGTCAATTTGCATATTACCCTTTTATTGTATAGGATGGTAAACATGTCTGCATGGTAAACAGGGTTAGAATAATGTAATCAAATATAAGGCATTTAATTTCCACCTTGGCTAGTACAAAAATAAAAATAAAGAAAGCTGTTGGTCTCTGGGATTTTATATATATATATATATATATATATATATATATATATATATATATATTAATGTCAAATAATACTAATTGGGAAAAAAGCAGCAAACATCTAGAAGCAAATTCACCTGAACTTAGTAAGTATGAGTACGATTTCTGGAGTAAATGAACTAGATGACTAAATTAACTTGCCAACTGAGTGACCATGGGAACTTTACTTAATCTCATTGGACTTCAGTTTTCCCAACCATAGAATGACATTATAATAACATCAATTTCACAGGACTGTCCTTGATATAAAGAAAGGTTAAGAAGGAAATTTCAGTTTTTGGTAGTCTGTATTCATTGAACAACAATTACACTAGAATTTAATTTTCTATGTTTTCACAAATATTTAGGACTTGAAGCATAACTCTTACTTTGCTGTTATTTTATCTGCCAAACCTAATAATTTTTAGTGCTGAAATCCTTTGCTTGATTCTAAAAATAGGTAAATAGTTTAATTTAAAATAATATACTTGAACATTAACCTATTTTTTTAATATATATCAGAGGAGGTAACCGACTTAAGCTGGTTATCAGCTCATGTCTCAAATATTATTAAAGATACACGATGTAAACTTGAATTCAAATTACAAAAGAACCAGTCACTTTTTCTACTATCTACTTCTCCCCATAGGCTATCTTTCACTTCCTCAATATTATGAAAAAATCTCAATAAAGACAGGCTAACTGCTTGATTGGTATATTGAATGCTATTTTTGAAATACCAAGTAATGGCATTCTAAGATGCTTCATTAAGTCCAGGAGATATGATGACAGTAGCCCCTTTATTATTATAAGATTACTATAGATATGGGTTGCAGCAATATGTAGGAAACCTGTTGAGGATATGGAAAATAGGCTTAAGATAAATTTGATACTAAATTAATTTCAGCTAAGGTAAGAATTTTAATAGCTGTTCAAATTAATTTGTATTTTTCATAAGGATTTCTGACAATAGCTTCAAAATTTAAAATTCTTCAAAAAATTGGTTTTAAAAATTTCAGCTGGTTTTATTTGTGCTGGTATTGTAGTCAGTCTCTATATGGTTCTTTTGAAAGAGTTCAAAGAATATTGAGAGTGAATGTATAATTCCATTCAAATTAAGTATTTTAGTATTATTTTAACTCATGAATCAGTTCTAAAAAGATGTGCAATAACATTCAGTTTAATAAATATAAATGCCAAAAAGGTACAAATTCTTACTGAGTGACCCAATTAGAAATCAAATTATTGTGTATTTTCAAAATCAGAGATTAGGCATATTTTATATTCCATGTGTCCAATGTAAGGAAAATATTTCTTTACTAGAGTATGTTATGCACTGTATATTTTTATTTGCACAATAGAAAAGTCATCACTTTTAATTAATGAATCATTCATAGATATAATTTAATTCACTAATTCATTCAAAATTATAAATATTTAAAAATTTATAACCAGATACAAATTTATTTTCATTACTGCATAATAATACAAAGAATTGTCCCCTCAAATTTTGTTTGAATGAGAAAATATTTTAATGTATATTTTCTTAGTACTCTTAGAAATTCATTTTAAGAAAGACATGAAGAAAATAATGTTCTTCTTTTTCATCAGATTAATGGAATTTACAGTGAACATGAGTGTATTATTAAGGGATGACAAATATTATAGTTTGATGAAATTAGAATATGCTTAGTAATGAAGATGAATGATGCTACTTATCCTATCTAATAAAAGTATAATATGCAAATTGACTGTCACTCGAACACACAAGATGGCTGCCCTCATGTGGACATAAGATGGCCGCCACAAGATGGCCAGCAGGGGAGGGCAGTTAGGGGTGACCAGGCCTGCAGGGGAGGGCAGTTGGAGAGGGGGACCAGACCAGCAGGGGAGAGCAGTTAGGGGCAATGAGGCTGGCAGGGGAGAGCAGTTGGGAGGGACCAGGTCTGCAGGGAGGTCAGTTAGGGGTGACCAGGCCTGTAGGGGAGGGAAGTTGGGGGGAACCAGGCCGGTAGGGGAGGGCAGTTTGCGGGGACCCAGGCCTGCAGGGGAGGGCCGTTGAGGGGGGACTAGACCAGCATGGGAGAGCTGTTAGGGGCAATAAAGCTGGCAGTGGAGGGCAGTTAAGGGTGACCAGGTTGGCAGGGGAGAGCAGTTGGGGGGGAACCAGGCTGGCAGGGGAGGGCAGTTGGGGGGACCAGGCCTGCAGGGGAGGACAGTTAAGGGTGACCAGCCTGGCAGGGGAGGGCAGTTAGGGGTGACAAGGTCGGCAGGGGAAGGCAGTTAGGGGCAATCGGGCTGGCAGGCAAGCAGTTAGGCATCAATCAGGCTGGCAGGGGAGTGGTTAGGGGGTGATCAGGCTGGCAGGCAGAAGCGGTTAGGGGCAATCAGGAAGGCAGGCAGGCGAGCAGTTGGGAGCCAGCAGTCCTGGATTGTGAAAGGGATGTCCCAGATTGGAGAGGGTGCAGGCTGGGCTGAGAGACACACCCCTCCATGCACAAATTTCATGCACAGGGCCTCTCGTCTATATATATAAAAGGCTAAGTGTCCGTCCAACCGGTAGCTATGATGCACACTGACCACCAGGGGAAAGATGCTCAATGAAGGAGCTTCTATGACACACACTGGCCATTTAAAAATAAATGGCACCACGGACCTGTGCTGACAAACCAACACTTGACTTCCCCCCAGTGGGACACAGGCCTCACCACCACCCCTGAGCGACACCCCACCAAATCGCAGCCAACGCTGCCAAGACCCCATAGTGCAAAATGTGGCCCACAGCCCAGCCCAGCCCGGAAACAGTTGCTGTGGGCACTGGGTAATAATGTCACATAGCAACACCCGGCTTCCTCTCCCTAGCGACTAGCCTCTTTGGAGTTTTTCAGCCCAGGAACCCGACTTGCTTTATAGCCAGGTGCAAACATTTCACAATTTAACCAAATGTTTTGTGAAGTGTTTTCACGTGCCTCATCTCATTTGATCCTCACAGAAGTACTGGAGTAGGTAGATAGGAGACTCGGTAGAATCCTATTTTCTTTTCATTAGCAAGACGCGAATAGCGATATTAAAATATTTCTTCTAATTAATTTTCTTTCCATGTGCACAAATCTGTGCACTGGGACACTAGTTTAATCATAAAACCTAAACAAGTTATGTAACTAAAAGGTATTTTTCTTATCTGAAAAATGTGGATAATCTCTCTGGCCTATTTCACAGAGTTGTTATGAATAAAAGTAAACCAAATATTTGCAATGTTGTTTGAAATATTAGAGAAGTGAATGTAAAAGTAGGGAATTGTAACCCACCCACCATTCTTTTGACATTGTTTCTGTAAATGCTGACTCTAACTAATATGTAACTTAGAGATAAATAACACGTTTGTATAAGAATCCTAGGAACTAACTTCAGAATACACAAACTCCTACTCTTAGTCTTCCCAGTTCTGGGAGATTTGCTGACATTCAACCTTAACCAGGGTGATGTAGAACCAGGATGACAAAGACCAGGATGACCCACACCAGACCATCACTTGACCAGTTCTAAGATCCTTATCAGAATGGACTGTGTTGGTCTGCATGTGGAGAACTTTTCAACCCCACTCCTTAATTTCGTAGGTCTGTTTTCCCTCCCCCTCCTTATAAAAACAACTGCCTGCACTGAGGAGGGAAAATGGGCTTTGCAAAGAGTCTCCCATCTTGCCTGGCCAGCATGGCTCAGTGGTTAAGTGTTGACCAGGAGGTCAGGGTCTGATTCCCAGTCAGGGCACATGCCTGGGTTGTGGGCTCTATCCCCAGCGGCGGACATGCTAGGAGGCAGCTGGTCAGTGATTCTCTCTCAATGATGTTTCTATCTCTCCCTCTCCCTTCCTCTGTTTGAAATCAATAAAAAACATATTAAAAAAGAGTCCCCCATATTCTCAGGTGTCTGGCACTTGAGTAAATCACTTTCTTTTTTCATCAGCATCTGTCTTATGAGTTTGGCTTTTGTGGTGGCAGGCAGTCAAATCTTGGTTCTGGTTACATGAAGATATTAAAATATAGTTGACTATGATTGACCATGATTAGTTTTCATAAGGGCACAAAATATCTCCAACTTCATTTTTTAATTCTTATGACCATTCTCTTTGGCATTATGAATCAAACTTGGTGAATTTAGGGTTGGCCTATTATGGTTATCACTATCATTTTCCATTTCTACTACTTATGGAACATTTAGCCTGAATCCAGTTCAGTTTATATTAAAGTTTGTCCTCAATTGCTTTCAGAAGGAAGGCAGCTGAAACTTATCTAGAAGAAAACCTGGGGCAGTTCAGTACTGTTGCATTCTTGGCAAGTTACAGGCATAATAATTTCAAATTTTAGGCATGTATAAGGAAGAAGGGTGTCTGATGGAGATTCACAGTACTTGAATTATCAGAGAAGAGACTATAAGCATAGCATTTTGATGCTTCATTTACAAAACAAGCTGTTTCTTATTGATATATTAAGGAAGTCACTTCAGCTGTGTACTCTGGATTTTAAAGCATAAATTTAAGTTCAGATGTGCAGCGTGCTGTATGATAAAGTTAAAATCACAATGGACTTAGACCAGAACATCTGCTCTTCCTGCCAATATCCCAAAAGACATACCCTTTGGTCTGTTGTTTTTAGATGGCAACAGACCATGGATGATAATGACATTTCTAAAATAAACAAAACCACTCTCTTGGGAAATTGGACACCACCCATTCTTTTTAAATAATTCATTTAAATCAACTAAATTAAATGTATTTATCAAGGGTATACTATGAGTTTAGGAGTTCTGAAACTCTAGGTATTTTTATGTCTGCATTATAAAAGTGATGCCTGGATCACATCTTGCCAGTTTAAAACTCTGAAAGTTTAAGCAGGGCTAACTTCAAACATTTGGCAAGAAATAATATTTTTGTATTGTTTCACAATTTTGCAAAATGTCTAACAAAGCACAAATTGAACAGACTGAAACCTCTTTGGTCCTAGTAATTAAATATTGCTGTGGTTATAAATTCAAAATTTTAAAACATTAATTAAATATGTAAGCTATCAAGATTCATTAATTCCCATTGAGCAATAATTCTATGGCCTTAATTTAGGAAAAGCAAGCTGATTTATGCCTTTTCATATGACTGTTTTGGATATTTGTAGGCATAGCCTGCATCTCTACTCTGCTTTGATCACAATTTACCATAATGTTCCTAGGAATAACAATAATATATATTATAGGTTGAATAATATTTAACCTGCACTAACATAGACTTAATTGTACCTTGAGGGAAAAAAAAAAGAGCTTCTCTAGCACTGTAGGCAAATTTATTTTATTCATTACATTTATATGCAAAATCTAGATTAATTTACTTGGATAATTGAGGCCTCAAGCTCAAGTATTTCATTAACTATTCAGATAATTTAGGCAATATTTTATTTCTATTTTATCCTTGGATTATCTTGATAATTGCTTCTTCTTCACTTGATTTTCTTTTTTGGGGGACGGGGGAGATAAAGTAGAAAAATCTCTCAGTGTCATTTAAGTAGTTTATTATTATTTTGCATAAAAAGTCTTTTTGGCATCATATATAATACATTTAATGACTGGTCTTTAGTTACCTGCTTCCTTTCAATGCATATATATATATATATACATATATATATATATACACACACATATATATACACACACACACACACACACACACACACATATATATCTTGCATGCAAATGGATGTGTATTACATCACATCGTATTACATATACATGTGTATATACTCACATATGTACATATGTATAAATTGTTTCCATTTAGAAGTATTTTATCTTTACTGGATTCAAACATCCCACTGATGTCCCTATTCAGCATAGTATTAGCTAATCTTATAATCACCATTAAATGCATTACACCGTGCACTTTGATTGATCACATGGTTGGTGTGGAGAATGGTGATGCTATTTATACAAGCAGATTGGCAAGAAACTACTGACACAACAGTGAGTTGCTTTTATGTGGCACTCATTTGAGGGTAAACCACTGGAACAGGGACTAAATATCAGAAGGCTTCTAACAAGCCTCCCAGGGACGCTGTTGGTGGACTTGACTGTGCTAATGAATCTGAAATGTTTGTGTGACTGGGCACTTCTCATTTTTTCCAGAAGCTATTTCTAGCTCTTTTTTTTCTTTCTTTATCAAAAGGACCATGCTTTGTCTTAAGGCCTCTTTTCTCTGATCAACTCAGATCTTTTAAAGGTTTTACTATCATATGATATTACTCCTTACAATTTCTTGTCCTTGTCACCTACACTAAAGTTTTAGCTCCACAGTATCATTGTCTCTCTTCCTTCTCCTTTTATTATTATTTTGGAGGTTTTTGTATACTTGGTAAAGACTCAATGTACACCTTAGCTTCTTGTTTTTCTGTCTTCCTCATTTACGTTGATTTTTTCCCCCTCTTCCTCTACTATCCATTCCAAAGATGGAGATCTGGACTAGCAATGCCCAATATAATTTTCTGCATTGATGGAGTTGAATTATCTCTGCACTGTCCAGTCTAATAATCATTAGTTACATGTAACTATTGTTCACTCAGATTGTTGTTAGTGCAACTGAGGGGATGTATTTGTAATTGTGTAATTTTAATAAATTAACATCCTATATAATAAAAGCCTAATATGCAAATTGTCCCCTCGACTGGGAGTTCAACTGGGAGTTTGACTAACCGCCCATGGCCCCTCCCCCTGGCTGGCCCTGCCCTGGCAGCGGCAGCAGGCAGCTGGGGGAAGGGAGGCCCCAGCCAGCAGCCAGCAGCTGCTAGGTACCCTACCCATGCACGAATTTTGTGCACTGGGCCTCTAGTTCAAATTATAATAGTCAAAGTAGCTAATAGCTATCATATTGGACAGTGCAGTTTTTGAACTTGAGGTCACTATTTTTTGTATAAGATGCAAAATCACAATACAAAGCAATATGCACTTGGCCCATTATATCTAATTCACATTATAAAAATAATATATTCACATTATTCATAATATATTTACTTAAATATTTGTTCAAATTTAACAGGTGCTCTAGGCCTTTGCCCTTATCTGCTTTATAGTTATGTCTCTCTTTTCCCAGTCTTCATATTATTATACATTATTATAATGACTCTGTCATACTCCACAGGTAAAGTACAACCTCTAACCTATTTATTGCACATTTCATATGAGAAGAGGACTAATTAAATGGCTTGAAAGAAAGAAAACACAGATGTGCTGACTTGTCTCACTTTAAATTTAGCATCATGCATTTCTCTATACTGTCAAAAAAAATCTTACTCTGCTTTTCTAATTATTCATGCTCCTACTCTTCAAAATGACCAGTTCATGCCATATGTTGCCTCATATATCAACATCCCCTCTTCCACCCTCATTGATACTTGATGATATTGCCTAATATTTCACTGAGAAAATAAGAGATATTGGCCAAGACTACTTTATCATTGTACTTAAAAAATTTATTTCCTACCTATATCTTTTTTAATGTCCCCACAGTGTTGTTGAATGAACTTCCTTTTCTTCTAACATATAAACGAAAATGAGTTTTAAACTTTAAGATTTTGCACTTATTGTTCTCTCTCTCTCATCTAAAAAAATTCTATTTAACTCCTTCCTGTTATTCATGTTTTATCTTCAAAGGGCATCTCCTTCGTGAGGACTTCCTTAACCAGATTATATATTACCTCTTTCCACTGACATTACCAATATTTATCCCATTATCCTGTTTTATTGTCTTTATAGAATAAGGACCCAATATAATTACCTTGTCTATTTGTTTATTTGTATAATGTCTGTCTTCCCTGTGACAGAAATTAAGTTTATCTTGAGCATGAGTATTGGTATGTTTTAATCACTTTATTTTCAGTATCTAGAATAATGCCTGAAATATTGTAAACCTCTAAAATTTTGTTGAATTGACATGTAAATGAAAAGATGAAATACAAGAAATTGTTCTTTTATATTCAACCAAGATATCATCTCCTCTTGAATTCTTCATTTTCTATCCATGTCCACAGATCTAGAAAAAGTGTCCCTCCTCTGTGTTCTTATAGAAATGTATAGCACCTATAGATACTTCAATATGTCTTCTTCATGCCTTTCTATGCTGTGAACTTGTGAGAAATGTTTGAAAATTATTAATCATTCTATATACAGTATCTAATACAATAACAACCTGTAGTAGGTACCTTATTAGCATATTTGTCATGAATGTTAATAATTTTGGAGTTTCTGGGCTATTTTTTTTTTTTTGCCCTTCCCCTGTTGATTGTCATCAATGACAATTCAGTTCTCATTATAAAAAAAGATATTTCATTTTTTATATGTAGCATAGATGTCTTCTTTGACATTCATCTCTATTGTTTACTTGACATTACCTCAACAAACATAGTCCTTCTATAGAATTCCCTTTATTAGTAAACAAACCATCAGCCATTGAGCATCTTAGCAACGCAATGTTATTATTGACTCTTCCTTCTTTCTTGCTATATTCATGCCCTCATCAGGTCTTCACAATTCTATCTCTAAAACATATTGCAAAACTTCAGTTCTCTCTGTCTGTACTGCCATGCCTCATGTCCAGCTATCATTTCTGGCCTGGACTTTTGAAATAACCATACAACTAGTCCCTCTCATCTATAATTGTCCCCCTCCAATCTATTGTCCACATCACTGTTAACTGATCTATTAAAAATGGGCATCTGAGCCCAACCAGTATGGCTCAGTGGTTGAGTATCGACCTATGAACCGGGAGGTCTCAGTTCTATTCCAGGTTGTGGGCTTGATCCCCAGTGGGGGGTCTTGTAAGAGGCAGCCAATCAATGATTCTCTCTCATCGTTGATATTTCTCTCTCTCTCTCCCTCTCCCTTTCTCTCTGAAATCAATAAAAATATATTTTAAAAAATATAGCCCTAGCTGGTTTGGCTCAGTGGATAGAGTGTAGGCCTGCGGACCAAACAGTCCTGGGTTTGATTCCAGTCAAGGGCATGTACCTTGGTTGCAGGCCCCTCCCTGGCCTGGGTCCTGGTCAGGGCTTGTGCAGGAGGCAACCAATCGATGTGTTTCTCTCACATCAATGTTTCTCTCTGTCTTTCCCTCTCTCTTCCACTCTCCCTAAAAATCAATGGAAAAATATCCTCGGATGAGTATTAACAAAGGACATCTTATATTTATCACTCTACTCCTTTAAATAACCCTTTATTTCTGTTATTCCTTAGGTGTAAAGACCTATATTTAACAGTTAACCTGAGCCTGAAACTCACCTACTTCTCCAGATTTGAGTCAATCCATTTTCCTACACCTATTTTTTAAAAACTTATTCCAGCCTCAGAACCCATTCTTGCTATTGCCATTTTTTTCACTTGATTAAGCATCTACTTGGAGGCTATTTTCATTTCTGATATTTTTAATTGCCACTGATTATTCAATTTTGGGATCAAGATAAAATGTTACTTCAAAAAGAAAGACTTTTTTGATCCCAAATTAATTCTGTTCTCAAAATCCTATGTACTCTTATAACTCCCTGACTTTATGACTAGTGAAGTGTCTTGATAAATCAGAATGATTATGTTATACTGAAAGTGACAATATACAATGACAAAATTTTCTGTGCACTAGTTTTTCATATACTTTTCATGAAATATATCCTTATAATTTTATGAACAATTTTATCCTTCTGTGCACTAGTTTTTCATATACTTTTCATTAAATATATCCTTCTTATATTATATCCTCAAATTATTATATGAGTCAGGCAGGCTAAATATCATCATCCCCATTTCACAGGGAAGAAAACTGCATTTCAAATTGCCAAGTGCTGTAGTGACAGAAGTGATACTTGAAGCAAGGTATTCTGACATTAACCTCACAGTATTTCTTTGGCCAGCACAGCCAGCTTTGTAAATGCAATCACACTGATATTTAAGCATATTTTTCCAGACTCAAAGAAACAGATAAAAGTAACATGCTTATGATTTATAGTATTATTTTGTTTACATAAATTTTTGTTGTAATTAGATGGCCTGATTTTCACTTACCTTGACTCTATATTATGTTCTTGATGGTTGTTCACTCCTTTTAAGTAAAGGGAGAAAATACTTCTTTTTAGGATTCTGTTTTCAAGCTGTTGCAAGAACAAATTATTCTATGCCTACAATTTATCCTATATAATAAAAGCCTAATATGCTAAGTATCTGGTCACCCAGTCATCTGTTCAATCAATCAAAGTGTAATATGCTAATGATATGCTAAGGCCAGTCAACCACTTGCTATGATGTGCAATGACCACCAGGGAGCAGACAGTTGACCGGTAGACCAGTTGCTATGATGTGCACTGACTACCAGGGAACAGATGCTTCGACTCATGGGTTAGCTTGTTGCTGGGGTCCAGCCGAACAGGGCTGAGCAAGACAGGCCAGACATGCCTTGGAGCCCTCCTGTGCTCCCTCCCTGTCTGGTTAACCTCCTGCATTCATCCCCAGCCCCTATCATGTATTGGTGGGGTCCCTTGGTTTGGCCTTCACCCTCTTGCCATCTGGGACCCCTCAGGGGATATCAGAGAGCTGGTTTCAGCCCCATGCCACAGACCTGGCCGAGGGACCCCACTGGTGCATGAATTCGTGTACTGGGACTCTAGTAGTATAATAATAAGCATTTTTTAAAAAGCCAAAACATACATCTTATATTCACAGAGGTATTGTTTTCTTAGAAAACTATGAGCAACAAGGATTTAAGAACAATTTTACCACATATTGCTCATGAATAAATTCTCTTTTCATTGTAAAAGGCCCCATTTTTGCCCCATTATTAGGTGAAATAAACCCAAGGACAAAGGAAATAAAGAGGTAATCCTTTTGGCAATCTTGTCATTCATTTTCTGCAAAACATTCCCTGTAGAGTAGGATTGTTCAAAGCTTCACATGCTGAGTCTAGCTTGCTGTGCAAAAGAACTAGCTATTTCTTGCTGAGAAATATTTTCTGAAAAGGAAAAGGGACTGAGTGACTTGCTATATTTGCATGGCCCAAGAAAATATAGTCTGGGCAAGCCGCAGTCCATGCCTCAGTGATCCCTTGAATGCTTGCACATAATATGCTCTGTGTCCTTATTGGTTGAAAGGGCTTAGCCTTGAGAAAGAAACATCTCATTTAATGTTACCCTCTTTTTACCAAAAAGCACCTAGTCCTACATCAACAGTTTATATTTTACATTTTCCTCTCTAAATATCTATGATTTTTCAATACTGTTAGTACTTGATGTTAAAAAACATGTAACATTATAAAATAACAAAATACATAATTCATGTGATATTTATAAAACAGATAACATACAATTACTGAAAGCCCTGAAGAAAGTTTCATTTTATAATATTTCCCAACCTACCAATAGAATATCAAACTTCATATGTTTAAAGAAAATATAGCTGGTATTGGAGAATGACCCTTTTCCAATGTTGGTCACTTTGAGAACCGAGGATACAGACTGATATAGAAAGTACTTTTAAAAAGGATGTTGCCAGAAAAAAATACTTTTTTTCCCATGTATGAGACTGTATCCATATGTTATAGTGGTTGTTTTTCTTAGTTAATTGTCATGCACCCACACACTTGAAATTATATTAATGTATTAACTTATTGAGCATATTAATATAAATAGTTAGAGACGATATGCATAACATGTCCACAGATTTTTATGATTGCTTTAGTATATGGCTGTGATATTACTAGTATATTATCTGGCCAAACTAGTCCATACAATATGTAATTGAAAATGGTTAAAATGTTTAAACTATTCTTTAAAAAATTTCTCTCTTTGTGGTATTATCAAAATTATAAAATTCAGAATTCTAAAGGTCCTCTTAAGGATTACATTTTTCCTGGTATTTCATAGTGGTCAACATTTCCCAGATATATTTAGTTAGTGTGGATAGGGCCTTGATTCATTCTGGGCTAGTGTCCTCTATTGGATAGCAAGTTATATATTGTTTTATTTATTTTATTTCCATATTTGGTATGTAAAAATTCCAACACATATTAGGACTAATTATAAAGCATGAAAAGATAAAGCAATAAAAAAAATGAAACTAGCCTTCAAACTGAACTTTCAATAACAAGACCTCAATTTCCATGGTTGAAATTACTTATCACATAAATAGCTTCAATGAAACATTTTTTGAAAATACCCATGAGTGTAGGATTACTTGGCTAATAAAACATTATCATCTTGATCTTTTCATTTTTTTAAATTTTAGACTGAAATCACTTAGGGATATGATAAATTAAAACAAATGTTAAGAATAGCAGATACTTACTGAATGTTTGTAAAATAAACATCCTATCAACTAAAAGCCTAATATGCAAATTGTCCCCTTGATTGGAGTACAGCTGAAAATTTGACTGCTCCACCAGACCAGTCACTATGATGCACACTGACCACCAGGGGGCAGATGCTCCAACAGGTAGGTTAGCTTGCTGCCCGGCTGGTGGGCTGGACTGGAAAGTGAGGTGTGAGGTGAGAGCCATCAGGAAGCTCCCAGGGTTTGGCCCGAGCCCTGGTTGGAGGCGGGTGGGGGCGGGAGCCATGAGGGACCAGGTGTTGCGGGAGGCTGCTACATGTGATCCGAGAGCTGTTGACTGCGCAGCCCTCCGCAGCCTGTGGCATTCTCAATGCATAATTTATAATCTTCAGAGCTGCTTCTTTTTATTTGTTAAATTTCACTAACTATGCCAGGAGAGTGGGCGGCACCATTACAGGAGGACGGGCCAGGGGTGCCTGCCTGAGGCCAAGGGGCAGCCTTGGGCTCCCGGGGGTACAACAGAGAGGGGGGTGGGGCTGAGTCAAAGAAACAGAATCCAAAACTTGACAGGAAGCAGGAGACAGTGAGGGGCAGAGGGTGACAGCTGCACAGGGGCCTAGAAAAGCTGCTGGGTGGGGCAGCTGGGAGCCCGGTGCCTCTCCCACATGTTGGGCTCCACCTCCCTCACTCCTCCTCCCCCGACCCGTCACCCCAGCTCTCCTCCGAGGCCAATTGGGCTCTCACTGCATAACTCCACACTGCAGCATGACCTTCCACAGCCCCGCCAGCACCACCTCGCCCACACCGCCTCGCCCACCCTGCACAGCCCCACCCCACATAGCCCCACCCCGCAGCAAAGCCTTTGGGGATCTCTGCCCCTGGAGGAGAAAGGGGGAGGTTGCAGACAGGAGGTCGCAGGAGGAGGGGGCAGAGCAGGGCCTACCAAGTTAGATGGAGGGGAGGGAGGGAGAGACCCCACAGGGCTGGGAACAGAGTTGGGTGGGGAAGGAGGGTCATGTGGAAGTGTTGCCCTTGGTTGAAGTAGAAATCCTGACCCCATTTTACAGACCCCAGCAGTGTGTGTATGTGTGTGTGTGTGTGGGGGGGGGGGAGGTGGGTGGCGAAGACAAAAGAGGGTGTGAGGGGACTGGATGGATGGAGAGCAGTGACATTTGATTCATGGCCTATTTGTTTTTTATTTTTGTTAATATATTTTTTATTGATTTCAGAGAGGAAGGCAAAGGGAAAGAGAAATAGAAACATCAATGATGAGAGAGTATCCATCTGCTGCCTCCTACACACCCCTTACTGAGGATTGAGCCCACAACCCAGGAATGTGCTCTTGACTGGAATCAAATCCAGGACCCTTCAGTCCACAGGCTGTGGCTCTATCCACTGAGCCAAACCATCTAGGGCGACCCATGGCCTATTTAAAACAGCTGAGCAGGGGTCTTACCACAATGGTGTTACCTGATAATGAGGGTGTCTCTCCTTATGTTGGCCTAATCAGAACTGCAGCTAAGTAAAGGCACACCCATGGAGTCTGCAAAGGGTTTCCATGCACACGATGCAATTTACTTCATGTGTCAGCTGAAGAGGGTGAGCAGAGCCTTGGAAGGACATGAGGTCTTCAAGACCAGGGGCTGGAGGGAAAGTGCGTGCCAAACATTCCACACCTTGAGTTATAATCTATATATATAAAAGCCTAATATGCTAAGTGTCTGACCGAGCAGTCGACCAACCATTCGTTATAATGTTCACTGACCACCAGGGGGCAGATGCTCCGACCAGTAGGTTAGCTTGCTGCTGGGGTCCGGCTAATCGGGACTGGGCAAGATGGGGCCAGACATGCCCTGGAGCCCTCCTGAGGGCCTTTCCACAGTCCCTCCCCAGCCACTGGCCCTGATTGGCCCTGATCAGGACTGGGCGAGATGGCCCTGATCAGCTCCAATTTCTGGCCAGGTGGAGAGAGCTCCCTACCACCTGTGCTTGAATTTCGTGCACCAGGCCTCTAGTATTTTATAAAAGTTTAGATATATTTAAGTTCTAAAACTTTTCTTCTGATGTTAACATCTTACATGTGCATTAGAGGAAATTAACATTGGTGAATTACTATCAACTTCAAATTTCACTATTTTTTTCATGAACATTGTTTTTCTGTTCTATGATCCAATCCAAGATACCACATTGCATTTAGTAATCATGCTCTTTAATCTCCTCAGCTTTGTGACTGATATAGAAAGTACTTTTAAAGGGGATGTCGCCAGAAAAAAAGACTTGTTTTTTCTGTGTATGAGACTGTGTCCATATGTCTTTATTTTTCTGTCTTTATTTTTACTACTCTTGTCACTTTTGAAAGGAAGTTGTCAGGTATGATGTAGCGTGTCTCTGAATTTTGATTTGTTTGACAATTTTCTAATGCTTAAATTGGGGTTAAGGGTTTTGGGAAAGACTAGCACATAGTTGAAGTGACCTTCTCATTTCATCTTTTCAGAGATTACATGATATCAGTGATATCATAGTCCTATTGATGTTGACCTTGATGAAGTTAATGTCTGCCAGGTATCTCCATTCTAAAGTCTTTTACTCTTTCTATATAAAATTCTTTGGAAATAAGTTACTCTTTCAGCTCATATTCAACTAGGAAAGAATCAAATTCTACTTTCTGGAGAGAGGAAGGTCTACATAGATTATTTGGAATTATTTTGTATAGATCCACCCCATTTAAGTTTTTATATTGAGATGTAGAAATTGCACTATTTTATTCAATTGAAATTTATTTTCATGACTTTAATTTTCTAATTGTAAACCTATCTGGCTAACCTACAATTCTCTTTTTGAGAACCTAAAGTAAATGGTAATAAAGGGAAGTTTATATTGTTTTCCCTATCTGGTCTATTAGTATCCAAAATGCCAGAATAACGCATTTATTTCATCAGTGGAAAATCATGGTAGAAAGAAATCTGATGTATGTTGCTGGATCTAGAAAATGTTTAGTTTTAAGTTTAATAAATTGGGTAAGGCATAACAGTATACTTCATTAAAGATACATGTATATTAACAAAAAGATACATGTATATTAAGGTATGGGGATCTGACTGCCAAAAATAATAATTTTAAGCATTTTGAGATGTAACCAAACATAACTGGGTGTTTTGTTTTATTCATAGAGATGGGATATAACAAATCGAAATTACAACTACATTCCAAAATTGAGGAACATATTTTCTAAAAGCCTCAGCAGCAAGGGATTTGAGTTCATGCTTTCCTAAGAACTAAATGGCCTGCTCTCTGTGACCTCAATGAGCAACCAGAGACATAAAGAGGCAATAGATCTAGCACACATATTGGTCTATGGCTATTAAATGCCTTATAGTGAGTAACAAAACTTTAAAATCAATATAGATTTTTATGGGAAGCCAATGAAGAGATTTTTAAACAAATAGGTTAATTCCTATAAGAATGTGGCTGGTTACATTTGACAGATATGTTTTAAAAAGAGCATTGCTCTGCTAAGCCATATGTAGAAAATCTGAATGATCTCAACTTTGGAAAATATATTGCTAACATCATATAGAATACATTATATCATAAGAAATGTTCCTTATGATGAGATAATGGATGAGGAAATATTTTGTAAATGAGAAAAATCCTCACAAATGTTAGTAATGATTATTAGAGTTATTACATAATAATTCTCAATCTACTGCTTAGAAAAGGTGTCAGTTTAATGACAACTCATACTTAATAACACTGACAGCACTGAACTATGATTTCATCTGTAGGTGAAATATTTGGCTTTGAGATATTTCACATTTTTTTTTCTCCCTCTTCAATAAGTTCTGTCTAGATGAGACTATTTTCCAACAGTGAAATCATTCTTGGCTCAACTAACTTTTACTTCTTCCATGTGGCGTTAGACAGGGATACGACAGTTCACCAGGTGGCCTATATTTGTATTTTTGAACATAAGTAACATATTGATAACAAA
Source organism: Plecotus auritus (assembly GCF_963455305.1). Taxonomy (NCBI): domain Eukaryota; kingdom Metazoa; phylum Chordata; class Mammalia; order Chiroptera; family Vespertilionidae; genus Plecotus; species Plecotus auritus. Next base: position 60,234,818 of record NC_137771.1, read on the forward strand.
GCAGAAAAGTTCTTGCTCTGAAATTTCCTCTTAACCCACAAAAATGCATAACCTCAACCAGAAATGGAAAGGTAAAAGTCACCCAAACTATGAGGAAATTGAATTTCACTTCTGTTGATTCTATACATGATTTTCTCAAAATGTCTCCTGTTGTCCATCCTCACTGCCACTCTGATTTAGACAACTTCAGCTCTCTCTGCTTCCTTGTGTCCGCTACTCCCACGGAATCCTTTACTCTGCAGTGTGGCTTTCTGCAAATGCCTTCTCCGATCTTCTGCCAGATTGATCTTTCTAAAATCTAATCTGATCATAATACCACTGTTCATATTAAAACCTTCTAGTATCTTGTATCACACATGATAAATTCAGAATTGATGCTGCCATGTCTTTGGATCTATTTTGTTCATCAGTTTATTTTGTTCAAGTGGAAAGAAAGCCAAGAGACATGAAAAAATGCTCAAAGTCACTAATAATTAGAGCGATGCAAATAAAAATGACAATGAGGTATCACCTCACACCTATCAGAATGGCTCATCAACAAATCAACAAATGACAAGTGCTGGGGAGAATGTGGAGAAAAGAGAACCCAACTAGAGTGCTGGTGGGAATGTAGACTGGTGCAGGCACTGTGGAATACAGTATGGAGTTTCCTCAATCTGGACCATTCTTACTGAATCTTTTGAAGAATTTCTTCCATACCTGAGGATGGTTTGAGTGCCATTTATGTGTTCCCTTAGCCACTCTGTGTGTATCTCATTAATGTACTTTAAGCGTACTAGATTACTTTTCTACCAATTTTCTGGTCTGCCTTCTACACTAGATGGAAAAGTCCTTGGCCTGGAAGTATACTGTTAATCATCATATTCCCAATATGTAGCACAATGACCAGGATAAAATAGATATTTATTGACTATTTGCTAAATATACATTGAAGCTATGTGTGCAAGAACAGTATAATCCCCCAATTAAATGATATATTTCTGTGATACAGAAATACATTTCAAAGAGAGCATTCTCAACTGTTTTTATGGTATATACATTATATCAATTTAATATTGTATGAAGTTTCATAAAATAAAATATTTGGAAAATGCATAGATCAGATACCATAACAAATTTCTGTCAGCATTTCCTTGTCCATTTCTTTACAAAGTTTTACATTATTCAAAACTATTCTTTATATCTATAATTTTATAACCTCAGCCTGAGAATCGAGGTGAACTTTGACGACATTTTTATCAACAACTATGGAGTGATATTACAGATTCACAAAAGTAATTGCAATTAACTTTTCTATTAAAAAATTGTAATTTGGAATTTCTTACATATAGATATTTCAAAGTGTCTGAAAATAGAAGTAGCATGCCCATTCAAAGTGTATAGAACACTTTTAAAAATTAACATGTAAACAAAATGTAAGCCATTCATTAAGAAAGCAAATTCAGCCCTGGCTGGGTGACTCAGTTGGTTGGACCATTGTCCCCTACACCAAAACTGTTGTGGGTTCAATTCCTGATCAGGGCACATACCTAGGTGGTGGGTTCAATCCTCAGTCAGGGAGCATTCAGGAGGCAACAGATCAGTATTTCTCACATCCACCACTCTCTCTTTCTCCCTTTCTTTCTCTCTCAAACCAATAAACATATTTTTTTTTAAAGAAAGCAAATTCAGTAATGGAGTTGGTTTGAGATGCCATGAAGCACAAATCCCAGCTGGTCCGAACATCGTTCATGGGCAATGAAGCATAAGGGACCCCGCAGAAAGGGAAATAGTAATTGAACAATCACTGCGGTATTGTTGAGAAAACCTTATTTTCTGTAAGCCAAGATTACAATAATTGAGAACACTTGGAAGGCAGGAGCCAAATCAGTAAATAGCACTTTTTACCAAATCCCTGCCTTTTAGAGTTCTTCCAGGGTCAGGGAGGCTGTTCCCACCTGGGAATCATTGCAGTGGTTCACTTCCCACCAGATAATTCTGCACAGTTACTTAAGGGGATATTATCTCTTGCTGTCAATAGCACTTTATCTGAATAACAACAGTGGAATAGCCAGTAATATTAATCTAGTATGCTTAAATATCACAGGCACTTTAGAACTATTAACTCACTTAGCTATTAATACCTTCAAGGAGAAGTTGTGCCACATTAGATGTTAATAAACAAATACAGAGATAAAAGCACATGTTCAAGTTAATGCAGCTAAAAAATGATACGACAAAAATTCAAAATCATGTCCTTTTGGCTTTAGAGCCCAAGATCTTAACAAAATAATAATAATAATAATAATAATAATAATAACAACAACAACAACACATGATAGCCTCAGAAAAGGAATGTGTCACATATTACCTTTATTTTGGAAAAAAATGCTATGCTTCTCATTAATTTTGCTTTGTAAAGAGCTATTTGTTTCAAAATAAAATAGACTATTCTACTTGCAAATAGGGAATTAGATTTGGGAAATTTCGTTTTTAACTTAGGTAATGTTTTACCCTGATGAGATGTCTGGAGGTGGTTTTGACATTGGAAAGTAATGCAAAGATAAAGTGATTAAAGTTGTCAAATGTTCTTCCAGTTGTAAGAATGTAGTAATTTGTATTACTTTCTTTTGCTACCAGTTTTATATATTCTCTACAGTACTTCTGTTTAGACATGTTTTTTTTAAATCTTTCGTTCTTTTTGTTTGTTTAAGGCATTGTGATTGACAGAAATTATTGCAGAAACACAAATAAACCAACTTAGAACTTGCAACCCAAGGGAAGCAACTTGTATAGCTAAGGTAAATGAAGACACTTGTAACTATTCTCTGTTGAGTACAGTATGGTCTCTGTGGGTTCATATTTCCTAGTTGTATCATCTTGAATTCTGTGAAAATGATACTCCTCATCTAGACTTGTTGTTAGCCTTTAGTATGATATAAGTACATTTATTTTATCAATTTTCTTTTATTTCTTTGGAATCATATAAGGGAAATTAACTTCAAAAGTTATTTTCACAGACTATTCAAGAAAAGAAGAAGCCTCCATGATATCTAAGCCAGGTTTCTCTGTAGCACAAAGAATAAGTGTAAAAAATATTTCCAGTCCTGTGAAAACCAAATTTTCATAATACAGCAATTATAATCTTGTGAAACACATTTTTAAAATTGAATGCTATTGCTGTGTCTTAAGGGAGACAGAGCTCTCAGTGTATGAAACACTATGGCATTATGTTGCCAGGAGCCTCTATTTTTCATTGTGGTTAAATATCATGGCTGAAACAACAAACAGACTTTTACAAAATACTCTTATAAACACTACATTTTAGTCAGTTAACTAGTTTATATGTTCTGAGTATGTAGAGCATAAAGTGCCTGTTGCATTTGTCTACTTAAAAGCCATATTGATACTATGAAGTTCCAGGTATAAATCTCAAAATTGGTACATTAAGAAAGGCAAAATAAAAATAAATAAATACTAATGTAAAATTTAAATGAAAATCAAAAATTATTTGTTTTGATCTGAATCATCTTACTTTGATGTATTTATCACTTAATCATATTCATTTTACTTCTTTCTACTTAATTATATAAATATATTTAAGTCTCTTTAACTAAATTCAACAAATTAAGTATCTTACATGTACCTGATAAAGGAGAGAAACACCAACAAGGACATATTTTTCTGCCTGGGACTGAGTTTTGGTGGAAAGAAGACCATTTACCATGAGTATTTATAACTATAACTTTGCCCTCATTCTCTCTTATGGAGTCAGGGTTTATCATTAGCATTTAAAAAAAAATGGTCTCTCAAAGCTAAGACTGTACAGAATTTATATAGATAAAACCCTAATAGTTAAAAGTGATAATTCAAAATTAAAAATAAGCATGCATAATATAAATAACAATTGGATTTATAAAAATGAATAAGTAAAAAATGCTGTCTCAATCTGGAAAAAAATTAAGACATAAAGATCAAGGCATAACATCATACCTTAGTGATTAATTAATTTTAATCATCTAAGAAAAGTCTAATTATAGTAGTCAATACTTTGCCAATCATTAGGTACTTGTTTCCTATTTTGTTCTTTCCTCATATGTTGAAAATAAATAGCATCTCATGTTTTTGTAAATTGATTTTTTTAAAAAACATTGAATTTATTGGGGTGACATTGCTTGATAAAATTTTATAGGTTTCAGGTATACAGCTCTAAGATACATAATCTGTATGTTGTATTGTGTGTTTCCCACTCCAAGTAGAGTCTACTTCCATCACCATTTATGCCCCCCTTCATCTTCGTCTACCACCGGATACCCTACCCCCCCCTTTCCTCTGTCAATCACAGTATTGTTATCTGTGTCCCATGAGTCTTCCTTTTTTTTCTTTTCTTGATCCCTTCACCCATCTCACCCAGCCCCTGTCAGCCAGTTCTCTGTATCCATTCACATCAACATCTTGATGCTCTCATATATGTGAGCTCTAATATTATTACCTCTTTACAAATATTAATAATGTCTTTATTTCTGTTTTTTGTCCTTAAAGTAGAAACATACTATTTGAAGTACAAGTTTATCTTAAAATCTCAGAGAAGCCACATTTATTTTATATAAGATTGGTGCAAGTTTGATCTTTCTATCATTTCAAAAATATGTAATATACCTGTGTATTAAAATAAGAAAACCACAGACTGAATTGAAAAGACCTGGACTACAGATTTAAATAAACCTTGATTCAATTCCCTGTGACATTGCATATATTCTTTTTACGCACTTTTCTCACTGCACTGTTCACCTTCTATCTCATATTTCTTTCATACTTTTTTATAAATTTAAGTCTCCATCATTCATTTTTGTGTCCTCTACTGGCACTGCCTTTGTTTATTTTTTGATAGTTTAGAATATTATTATTATTTTTATTTAATACAATATTATGTTAGTTTCAGGTATACACCCCAGTGATTAGACTTTATATAACTTTCCAAGTGATCATCCTGATAAATCTCCTATCCTTCTGAGAACAGACATACTTATTAGAATATTTTGACTGTAGTTCTTATGCTGTACTTTACTTCCCCATGACTATTCTATTACAACCAATTTGTACTTTTTAATGCCTTCAACATTTTCACCCATCCCACTTACCCCCTCCCATCTGTCTGTCAGCCATCAAAATGATCTCTGTATCTGAATCTATTTCTGTTATGCTTGCTCATTTATTTTGTTTTTAGATTCAATTGTTGATAGATATGTATTTAATGTTATTTTGTTATTCATATTTTTATCTTGATTTTTTTTTTCTTCTTCTTAAAGAAAACCCTTTAACATTTCATATAATACTGGTGTGATGGTGATGAACTCCTTTAGCTTTTTCTTTCCTGGGAAGCTCTTTATGTATCCTTCAATTCTAAATGACAGCTTTGCTGGGTAGAGTAATATTAGTTGTAGGTTCTTAATTTTCATCACTTTGAATATTTCTTGCCAATACCTTCTAATCTGCAAAGTTTCTTTTTGGGTGATCAGTGAGGCTGAGCCACTGGACCCTATAGGGCGCCTACTATGTAAGGCCACTACACCAGGCCCAGGAAACATAGCAGCTCTACCTAATTCATATACAAATACAGGGAGCCTTCCAAAATGAAGAGACAAAGAAACATGTCCCAAAGAAAGAACCTAACAAAACTCCAGAAAAAGAACTAAACAAAATGGAGTCAAATAATCTACTAGATGCAGAGTTCAGAACACTGGTTATAAGAATGCTCAGTAAACTCAGTGAGACTTCCAACAACGTGAAAAAGGACCAGTCATAAATGAAGGGTACACTCACTTAAAGGAAAAATAATTTACAGGGAATCAAGAGTAAAGTAGATGATGCCAAGAATCAAATCAGGGATTTGGAATATAAGGAAGCAAAAAAAAAACAAACAAAAAAACAAACAAACAAACAAACAAAAACATACAATCAGAACACTGATAATATATTTGTCATTTGTTTGTCTGCTAGGGTTGCAAATGGGCCACTAGGGAAGACTGGGAGGCAGGGAAAGGAATGAAGGCTTTGCTCCCTTCTGTTTGTCTGCTGTTATTTTCCGCATTACTGTAGCTTTGGCCCATATTCCTGAACAAGCCGTTGGTTCCCGTTTCCTACTTTCTTAGCACTCGCAGAACCAGCAGCATTCATAATAGTAAAAAATGGAAAACAACCAAATATATATCAATAGTAGAATAGATAAATATTTCGTGGTCATTCATAAAGCAACAGTGAGAATTAATGAATGAATCAAAAGCAACATGTACTAACTTGACTGAATCTCAAAGGCAATGTTGAAGAGGCAAGATAATGACATATATCCAGTATTATTCTATTTATATCAGATTCTAAAACATAGGACACATGCGAAAGCTAGAAAATGATTATCTCAAAACTTGGTGGTTTTCTGTGCAGTAAGGAAAATAAGTGATTGTGGAAAGACATCTAGGTAATTGTACATTTTTGTTCTTTAAATTTTATATGTATTATGTCTGATATAGTGTTCTATGCCTAAGCTATTTTTCATAATAAAAATAACAAAATGTAAAACAAAATAGAGACCTTATTAGCAAGCTCAAGCTCCAGCATTGCAAGGTTTATAACTTAAGTGATGCAGCTGATGATCTGCACTAAAATAAATGATCACAATTCTGGCAAACTGGGGCATTTTGCTATAACAATTTTTGTTTATAAAATGTAAAGTCATATTCTAACTATTTTCAGGTCCACATGCACCTTAAACACAAAGTGGAATTTTTCAGAAATATATCCTACCATCAGTTGTGAGCAGAAGGTATGGGGGGAAATGAAATCCGGCAAATGAAAAGGAGCAGCAGAGAAGGGAAACAGAAATCCATAATATTTAAAAGGGCAAGGCTATCAAAGAAAACACACACACACACACACACACACACACACACACACACACACACACACAAAGCAACACAGTAAGTTAGTCCAAGTTGTTTTAAAATGAGATTAAAAAGAATGAATCAAATAAAATGTGACCCCCCCAAAAAAAAACACAAAAAAAAAAACACCGCTTCCATGTAAATGCATTTTCATAACTCCTCAGATTCTTTTGAATTATTTATGCTGTTACCCAAATCTCTGAACACTCAGGGAAAATCTACTGCAAAAAATGTACACTGGCTACCTTTTCTGTGCAAGGAACACTTTTCTCTGTGACTTTTCACAGAGTGTTTAAAGGAACCAGAAAGTGTTTCACAGAGTGTTTAAAGGAACCAGCAAGAGATAGCCTAGTTGATGGACTACGCTATCTCTTGCTGGTTCCTTTAAACACTCCCGCTATTTTTGCTTCTTCCGATATTTATTTGCATATATTCAGGGTCTTCCCGTAGTCAAAGGAACAATGACAACATCACTCCCTTCAATTGTATACCCCTTCAAGTACTGCTTTCAGGGTTCCTGCCTTGTCCTCGTTGCCAACATTAGTGGCACTCTCTTAAGTATAGCATTTACTATTCCCACTTAAAATACTCTTTCCACTTTTTCAGAAACTTGAAATTTGGTCTTTGTACCCATCAGCAATGCTCTTGCTGTCTGTCACTCAGCTTACAGTGACTGCTGCGTTTCTAATACATAGGATGCTCGTCAATCCGTAACTGTCCTGATGTCTATACTCGCTCTTTTGAAAATTTTATTTTCTTGGCTTCTAGAAAACAATTCTCTCTATTTCTCCCCTACCCTTCTTGTAAACTTGATCCATGCCTAGCTACCTAGAATGCTAAATGAACCCCTATTTCTCTTGCCTCCAGGTAGGTTAAATGCTGTTTGCCTGCCCCCCTTTTCCTGTTGCAATGAGATTCCAAGTCTAACTATCGCAGCTACTTGTTTTCTTCTTGTGAGCACAGAAAATAGTTGCAACTCCCCAAGTACCAGTGAGCTTGGAGAATATCATAAAGGCTGTCACAGTCTTTCCTGGCTATTGTGCTAGTCACTTTTTACTGTTTCTAATGCACCATCCGAGAACATGACAAGACTACGTGAGGAATAATTGTGAGGCCTGTCATTACCTTAGGAAGGACAGCACAAGTTCCCTATAATTTCAGATCCTTCCTAACCCATTTTTTGCTTTCTTGTCATTTTCACTTTGCCACAAGATTCTGCCTGGAGATAAAGAACAAGACATAGGGATCCTTCTGAGTGGACTTTTATGTAAGTCCTTCCTACCAACTATTATTTTCCTTTACTTCTGTCGGTTCAGGGAGTCTTTTTCATGGAATCTTACAATGTCTCATATCGTTCAAATGTATTATTCACTGGTTCCCATTGCTTTTGCTGAATCAGTTACGAAGGTAAATGAAGGGGGTTTTTGTGAGTGCCCCCCCCACCCACGTCCCGCGTGGTGTTCAGGGTTCAGGTTCAGGGTTCGGGCTCTGGAGGAGGCCGCACACAAATGAAAGAGACTAGATGAGAAAATACTAATTTGGGAATTGAGGGCCAGGTGGAAGCCCAAGAGAGGACTCTGCTTTGCTCTGGCCTTGTGATCCCTTTTACTCAGGTTTGGGATCCACCTATAACCCTTAGGCAGGCAATTTCTAGCAGCAGGCAAACTATCTTATCAGTAAGGACTTACATGAGACTAAAAAGTGGAAGTTGCTTCAGCTCTCTTTGTCTCCACCAGACAGTGGGTGTATGGCTCTGACCCTTGCCAGAGCCTCAAGCCTCAAGGTTGACCAGCCTTCTGGACTCCTTGTCCACCTCTTTCTGCTAGTGAAGGCAATGGGCAGCTTCCAACAGGTTCTCTCTCTCTCTCTCTCTCTCTCTCTCTCTCTCTCTCTCTCTCTCTCCCCCCCCTCTCTCATTCCAAGCCTATGGGACCTTGTTAAACTTTGTTCAGCAACACAAAATAATCCACTGGGCCTATATGCCACTCACTAGGAACCAGCTAGGTGAGTCATGTCTAGTTAATATATATGTATGTTAAAGTCACTTAACAAGGAACTCCCTCAAAATTTGTAGATGTGCTAGGTAGGAAGCCCCTTTTTGGGAGGGAGGGAGGAGGAAAGGTATGCCCAGTGAGAAGAAATCTATATCTTGGAACTCTATTTTCTCCTTTCTATTATTTCTAGTTCTCATAACAGAGCTTTCATAGCAAAGTATAAAATTAAAATTCAGTGCAGGGTAGTTTTTAAGAATACGGGCTTTTGAGTCAAATAGAGCTAAGTCCATTACCCACCATTTCCATTTATTAATTGTATGATCATGGGCACATTATTGGACTGTACAAGTCTAAAATTTTCCATTACTATAATAGGAATAATACAAACTTTAAACTTTTAAGAGCATCAAATGAAAAAATATATGTTAAACAGTAAAATAACTAGCATAAAGTACACATTCTAAAAAAGATGTTTTATCCATCTGAGCATTCAAAAAATGTTTATTGAACACATGCTAAACAATGATTTAGGGGAAAAACAGTCTTTGCTCTCAGGAAATCTAGTGAGAGTAAACACAATAAAAACATAAATAAATAAACTAGAATATGCCAGATGAAGTGCATTCTATGTAGGAAAAATATGGCATGTTGAAAGATAACAATTGTTGGGCTGAGAAAATAATTTTAATTTTTAGAATGGGTAGTCAACAAAGGACATATTTGGATATTTGAGTATGTTTATAGATACTTAGGGGAAAGAGGATTTTGTTGTAAGAAAAGTTAAGTATAATCGTCTTGAGTTAGAAGCATTACATTAGTGTCATTCTTATTTTAGTAATACATCCTCTTTATTGATGGTCAGATTTAACCAGCTAAATATATGCTCCTAAGCACATGCTGTTCTTTTGGCCTAGAACAGTCTCTTTGCCTAGTTAATTTCTATTAATTCACTATATCTCAATTCAAGTCCTTCATCTTATCTCCTTAACGCCTTAGGATAAGTCATACCTTTTCTTTTAAGTACTGCTCACATTTATCACTCTTGTAATGTCACATTCATTTATGTGTTTTTTCTGAATAAACTTGGTTTCTAGCATTAAACTCTAAGTTCCAGGATGAATAAAACAACAATAAAAAACACATGTATTGACTGTCATGACAACTCAGTGTCCAAATTATTGCCTGGGTTAGAATAAGTTTTCAATATATATTTATTGACTATATGGATAACAAATAAATGAGTGCATTAAAACAGAGAGATAAGCATTTGGAAAGTGAGAAATAATTCTATATGGAAAATGAAGTTATAAATTTATAACTATTTGGAAAAATTAAAAGCAATGGCATATTCATTTCTTCTATAGTTTAATGAAATTTGCTGACTTATAGATCTAACTTCAACTATCTAGTACAGTGCAAAAGAATACAGAAGAAATCCACCAATTCCCAAGAAAATAGTACAAAGCAGATGTTCTTTGGCTGGTGGCTTAAGAAACCATGCTCAAATAATTTAAATGGCATATTCACTAGCCTAGAATGATGTCTCTGTATAAAAAGAGTAATTAATGTTAAGTTCTTACAACGTACTTAGTTCTTCATGTTAACTATAGTTGCTTCTGTATCAGAGAGCAAAGCAATAAATCTCTGCATTAAACAACAACTGTCTTTTGTGTCATAGTAGATCATAAAACATTCATGTCCTGGAGAAATTTAGTACTTTTTTTTAAAGACTTTTACTTATATTTATTTATTTAGCCATTGGTAGATAAACCACGTAGAATCAGGCCCATTACATGTCAGCCTGCTTCTTTCAGAAAAAAAAAAAAAATTCATTGATCTATAAATGACTTCCTATTTAAAATGTAGATATTTCATCAATCAATGGAAACTTTTAAAAATGAACTAATTTATTTTTTTACATGATAATTCTGAAGCAGAGATATTTAAATTGCATTTTTAAAAACATTTAATATATGCAGTCAAGAAATTTAATAGGTTGCATGTAATATGGAGAAAAAAATCATCTTGGAGTTTAATTTTCTGCTCATTTTCTGCCAGTGTGACTTTAGACAAATTAATTAATCTTTGTAAATATTAGTTTTCCTCTATTTAAAGTTAATATATTATTTGACATACCTATCTTAGATATTTATAAGAATCAATATAGATTTAAAATATATATGTATATACAGTATGTGAAATGTATATATACATATAACATATATGTATATGTGTACATACATACACAAACCCATTTTGTATATATGTCAGATGTTACTATAACTGACAATAAGTGTTTGTGATGTCCAAAATCTATTAACATCCAGTCTTAAAGCCTCAATGGAGTAACATTCTTTTCTAAAAACAAATGAATAGGCATTGTATTATTATTATATACGGTTTATAGAGGCTGATAAAATGATTTTCTTAATCTTTATTCTTGAGAGTTTTACAAATGTTCCTCCTCTCTTTCTCTTTTGATCTCCACTACTGGGTTCCCACCCTGCCCCAGGATTTCACCACCCTATTATCTGTGTTCATGGGCAATACATATATGCATATAAAATTCATTTTATGCTCTTAGGTTTATTAATGGAAGCTAGTGACATTCATTTTTCCATCTATCAATCCATTAACTTAGTTATGAAAATGCAAAGTACAAGAACTCAGAATTTCCACTTCTAGAAGCATGAAAAAATCCTGAAGAGAATATGAGGGCCAGTCAGGACCACTCCGTATGTAATCTTCTAATCCCAATTTTTCACAAAGTACAACCTCTCTTCCCTTATGTTATGTATATTAAAAATGTGTTATATAGTGTCATGGCTAAATAACTTACTATGAATTCTTTCCATATTTCTTCCAGGATTTTATTTACCAGAGACAAAATTTTTTCTGGGAATAGTCTGAAGGATCTTCTTTTATTTTGTGGCTTCCAATGACAGCCATATGAAAAACAAAACAATCTTGGAAAAACAACGATTAGTGGTATACTCCGCTGATACATTTTTATTCATTGAAAATGAAGGAGTGTAATACACTGTTTCATATAATTCAGGGTATTTTTATATAGTAAAACTAAGTAATTATTCTTATAGAGACAACTATATAATGTTCGGTATAAAAATTTAAGTGAGTTCAAAATCCATTTGAATGAGTTCTAGGCTCTCAAGCTTGATAATTGAGAGTTATAGAAGCAACAGTAAACATAAACATATTGATAATGGCACATACTAGTATTTAATATATTTTATTATCTTTTTATATAAGTTCAAAGCAATTTTGACATATGAAAAGCAATTTATCACATACACTGTAGAGAGCTTAGTGATGAACATAATTTGTATGTAGAAATATGCTGAAAATTTGGTAACAGATTGTTGTCTTAATAAGATTTATGTGCATATGATCTCTAGGATATATAAGATAATAAGACAAAAAACAGACTTTTAAAAATATTGCTGGCTGAAAGGTAGGTAACTATAGAGTATAGAAGAATTTTGCAAAAAAGGAAAAGGAAACTTAAAAAAAAAACCCAAATGGATTCATAACAAAATTTTGAAAAGCATTAGATTTAGGAAATAACACAGCTGGCATAGTCAGAAATGAGATAACTAAGAAGACGAAACAGAATTTTTCTCAAAATATCAGTAACAAGAATAGGACACATGAATATTATAAGAGATGGATGTAGAGGCCTATATATGGAGAATAGTGTTTGGAGAACCAAGATGCATATATATCAAGGGAGACATTAAAACATTAAAGGATAAATAAGAATCTATACTAATAAAAGGGTAATATGCTAATTAGGGCGGACATCTTCCGGACATCCATCCGGACGTCCATCTGGACAAAGCATCATGGCAGCCGTGGGCTCAAGCAGCTGTGAGGCCTAAGGCTCAGGCAGCCATCAGCCTCGATGGCTGAGAGGCCCGGGGCTCAGGCCTCCCAGCCACTATGGCCAGCAGTGGCAGCAGCAGAGGGGTGATGGGGGTGGTGCCTTCCCCTGATCAGCCTGGTCGCCTCTTGCAGAGGGAGGCCAGACTGCAGCTTAGGCCCGCTTCCCAGGGGGACGGGCCTAAGCTGTCAGTAGGACATCCCCTAAGGGCTTCTGGACTATCATAGGGGGCAGGCCAGGCTGAGGGACCCCCCACCCCAGTGCACAAATTTTTGTACACTGGACCTCTAGTCAATATATTTTTTAAAAAAGTCTTCTGAAATAAAGAAAATATTAAACTGCAAGTTGAAAGGAGCATTTGGGGAAAAAGTCATTAATTCTTTTAATATTAAGGACAAAGAGAACACAGGAACATTAGGCACAACAGAAAGTACCACTGCTTACATGTGCCAACCACAGAAGGACAGGGAAGGACAGAATGAAGACAAGGATGTGGCTCTCTGATTCTTTTTCTATAACTTATTCTCTCTATACCTTAGTTTCAGTGCCCTAGCTTTCATCATGAGACAGGGACAGGTGAGCAGTTGTTGTAGGACTATATGTTTGCATTTTACATGAAAAGCACAGCAACAAAGGGAAAAATTAAAAAGTGGGATAATGTCAAACTAAAAAGCTTCTGCACAGCAAAGGAAATGATCAACAATAGGAAAAGGCAACTTACAAAATGGGAGAAAATATATATTTTATAAGAAGTTAATGTTGAAAATATATAAGGAACTCACCCAACTCAATAGCAACACATAAATACAAATGATTTAATTTAAAATTAGCCTGAATTTTAAATACCTGAATTTTCCAAACCAGGCATACAGATACCAAAAGGTACATGAAAAGCTGCTCTACATCACTAACCATGAGGGAAATGCAATGCAAAACTACAATGAGATATCACCTCATACGATGGTTATAAAAAAGATAAGCAGTAACAAAAGTTGATAGGATGTAAGAAAAAAGGGACCCCCTATACACTATTGGTGGTAATGTTAATTGGTGCAGCCCACATGGAAAACAGTATGGAAGTTCCTCAAAAAAATTCAAAATAGATCTGCCAATATGATCCAGCAATTCCATTTCTAAGTATGTATCTGAAAGAAAACAATCAGTATTTCCAAATGATATCTGCAGTCCCATATTCATGGAAGTATTATTCATAATAGCTAAGATATGGAAATAACCTAAGTGTCTGTGCACCTGTGAATAGATAAACAAATTGTGGTAGGTATACTCAATGTAATGTCATTTAGCCATAATAAATTAAAAAAATCCTGCCCTTTGCAACAACATAAATAAAACTTTAGGGCATTTTGCTGAATGAAATAAGCCAAAGAAAGACAATTTATAGTATTACTTATATGTAGAATTTAAAATAAATAAAATAAAAATATAAATAAATAAAAGTTGAACTCATAGAAAGGATAGAATAGTGGTTTACCAGGTCCTGGAGTTGGGGGGGGGAAGAAGGGCATATTGGTCAAAGGCTACAAACTTTTATAAGATGAGTTCTTTTATAAGTTACAAGATGAATATGTTCTGAAAATTTAATACGTAGCATGATGACTTCAGCTAGTAATACTTTATTATATACTTGAAATTTGTTGAGTAGATGCCATAGAGATAAGCATATTACATTTTTAATTACTACCAGAACTTCTGTGATCTTTCATCAACCTTGTGGAAACCCTCTTTGATCTCACTTTCTTTTCCATACTTTATTATAGTCTTCCTGTTTAGTTGACTTATTGTTCTTTCATATAATAAAACCCAAGGCCTGGTGCATTAAATTTGTGCACAGGGGGTGAGGTGGGGTGGGGTGGGGAGGGTGTCCCTCAGCCTGGCCTGCACCCTCTCGCAATCCAGGACCCCTCTGTGAGGGTCCCTAGTCCTGGCCAGTGATCAGGGCCTATCGGGGCTTTCCTTCCCCCAGCTGCTGGCAGCTGGCCCTGCCCCCACCACTGCCACTGCTTGCCATCTTTGCGGCACTGCCACCCCCTTCCCCACCACCAGTAGCCTCCCTCTGCAGGCGATAGGCGTGGGGTGTGATTGCTTGGCTGGCCTGGGCTTCCCTCAGCGGGGTGATGGCTGGTTGGCCCTGCCCATCCACCCCAGCATAGCCTGTGGCCTGGGCCTCACTCTGTAGGGCGATCAATGATGCGGCCCCCGTAGAGGGAGGCCCCACCCACCCACCGCAGCACCACCAGTTGAGTAGCCTGGGCCTCCCTCTTTGAGGCGATTGATCATGGGGCTCCGCGATCAATTGCCATGCACAGGGGGGCCCTATCCATCTGGCTGGGGCTCTGCAATTGATCACCAGGCAGAGGGTGGCCTGGGCCTCCCTCTGTGGGGGAATTGCAGGGTGATGGCAGGCTCCCCAACCCCCAACCAATTGCATTGCACCTGCCTTGGCTGGCCTGGCACCAGTGCATGTCATAGCGTGGTCATCTGGAAGGTCATCCGGATGGTCATTCTGCTTTTTGATTGTTTGGTCAATTTGCATTTTACGCTTTTATTATTATAGATAATGTTATCACTCAGTAACTAATTCTCTTCCAATTATTGACTTATTTGTGGAGTCCAAAATTTTCAGCTCTGTTTTAAAAGTATTATAAGGCTAAGATTCTCAATTTGATATACCACTTTAAATGTAAACTAGATTTGGGTAATTTTGTTTCTCTGGAAAACCACCCAAGAATTATTTAAGAACAGCACTCCTGTGAAAGGCAGTGATATGATCTGAAACAGCTGACTCCTTGCCACCTCCTGAGTTCCTAATGGAAGTGTCAAGGGAATATGCAAAATGAAAGATAATGACAGTAACACCTGAAATTATGCTATAACTTTACAAATTAAAAATGTAGAAATCCTTTGAGGCCTGAAACCACAGTGTTCTTTCTGTGGAAAAGCAATATATTCTGTGGAAAAGTACAGGAGATAGTTTCTTATAGGAGTGTCTATATAGGCAATTAAAAGGGGTGAGGATCAGAAGTTAGGGTGGGTAGAATATCTGTCAGGAAATGCACCTTTTGGACATCTTGCTCCTGAAATATTGAAGTTTACCAAAAGCATTGGGGAGACTAGACTGTGTGTGTGTGTGTGTGTGTGTGTGTGTGTGCGGGCGCGCGCGTGTGTGTATTGAGAGTTTTGTCAACATGGGAGAAGGTAGGTGCATAGCTGAGGGAACTTGTTTCATGCGAGATTTAGAAAATTCATTTTCTGAAGATATCACATCATTCCTACTCATGTCTGGGAAACCTGGACCATTAATTCCTCTGACATCAAAATGACTTCATGGAAAATGTGAAATTTTCTAGTCCAAATGTTAATCTACTTTAGCTAGTCCAAGTTTCATAGACAGAATAGTAGTTTTTACAGCTTTTTCTTTTATGCAAACTGCTCAATTTTATCTCTGTATTTAATCTTAGATAACTTAATTCCTAACTGGTCTCTGTTTCTACTGGTGGCCTTACCTCTTTTCTGCAGGGCAGATAGACTTAGCTTCTAAAACAATAAAACATATGATGTCACACTTTCATTATATTCTCTAATGGATTCTTAGTTCACTTGGAATAGAATTCAAACTTATTAGCATGAATCAGTGTGTCCTACATTCTCTGATACCCACATACCACTCTAACATCACCTGGTTTTTATGCTCCAGGTCCTTAACGTTTCTTTTTCTTTTTTAAAATATATTTTTACTGACTTCAGAGAGGAGGGGAGAGAGAGAGAGAAACATCAATGATGAGAGAGAATCATGGATCGGCTGTCTCCTGCACGCCCCCTATTGGGGATCAAGCCCACAACCAGGGCATGTGCCCTTAACTGGAATCAAACCCGGGACCCTTTAGTCCACAGTCCAATGCTCTATCCACTGAGACAAGCCAGCCAGGGCATTAACGTTTCTTTGTTCCTTGGAAAAATAGTTACTGACAGCTAGGAGCATTTGAACTTTCCCCTCTCTCTCCTTAGAATGCTTCACCTAGACTTAAAATTTTATATATATTGCTTTTTCTAGAGAGAGTGGAGGAGGAGAGATCAATTTGTGTTGTTCACTTATTTTTGCATTCATTGGTTGATTCCTGTATGTACCCTGACCAAGGCATCAAACCCATAACCTTGGCATATTTAGATGACTCTCTAACCAACTGAGCTACTTGGCCAGGGCACAAACTTTTTCCATAATAGGCCATTTTCCTACATTTTAATCTCAGATCTAAGATCACTTCCCCAAGATCTCTTTTTTCCTTCTTCTAACTAAAGTAGATTCCCTCCCATTTCACATTTTCCATGAGGTCATTTTGATGTCAGGGGAATTAATGGGACAGATTTCCCAGACAGGAATAGGAATGATGTGATATCTTCAGAAAATGAATGTCCTAAAACTCACATAGGAGGATGGGAGGTGGTAGAAGATTTTATTGGTGTGGAGTTACATTTCTTGGTTCCACATTGCTCCGCCTCGTAAGCGAGTCCTGGAAAAGGTGCAGCTGTGGGTTCAGCAGAGCTAGAAGTAGGGCCAGTGTCCAGAATTTCCATTTCATATTGCATCCCAGCCAATTAGAGTCCATTAGTCCATGTGTGGAGTCCTATATGGCCATGAGCCATGTTGGGGCGGGGGAGCATATGCCCTGCCACAGGAGTCATAGGAGCTGGGTTCCCTGGAACCACGAGAGGGTGGCTCCTTTTTTTCTAGAAGTTTATATATTCAGGTTACTCACATTTGCAGTGGCCATGCATACCCTGGCCAATTACCTGTTCCCGGAGGTGATTCCCACTCCACTCAGACCTTACTGGGCATGCATCTAAACTACCTTTGCCCAGTCCCTTCCCCCATCCATTAGCATGGAATATACTTGGAGAATGTTAAATGCAGTTTTTTGGCAAAGCTGTATAAACGGTATGCCTATATTTAGTCTTTTTCCCCTCTCTTTGCTGTTAAATAACAACCAGGTTATTACATCAGGATCAATTTTACTTAATTTATTTAATTCTACTCAATAATACTTAACTTGTTTATTTACTATCTCTCTCATATAGAACATAAATTTCATTAAAAGAAAGACTTCTTTGTATAATATGTACTCTACAGCCTAGAGTAGAATCTTAAATATAGTAAACACCATGTAAACATTTATTAAACAAAGTCTATTAAAATTAAAGGTAAACTCAATATTGACTAAATCATAAAATTATTTAACTCATATTGAGAGTTAAATAAATGGAATGTTTTCATCAATGTAAATGTCTTATTGTGAGAAAATTTGCTAGTTATAATTTTTATTGAGCATCACAGAATAACAAGTTGAAAATTATAATAGTACAATCATGTCTATGAAAACTATATTTTCAAAAAACAGTACATGAAAATTGTAACAGTGGGCTATGTGTGAGGAGATTCAAGTTATAGATATTTAAGTTATAGATATTTATTATCTTTTCAAATTATCATATTTTCCCAAATTCTAGTAAACAAATAACACAATTAAGCAATAAATGCCACAAACAAAATGTCCCTTTCTATATCTGTCATTGATTTATCTTCTGTAACTGATTCCATATTCAGAAAACCATCAAAATTGTTTATAAGAGTTTATAGAATAACAGGGGTCCAAAACTTCTTAAGTCAGATAAAACTTTATATTTATTACTTTTAAAAGTTGTTTGACAGCCTTTATACATCAGACAGAATGTAGATATAAATATAGACATGGTCCAGACTCCCACGGAATTTATAACAGGGATAGGAGACAGATATTAAACAAGTTATTAAGTAAGGATTATGGTAAGTACAATAGAGTGAAGGTAAGGAAATATAGTATAAGAATTTAAACTGTAGCTGGATAAAAGCTAACAAAATTAGAAAAGAATTTAGCATAATTATTCAGTTAATTGAAAGAAAGTTGTCCATTTAGAGCCAATAGAGAGAAATGTGTATATATACATTGAACCATCTACTATATAATTTTTAGAGCTAAATAGAGGCTTAAGAGCCATTTTAATTTTATTTATTTTTTTATTGTTTAAAATATTACATATATTAGTACATATATTTCCTTTTTTTCCCCCCATTGACCTTCCCCCAGCCTCCCCTACCCCTTGTCGCATGCCCTCATCCCACCCCTCCCCAGTGTCTTGTGTCCATTGGTGTGCTTATATGCATGCATACAAGTCCTTTGGTTGATCTAGTTCCCTCCTCCCCAACAATCCCCAGCCTTCCCGTTGTAATTTGACAGTCTGTTCGGTGCTTTACTGCCTCTGTATTTATCTTTTTATTCATCAGGTTACAATGTTCTTTATTTTCCATAAATGAGTGAGATCATGTGGTATTTTTCTTTCATTGCCTGGCTTATTTCACTTAACATAATGCTCTCCAGGTCCATCCATGCTGCTGCAAATGGTAAGAATTTCTTCTTTTTTATAGCAGCGTGGAATTCCATTGTTTAGATGTACCATAGTTTTCTAATTCACTCTTCTGCTGATGGACATTTAGGCTGTTTCCAAATCTTAGCTATGGTGAATTGTGCTGCTATGAACATAGGGGTGCATATATCCTTTCTGATTGGTGTTTCTAGTTTCTTGGGATATAATCCTAGAAGTGGGATTACTGGGTCAAATGGGAGTTCCATTTTTAGTTTTTTGAGGAAACTCCATACTGTTCTCCACAGTGGCTGCACCAGCTGCATTCATACCAGCAGTGCACGAGGGCTCTTTTTTCTCCACATCCTCGCCAGCACTTGTCGTTTGTTGATTTGTTGATGGTTGCCATTCTGACAGGTGTGAGATGGTACCGCATTGTCATTTTGATTTGCATCTCTCAGATAATTAGTGATTTCGAGCATGTTTTCATATGTCTCTTGGCCTTCCTTCTGTCTTCTTTTGAAAAAATTCTATTTAGGTCCATTGCCCATTTTTTTATTGGATCATTTATCTTCCTTTTATTAAGTTGTATAAGTTCCCTGTAGATGGTGGAGATTAAACCTTTATCAGTGATAACATTTGCAAATATGTTCTCGCATACAGTGCGCTTTCTTGTTGTTTTGTTGATGGTTTCTTTTGCTGTGAAAAAGCTTTTTATTTTGATGTAGTCCCATTTGTTTATTTTCTCTTTAGCTTCCATTGCCCTAGGAGCGGTATCGGTGAAGAAATTGCTTAGGCATATGTCTGAGATTTCTCTGCCTGTGGATTCCTTTAGTATTTTTATGGTTTCCCGTCTATGTTTAAGTCCTGTATCCATTTTGAGTTTATTTTTGTGTATGGTGTGAGTTGGTGGTCTAGTTTCATTTTTTTGCATGTATCTGTCCAATTTTCCCAACACCATTTATTGAAGAGACTGTCTTGACTCCATTGTATGTTCATGCTTCCTTTGTCAAATATTAATTGAGCATAGTGGTTTGGGTCGATATCTAAGTTCATTATTCTATTCAATTGGTCTATATGTCTGTTCTTGTGCCAGTACCAGGCTGCTTTGAGAACAGTGGCTTTGTAGTACAGCTTGAAATCTAATATTGAGATCTCACCTACTTTGTTCTTCTTTCTCAGGATTGCTGTGGCTATTCGGGGTCTTTTTTTTATTCCAGATGAATTTTTGGACAGTTCTTTCTAGGTCTGTGAAATATGCCATTGGTATTTTAATGGGGAGTACATTGAATCTATAGATTGCTTTGGATAGTATGGACATTTTAATGATGTTGATTCTCTCAATCCATGAACATGGTATGTTCTTCCATCTGTTTACGTCTTCCTCTGTCTCTTTTTTAAGTGTCTTGTAGTTTTCCACATATAGGTCTTTTACCTCCTTAGTTAAGTTTATTCCTAGGTATCTTAATTTTTTTGGTGCGATGGTAAGTGGGATTGCTTTTTTAGTCTCTCTTTCTGTAAGTTCACTATTGGTGCATAGAAATGCCATAGATTTCGTGGCGTTAATTTTGTAACCTGCTACATTACCGAATTCATTTATTACGTCTATTAGTTTTTTGATGGAGTCTTTCGGGTTTTTTTTATTTTTTTATTTATTTTTTATCTTTTATTATTTTTTTATTTTTTAATTGTTTGAAGTATTACAAATAGTAGTACATATGTCTCCTTTTATTTCCCCATTGACCTCCCCTCAGCCTCCCCTTGCCCCCAGTACATGCCTTTACCTGCCTTCCCCCCCCTCCCAGTGTCTTTTATCCATTGGTTATGCTTATATGCATGCGTACAAGTCCTTCGGTTGATCTCTTACAGCACCCCCCCCCCAACCTCCTCTGCCTTCCCACTGTAGTTTGACAGTCTGTTCAATGCTTCTTTGCCTCTGTATCTATTTTTCCCCCATTTCTTTCCTTTAAAAAATCTTGCATCTACAGACTAGAAATAAACATATAATAACAAAAAATGTTTGAGTCCCCATTTCAATGTCAAACAGTTCCTTATGTGTACATGTCAGCAATGATATCTGGATGGTGGGCACATGGTGGCAATGCAGGTCCGACCCTCTCTGGTTTGGTCCTAGGCAATCTGCTGCGTCGCACAGCTGCTGACTGCTAGCGTGGCAAGGCATCGTCAGCGTCTTCCATGTCTGGACTGTTTCTCCTCTTGTCTCTGTGGTTGGAGCAGACCTGTCAATTCCTCTCTGTTGCAGGAATCCACATGGTCTTGGAGTTGTTTTCTGAAAATATACAAACATATTCTCAACCAAAAGTTAATAAAGGAATCTTTTCTATATAATTGATTTGGGATCCTTTTTATTTTTGCCCAAACGATTTTCCTTTGTCTTATTTAGACACCATGTGTGTTTTTCATGGGTGTCTTGCTGTTAGCATTACAAATGAAAACTAATTTTGTAAAGTAAAAGTTTTCTAGATGTAATTTACTTATAGGATATTTTTCCTTATATGATATTACCCTACTATCCCCACTTTTTTGATTAATGGAGGCTTTTGTAAATTTTATAATGCAGTCTTGATAACTTTAAATTTTAATTTTTTGCACAAAAATGTGACTGCTTTAGTTTCATTGCATGTTCATGAATTTTACCATGAGATGAACTACCAATAGAAATTTTAGTTACCACATTAGGAACAGCTTTTTGTCCAGTACAATTAAATTTTATTGAATATTCTCTTATTTCAATTAGCTTATTTAAATTAATCTGAAAACTTGATTATTATTTTACTGTCAAATTTAATACTCTACCAACAATCTTAATTTACCCTGTAAATATTAGTGGAAAGGATTATTTGCATTCTTGAGTAGGCCCTGAGCATTCCTGGTGTTAGGCTGGATTTAGATATAGGGCAGCTGCTGTCGGCCAAGTCTCTGTCTGTTACCTGGGTCCCAATCTGAGCTGGGCCAAGTCACTGTCTGTCACCTGTGTCCTGATCTGAGCTGGGCGTGTGAAGCAAAGGAGCCATGGGGGCAGGAGACCTCCCTCAGACGGGGTGAGGGTTCAGGCCCCTGCAAGGTTGGGGGGGGTGAGGGTCTGTGCCCCACCTCTGTTGATCCCCAAGTTCTCTCCTGATGGCCCCTCTGTGCCTGTCTTAGGTTGCTCCTTCCCTGAGGAATCTTACCCGTCTCTGGCTGACCAGTCATCCTCCGGGGCCAAGCAGGGTGATGTGAGGTTCAGTTCTGTCTCCTTGGTAGCCTATGCCCCCGTGGCCTCCACGCCCAGCACCTGCCTTGGGATCCCCTGGCCTGCTGGTGGGGCCCCAGCACTGATCACATATCTTGGGGAACTCAGGTTTCTTCTCCAGGGAGGGCCCAGCTCACAGGATTGGGCTAGAGACAGATCCATGGTACCAGCCACCACGAGGCTTCAAGCTCAGCATGGAAAGAAAGCTCAGGCAACAGCTGAGGGCAATTGGATTGTGAGAAGAGGGTCTCTCTTGGCACAAAAGGCAAGAGGGGCCAATATAGAATGCTCAAGTGCCTTCCCAGTGCCTTAATTCCTTCTGAAAGGGATTATATCCTTTCAAGTCCTTTTTTTTTTTTTTAAATTGCTGCCAAACATTCCAAGAATTAGTTTGTAAGTTTGTTTGGGATAATTGTACAATATGCTATTGTAAAATATCTAAAATTATAATGACATTGTAGAATAATATAATGTAAGGATATTCTTTGCTCTAGGCCATGGCAATTCAGTTTCAAACTGGCTGTCAATTTCTTTTTGTAACTTTATATAAACTTTGTCAGGGAGGCAAAAACACAAATTATTACCCCATAACCCCCCAACCCCCACTTATGCCCCACCCCCTTGTTGTCTGTGTCCATTGATTAGGATCATATACATGCACTCAAGTTCCTTGGTTGATCTCTCCCCTTTACCCCCACCCTCCCCTACCTTCCCTGAAGTATGACGTGCTGTTCGACGTTTCTCAGTCTCTGGATCTGTTCTTGTTCATCAGTCTATGCCGTTCATTATATTCCACAAATGAGTGAGATCATGTGATATTTATCTTTCTCTACCTGGCTTATTTCACTTAACATTCTTTCAGATTTTTTATGTACAATATCATGTCATCTGCAAATAAGGATAACTTTACTTCCTCTTTCCCAATTTGGATGCCGTTTATTTCTTCTTCTTGTCTAATTGCAATGGCTAATACTTCCAGTACTATGTTGAACAGGAGTAGTGAGAGTGGGCATGCCTGTCTTGTTCCTGTTCTTAGGGGAAATGGTTTTAGTTTTTGCCCATTGAATATGATGTTAGCTATGGGTTTATCATATATGGCTTTTATTATGTTGAGGTATGATCCTTCTATTCCCACCTTATTCACAGTTTTTATCAAGAAAGGGTGTTGTATTTTGTCAAATGATTTTTCTGCATCAATTGATATGACTATGTTGTTTTTATATCTCAATTTGTTTATGTGATGTATCATGTTTATTGATTTGCAGATATTGTACCATCCTTGCATTCCTGGGATAAATCCTACTTGGTCATGGTGTATGATCTTCCTGATATACTGCTGGATCTGATTTGCTAGAATTTTGTTGAGGATTGTGGCATCTATGTTCATGAGGGATATTGGCCTGTAATTCTCTTTCATTCTGTTGTCTTTATCTGGTTTTGGTATTAGGGTGATGCTGGCTTCATAGAAGGAGCTTGGAAGTGTTCCTTCCTCTTGAATTTTTTGGAATAGTCTGAGGAGGATAGGTTTTAGTTCTTCCTTGAATGTTTGGTAAAACTCCCCTGTAAAGCCATCTGACCCCGGGCTTTTGTTTGCTGGAAGATTTTGATGACTGCTTCAATATTTTCCATAGTTATTGGCCTATTGAGATGTTTAGATTCTTCCTGATTGAGTTTTGGAAGGTTATATTTTTCTAGAAATATGTCCATTTCCTTCAGGTTGTTCAGTTTGTTGGAATAGAGTTGTTCATAGTATTTTTTAACAATCCTTTGTATTTTGGTGGGGTCTGTTCTTATTTCTCCTCTTTTATTTCTGATTTTGTTTATTTGGGTCCTCTCTCTTTGCTTTTTGGTGAGCCTGGTTAGAGCTTCATCAATCTTGTTTATCCTTTCAAAGAACCAGCTCTTGGTTTTGTTGATCTTTTGTATTGTTTTTTTTTTTTTTTTTTTTTTTTTGTCTCTATGTTGTTTATCACCTCTCTGATCTTTATTATTTCCTTCCTTCTGCTTACACTGGGCTTTTCTTGTTGCTCTCTTTCTAACTCTTTGAGTTGTAGGGTTAGGTAATTTATTACCATTGTTTCTTGTTTTTTGTAGTAGGCTTGTAGAGCTATGAACTTCCCTTTCAAGACTGCTTTCACTGTGTCCCATAGATTTTGGATTGTTGTGTTTTCATTGTCATTTTTTGCCATGATGTTTTTTATTTCTTCTTTGATCTGCTGGTAACCCAGTCATTGTTTAATAGTATGCTGTTTAGTCTCCATGTGTTTTATTTTTTTGGATTGTTTTTATTGTAGTTGATTTCTAGTTTTATGCCACTGTGATCTGAGAAGATGCTTGATATGATTTATATCTTCTTGAATTTGAAGAGACTTTGCCTATGACCCAACATATGGTCTATCTTTGAAAATGACCCATGTGCACTTGAGAAGAATGTATATCCTGTGGCTTTGGGGTGAAATGTTCTGAAGATGTTAATTAATTCTTGTCTAGTGAGTCATTTGGGATTGATATTTCTTTGCTGATTTTTTGTTTAGAGGATTTGTCCAGTGGTGATAGTGGGGTATTAAAGTCTCCTACTATGATTGTATTGCTGTCAATCTCTCCCTTGATATCCTCCAGGAGTTTTTTTATGTATTTGGGTGCTCCTGTATTGGGTGCGTATATGTTTACCAGAGTTATTTCTTCTTGTTGGATTGCTTCCTTTCGTATTAAGAAGTAGCCTTCCTTATCTCTTGTTATGTCCTTCACTTTGAGATCCAATTTGTCAGATATCAGTATTGCTACCCCAGGTTTTTATTTTTTTCATTTCCATTCACCTGAAAAACCTTTTTCCATCCCTTCGCCCTCAGTCTGTGTGGGTCTTTTTTTTTTTCTGAGGTGGGTTTCTTGTAGACTGAAGATATATAGGTTGTGTTTTCTTATCCAATCCGTTACCCTATGTCTTTTGATTGGGGCATTTAACCCATTTACATTTAAAGTTATTATTTATAGGTGCTTATTTGTCACCATTTTTATTCTTTACCCCTGTGTTCCTTCTTTGCTTCCTATTTTTTATTTTTGTACAGCAGACCCTTTAGCATTTCTTGCATTGCTGGTTTGGTGCTAATAAATTCCCTTAGTCCTTTTTTGTCTGTGAAGCTCCTGATTTCACCTTTAATTTTGATTGATAGCCTTGCTGGTACAGTATTCTTGGATTCAGACCCTTCCATTGCATGACTTTGTATATTTCATTCCATTCCCTTCTGGCCTGATGAGTTTCTGTTGAGAAAACAGTCACTAGTCTGATGGGGATTCCTTTGTAGGTAACTTTCTGTCTCTCTCTGGCTGCTTTTAAGATGCTTACTTTGTTGTTGGTGTCTGCCTATTTAATTATAATGTGCCTTGGTGTTGGTCTTTTGGGGTTCATTTTGCTTGGGACTCTGTGAGCTCCTTGGATTTCTGTGGGTTTTTTCTTCCTTATATCAGGGAAGTTTTCTGTCATTATTTCTTCAAACACGTTTTCTATTCCTTGCTCAGTTTCCTCTCCTTCTGGACC
Source organism: Plecotus auritus (assembly GCF_963455305.1). NCBI lineage: Eukaryota > Metazoa > Chordata > Mammalia > Chiroptera > Vespertilionidae > Plecotus > Plecotus auritus. The sequence goes on from NC_137771.1 coordinate 60,260,832, forward strand.
TTATTTTGTGTATGTTGTTTTGTTTCGTGTTGTCCCAAAGTTCCCTTAGGCTCTCCTCCTTCTTTTTAATTTTTTTTTCTAGAAGCTGCTCTACTTGGGTATTTTTTCCTACCTTGTCTTCTAGCTCACTGATGCAGTCCTCTGTTTCTTCTAGTCTACTCTTGATGCTTTCTACTGAGTTCTTTACAGTAGCAATGTCATTTTTCATTTCTTCTTGGTTCTTCTTCATTTCCTCTTGGTTCTTACACATATTGTCGAATTTGTCTTCCATCCTTTTCTGGCAGCTTGCTTGCCTCCATTTTGTTTACTTCCTTTTCTGGTGATGCCTGCTTTTCTTTCATTTGCGGGCTGTTTCTTTGTCTCCCCATAGTCTCTCTTCTCTGGTTGTCTGGTTATGTAGTTCTCTCTCTCCTGCGTTGATTTCAAGGCACAAAATACAACACAACCAGGTACAACACACAAGGCACTGAACAGAAATGTATTCACAAATATTAATAACTCTAAATAAAGGTGACCACCAGAGAAATGCAAATTAGAGGATAGGAGAGAATGAAGAGAAAAAAAAAAGGAGTGCAAAAATGAAATTGGGAAAAGGAAAAAAAAGTAAGAGAGAAAGAAATAGAGTAAGAAAGAAGAAGGGAACAAACAATATATATGGGGACAAAACTCCAATAGGACAGTCACTAATCCCAACAAATGCCAGCAACAAATACCTGTAGATGAATACAATCTACAAACAACAATTAATATCAAGTGAGGCAAGGGAAAACAGAAGCAAAAAACAAACAAAAACAAAACAAACAAAAAAGAAGAATAAGCAAAACAATCTCATAAATAATCATAAAAAGTCGATATAATCCACAATCAAGCAAACAACAACAAAAGGACAGAGAGAAATAAAATTTTTTGGATACTGAAGACAGAGAAGAGAGAGATGTGTATGGACTTGGAGCAGGGTATTGGAAATTAGATATATAAGGAGGGTGAAATTTTAACAGGGGGTAAAAAGAAAGAATAGGGAAAATCTAAAGCAGGAAAAAGGTAAGAGAAACAGGACAACAAAAGGGGAAAAGTTAGGAAGAGAGTGATGGCATAAAGGTAAAGTTGAGATAGAGTAAAATGATGCTAAAGGGAAGATGAAAATCAAATGTAGAACAATAATCCCAAAGTAAAATAAAGAGAAAATAAAATGACATTTTTTCAAAAAAAGGTAAAATAGTAGTAGTAATAATACTGATTGAAAATAAAAATGTAATAATTAAAAAGGTAAAATCAAGTGAGGAAAAAAGAAAAAAAATAGTTCTTAAGTAAAAGATGAAAAAAATAAAAAAATAAAAATATAAATGTGCAGTAGTGAAGGTCATTCACTTCCTCTACTGTTCTGTTTGGCACGCCTGTTTCCTAGTCAGGACAGTATTGCAGTTCCCTGCGTTCCACTGCTCCTCAGTGTTGTAAGCCAGTCCTGATTTTTAAGCAGGCAGTGTGTCTTAATTTCTTGTATTCCTTTATTTGTGTTTACACAAGAGTCAATTTGTGATTCAACCCCTGGGTGGCAGTGTTTCTGGATTGACCTTCAGGTCTATAGGTCCTCTCTAGCCAATGCTTAGATCCTGCTTTCCCTGTGGCATTCAATACTGGTTTGTGGGAGTGGGCTGCCTCAGAGCTGGTTCTCTGATGGTTATTCCCTGCTCTGATCCCCAGGTTCCAGAAAAACAACTTTCCCCTGCAGTCTCTTAGGTTATCCCCAATTGGGTGATCCTATGTATTGGGCTTAGTAATCAGAAGCAAGGATTTAAAAGAAAAAGAAAAAACAAACAAACAAAAGAGCCAGCGTAAGTGTGCAAACTCCAGGGCTGCACGCAATTCTGTGTAGTCTTCTTTTCCCCCTTGGGTCTAAGCAGCTGGCACACTTTTAAAATTTTTAGGCTGTCCTTTTGGGTCAGATCAAAATGGGTTGCTTTTAAGAATTCCTTTCTTTTAGCAGCTCTGAGGACTCCCTTCCATATTCATGGATCACGCCAGCCCCAACAGCCATGGATTTTTCTAGGTGCAGACTTCCCCCGGTCCTCCAGCTCCCGGAGTGTGCACATTTCTTTCTCCTGCCGGGACCAGAGACCTCACCTTATCCCAGGCGAAATCTGACCTTTCCGTGGTGGAGTGTAGAGCTCCTCTGAATCTGCATTTTTGTGTCAATTGGGGACCGGTGCTCTGGGGTTCGCAGCTGTTCGGTGGGTGCCACAGTTGTAGATTTTTAGGCTTCCGATAACATCCACTCTCCCCTTCAAGATGGCACAGTCTCAGCGTTCGAGCCGGTTGCTCTGGGAGGGAACCCAGCAGCAGTGGGGACTGCCTGGTCAGGGGAGCCCCGTCCAGCAGTCCCCCACCATCTCCTGGAGTATAGCTGTCCCTCAACTCACCAACAAACACTCCCTGCGCGACCCTCAGCTGTTCTTTCTATCTGCTCCGGGACAAGGCTCGGGACATGTCTGTCTATTCCGCCGCCAGTTTTTCTTCCCTCCCCAAATTCCAAGAGCCATTTTAGTTTTTGAAAAAATAATGTAATACATCTTTTTGAAGAACTGAAAATATTATATACACTTTTTATTTTCCATAGGATTCCCCTTTATAACAATTCTTACTTTCAATTGTTTAACCCAGTTTGGAGTTTTCCACTCATTTAGGGGTTGCTATCATTTAAATAAACAAATTAATATGTAGGCACCTATAATGATTAAAATCTTTCTCATATAGAGATGAAGTATTCTTTGCCTATGTTCAATTTAACTCAGTCTTCTGAAGTTTCATAAGATAAGGCTAATCTCTCAACTAAATGCTAGTTTATCAAATATCAGTGACAGCTGTCAAAAATATCTATTAAAGGCTCTTTAACTGTATATTTTCCAGTAAACTCATTATTTTAAATATATCACTGTTTTCAGACATAACAGTCCTAGTCACTCTCTCAGACCCTTTATAATTGTGATGCCAGAAAGAAATTCAATGATGTAGGCACACTTAAACCAGGAAAAAAAATAACATAGAATGGCATAAATCTTTTTCCTTTAATAATGGAATTGTAATAGTGTATCTTAAGGTGCATTCTTTATTTTGGCAGTCATATCACATTGTTGATTCCTAAATAACATAATATTTATGAATTGCTTTTGCCAAAGTCACCAGTAATTTTCATATTACTAAAACCAATGAGACCTTTTCTTGTGCAATCCCTGCTATGGGCTGAATTGTGTCCCTCAAAAAGACAGGTTAAAGTCTTAATCCCAATAATTGGGAATATGACCTTAAATAGAAATAGAGTCATTGCAGATGTAATCAAGTTAAATTGAGGTCATAGTGAATTCAGGTGGGCCCTAATCCGATTAGATTGGTGCTCTTATAAGAAGAGGAGTCAGGGACACACAGAGAGAACATCATTTTGATGATGGAGGGAGGCAGAGACTGGAGTGATGCCTCTCCAAGTTCAGGAACACTCAGGATTGCCAGCAACACCAGAATCACAGAGAGGTATCAAACAAATCCGCCCCAGAGACTTTAGAGATTGCACAGCCCTGCCTACACCTTAGTTTTGGACCATTAGCCTCTAGAAATTTTAGATAACATATGTCTGTTTTAAGGCACATAGTTTGTGGTAATTAATTATGGCAACCTTTGGAAACTAATATAGATCTTGGTACCAAGAAGTGATGAGTTGTAATAATGCCTGAATGTGTAGAAGTGGTGTTGGAATGGGATAATGGGTAAAGTCTGAAAGAATTTTGAAGTATATAATAGGAAATACTACATTTCATTGAAAACATTGTTGGTAAAAATATGAAGGCTAAGGGTTCATCTAGTGAGGTTTCAGATGAAAAAGAGAAATGTGATTTTTGAAATGCCTTTAGAAAAGACATCCCTTGTTATAAATTGAGAGAAAACTTGGCTGAATTGTATTCTGTTGTTGGATGGAAACTAGAACTTGTAGGTGATGAATGTGGATATTGAGCGTAGGAGATTTGCAAGCAAAGTGTGGAAGGCATGACCTGGTTACTCTTTGTTGCTTATAGTAAAATACAAGTGGAAAAAAAACCAAGGAAAAAACTATAAAGTAGGAACTAGAACCAAAAGATTGGAAAAATTCTTAGCCTATACATACTGCAAAAGAATGATAAAGAGTGCTTTGGAGAGAACACCAAGCATGTGTCCAATTTACCATCTCAGTCAAAACACTGCTAGCTTAGACTGAAGAGGGCAAGATGGGAGCCGATAAAGAGAGGTTGTTGGACTTCTGGGATTCATTAAGCTGAAAATGGCCAATAGAATTATTTGCTCACAAACATGTGTCATCCTTCAAGGAAAGGGAAGAATAACACTTAGGGTGGCTCAGAGGCCAGTGGGACTACACCTTGATTTGGGACTACTAGACTCCAGAACTGTGATTTTAAAACAAAATTCTGTTTTTGTAAAGTCACCCAGTGTGTGGTAATTTGTTGTAGCATTTTTAGGAAACTAATCTCTCAGCAGCTTTTAACAGTGCTTAATACCATCTCAAAAATCTCCTTTACCATGACTTTTATTATAACAAGGCTTTTAACTGGTCCCTCTACACCTGTTATTGCTCATTTCCAATGCATTTTCCATTTTGCAGCCAGAGCATTCCTTTAATTGCTCACCTAACAGCCAAGTGGTTGTGATTCTGGTCCCATGGAACTCCTCTGTTGCTATCTTTAAAGTGGTGATTCAAAGACCCAGGCTCCTTGCATCTATGGTTCAACCATTCTCTGGAACTCTGTAGAGAGATGCATGGATGGGGAATAAAGAGTGAGAACGAGGAATCATGCTTTGGAGATTTTTATGAGCTTGACCTAGACGTAGTTCACATGTGTCTCCTCACATACCCATAATTAGAATCTAGTGACATCACCACACCTACCTACATTAAAGCCTGGAAAATAAAATCTAATTATGTGGGCCAGAGAAAGAAGATAAGGATTTTATGACACTTGGAGGTGTCTTGGCTATAGTCCACATTATTTTTGCATTAAATATGCATTTTTCTCATTCTCACATACTTAGAATACTCATTACTTCCCCAAAGGGAGAAATACAAAATATTTCTAGTCACAATATCCAATTCAACGTACAGGTGAGCAATCATCCAGATGATAAACTATCCTGTCTATCAGATTCAGTTATACATTCTCCAGGTATGAGAACCTATGCATAAAAAAGGCAAATTATCCCCATTCCGAACATACACTCTCATTATTATTCACTGAAGTGGGGACACAATAACACCACTAATAGCTTGGAATAAAAAAACATCCTGATAGACCTTATTAAGACTTCTTCCACTAAATAGAGAGAACTATTTTAATTAGCTAATAATCTTCATATCTGGGAGGAACCTCTCCAATTATGTCTGGATACTAGATCTATTTTTTGGAAGGTTCTTTCTTGCCCATTATTCTTCATAACTATAGCACTGATGTGTGCTGGGAAAGCATCTTTCCTGAGTATGAAGAGATTTTGGTTGTTGTCTCCTAATGGTTAAAATTTAGGGTTTCATTTTACGGGTTGAATAAAAAATTTTAAGTACAGGCTTGTGATTTCTTTGGCAATATAATTATCTTAATTTAGTTGGTCTCTAACTTCTTCCTTTCTATTCAGATCCAGATGCCAGTAACTATGTCCTAGGTTTTTCTAGACATAATTCCCAGGCCTTATTGACTTTTTTGCTTCAATTCTCACTTGACATTTTCCCTCATATTAATGCTGGCTATCTTGAGGATGCCTGAGACAATTTGCTTTGTCATGAAGGCATAACCCTCACTATAATAATTGCCATTTGGTTTGGCCAATTTGTTTAAAGAGTAGTCTTCTTGCTGGAACTTTGTCACTGAGGTGTCTCTGTTTTGTCCTTTATTAGCAGAGTTTTGAAACAATTAGCTTGTCTAACACTTTGAGGCTCATCATTTTTGGACTTTCTTTATTCTCTTTCATCTATGCCTGAACACAGCCAATTCTTGACTGAATTCATCTCTTTTTTTTTTGTAATGCCTTTGTCAATGTAGAAAATAGTATTCAGTACACAGTGTAATTCTAACTGCTTCAAACTACTTTCCATAGAGCTACAGACTTAGTAAGCATGTGATTCTGCCATCATATTTATTGCAGGTGACTCTTTCACCACATGTTATTCCATAGAATAGCAGAGTTCTCCATCCGTTTAACCTGCTATATTTAATGTCTCATTCTCTTATTCCAAATGACTAAACAAATGCTATGCATATTACATTTTATTCTATTTCTACACTGTGCAAACCCCTTAACCATTTCCTTTTTTTTTTCATTTCTTATACCAAATAGTATATCATTCAGAATTCAGTTAGGAAAATAGAAATGGATTTAATTTAGGGATTTATGCAATTAAATAGCTCTCTGTGAAATTAAAGTTAGGGAAGACTGTACATAAGTCAAAAGTTTACTAAATTGTAGAGAATCAAGAAGTTGCAGGAAGCATAGGAAACTTTTAGCAATGATCATTGTTACCCTCAACATCAAAATGGGTCCATGGATGGGAAACCCACAAGGCCACTAGGAAATCTCACTTCTGACAAAATCCACATGTCTGCCAGAAAGAAAAATAATAATGGTTTCTGTTTCTTCTCCACCTTTCAAAACTTAAACAATTGCTACTCAGTGGTGGATTTGATCCAGATATTTGCTTTAGGAATCCTTGAAAATATAATGTTCAGCTTCTCAGCCCCTGAAATTAAAAAAAAAAAAATAGAATGGTAGGGGAAATGGTGCTAAATTGTCACCAGTCACCATTTCAGCTGCCAATGCATTTTGAAATATTACACCTGTGCTCAGGATCCTCTGAGATCTGGCTCTGCCAACGTGTCACACTGGCTTTGTCCCTCAGTTGCTAAGCCTCAGCCTGTCTGGATTTCTTACCCGAAGCAGCCATGCTCTGCTGCAAATGCAGATTTTTGCACCGATTATTTTCTTCCTGAAACATTTTACCTTATTCACTCTTTTATTTCCCAGCAAACTCATACTCGCTCTTTAGAGCTCTCATTAAATTGGTTCTTTAGCCTGTTTTTACCCCTTGATATAACTGAAATAGTGTCATTATAATTTTTTCCTGCACCATTCTCTTTAAATATAATAATTCTTAACATCTATCACACTCAGTAAGTTATTTTTCATAGTCCCTTCCTAGATTTAATCTCCATAAAGTTATGGACCATACTTATCTTATTTATTACTATTTTCCCAGCAACATTCTCTTGTGTGTTAACCTATTTCAAATTTATTTAATTGTATCTAACATAAGAATATTGTAAAAATATTTTTAAATGACTTGTTTGAGTTCATGATTGCATTCCTTTTATCTTTCAAAAGGAGAAAAAAAAACTAGCATGACTTTTGAGTAATGATTGTTTCTTAAAAATCAATTATGTGAAGAATAAAAGTATTATATTTTGGTAGATGTTCTTTAGCAAAGAAATGGACAATTGAGTCAGATTAAATATCACTTATTGAATGTGTCCCACTGTGAGCGATCTCTACTTGCTACTGTAGAAAAGGCAAAGATGAGCAAAAAAAAATCTTTCTTCAAGGAATTCAAATTTAGTTCATGAATGCATGAAAGTAGGATACAACTGAAAAGTACACAAATAATTGCAACATTGAAAAACCTTATGCTATACAGCTACCATTTAGAATTGGTTTTGTAAAAGACTGTCAAATGCATTATATTGGGATCTACATGATTTGTATGAACCTTCCATTTTTTGTGAACAAGACCATATATATATATATATATATATATGTATATATTATAACTCAGTTAATGAAATTAACTGACGATAGAAATTCAGAGCCTCTAAATTGACAACAGGGCAATTCTTGCCAAAGGTACATTTGAGACATCCAATATTTGAAAGAGGCTGTCTTTTGGACAAGTTAATTATCTCTCCCTCCAGCTTTGCTAGGCTTTATCTGTTTCAAGGTAGGTTTACAAGACACAGTATATGTGGAGTTTATTATCTCAGTGTCCAGCAGAAAGGTCTTTATTGAATTACATCTGATGTTAAACCTGTAGCTTTTATAGCTGAACAATGTCCATGGTTTTTATAAAAAAAAAGTAAAGTGTGAGGACATCATCCATTATGTCCTTCAATGTCCCTAAACATAAGAAACTGCATGTTAAAATCTTCCTTCAATCTTGAGCCAAGAAAATGTTTGTGTTTGAAGATAATCTTGGGAGAACCACCTTTTTCTTTTTGCCTTGGCTGCCAAGATGAACAGACATGAATTCAGTGTTTATCCGCAATAATTGAGTCATCATGGGTGCCTGATAATGGCAATTCTTCTGTTCCTTTAAAGTGCAGATTTGTTTTGTTTTCTTGGTCCTGAAAGGAATGTTTAACAGAATTGCTTTGCACTATATTAAACTGATTAAAATTCTTAAAAAGCAACAACAAAAAAACCCCACCCAAACAAAATAAAGCACTAAAGAAAAATCCTATCTAATAAAAGAGTAATATGCAAATTGACCATCAATCTGCTACACCCACAAACCACGCCCACAAGCCACACCCACCAGCCAATCAGGAGTGAATATGCAAATAAACCCAACCAAGATGGCTACAGCCACAGAGAGCAGGAGGGAGGCTTGGGTTTCCCTGGCAATGGAGGAAGCCAAGCTTTCCGCCTGCCCTTGCCGGCCTAGGCCTCCACTCAAGGCTACAAAGTTTCAATGATAGAAGATACATAAACCCAAACAGAAATGACTGCAGCCACAGAGCTGAAAAGAGCAGGAGGCTAGGGTTGCCCCTGGTGATGGAGGAAGCCAAGTTTTCCACCGGCCCTTGCCCGGCCTAGGCCTCCGCTTAAGGCTACAAAGTTTCAATTATAGAAGATACATAAATCCCCAAAAAAATGGCTGCCGCCACAAAGCAAACAGAAGGCGTGGCTTTGCTCCAGGCTACAAAGTTTCAATTGTAGAAGATAAATAAACCCCAGATACCAGGGCCTCCACTTGGGTCGCCAGGGGGCGTGGCCAGCCTGCAAACCACCACAGGCCCCTCACCCAGGCCGCCCCATGCCCCAAGGGAACCCCCACCCTGATCCGGGACACCCTTCAGGGCAAACCAGCTGGCCCCCACCCATGCACCAGGCCTCTATCCGATCTAATAAAAGAGTAATATGCAGATTGACCATCACTCCAACACACAAGATGGCTGCCCCCATGTGGTCAAAGATCCTGCCCCCGTGTGGACACAAGATGGCCACCACAAGATGGCCAGCAGGGGAGGGCAGTTGGGAGGGACCAGGCCTGCAAGGGAGGGCAGTTGGGGGCGATCAAGCCTGCAGGGGAGGGCAGTTAGGGGTGACCAAGCCAGCAGAGGAGGGGAGTTGGGGGCGACCAGGCCTGCAGGGAAAGGCAGTTGGGAGGGACCCAGGCCTGCAGGGGAGAGAAGTTGGGGGGGACCAGGCCTGCAGGGGAGGGCAGTTAGGGGTGACCAGGCCTGCAGGGGAGGGCAGTTAGGGGCAATCAGGCTGGCAGGGGAGCAGTTAGACATCAATCAGGCTGGCAGGGGAGTGGTTAGGGGGTGATCAGGCTGGCAGGCAGAAGCAGTTAGGGGCAATCAGGAAGGCAGGCAGGCGAGCAGTTGGGAACCAGCAGTCCTGGATTGTGAGAGGGATGTCCCACTGCCCGTTTAGGCCCGATCCTACTGGCATCGGTCTTAAATGGGCAGTTGGACATCCATCGAGGGTTCCCAGATTGGAGAGGGTGCAGGCTGGGCTGCGGTCACCCCCCTCCCCCTGCTTGAATTTCCTGCACCTGGCCTCTAGTACTAAATAATTAAGTAAACATGATAATTACATAATCATGCTATCTAATGTAAAATGGATTAGTTATCAATAAAAGCTTACTTTAGTTTTTATAATACAAAGGCAGTTACTTTATTTTATATATTTCTCTCATAGAAATTTTACTGTGTCAGGCAGGGACCCATCTGCAGAAGTGTGCAGGGCTTTGACCACCTAAAATGAACCCATATTAATTAATTTAGAACCTCATAAGAATTTTATTTTACATTGCAAAAACCATTAAAATCTTGATTATTTAAAAAATGTAAGAAATATGAAAATCTGAAACTTATTTTTTGAAATTAGCAAATGTTTTCAAAAATGGTGAAAAAAAAATACTTTGATATTGATATAAGATGCCAAACCATATTGTTTATAAAAATTGCTTTAATATAAAATATAAGATGGCATATATAAAGCATTCCAGTTGGTGTTTTGTTTGTTGGCTTTGGAATAGTAGCACAGAGTGTGCCAAGCCAAGTTAATAAATCATTTTCTGGTCTTCCTTGAAGTAGTAGAACAAACAAGAGATAAGTTTTCTTATGTCCTATTAAATTGAATGCCTATGCCATTTGATTCATGTTAATTCACATAAAAATAAAAATTGTATATCTTGCTTATTAAAGAAAAGAAAAAGTTTATCAAGTATTGTTGTTTAGATCTAAAGCTGTAAACTGCCATCCCACTCAGAAGTAGAATTCCTTTCCATTTTTGAGTATTTTTTGCAGGATAAAAAAAATTTATTTTAAAGAAGGTTACTTTCATCCAGCACTTGAATATACTATTTAAATATATTTTACATCTTCCTTTGTGCTGAGAAGTCAGCTTTATTGTTGCTTTTTTTAAAAGGTAATATGTTGAATTTTCCTAGGACTAGGAGGAAAGCAAAACAGGAAAAGCAGCAGAGAGCTACAAGGAGCAATATGGAAAGTGAAATTTGAGATTGCACAGAAGGGAGATGAGCGCTAAGGTGAACTCATTTTCTATAGGTGTTTTTCACTGGGAGCCTTTGTTGGATTTGGGTGCCGACAAGTGGCGGAGGATGTGATAGTGTCCTGATCAGGAGCCATGCTTGGGCTCTGGGAAACCAGCAGGGCACTTGCAGGCATCACACAGTTAGAGTGATGATATGGGAGACTTGAGAAGCCCCAATCAAAGGCCTAATTTTCCACTTAAGCATTTTTGGAATTAGAAACTGCATGGAATGGGACTCTAAAACAAACAAACAAAAAAAGGTTAGTTTTTATCTTTTAAAAAAATTATAGCAAAGTTATGGCAATCTTGCAGTAATGGGAAGGTAGTGATTAGCATTCAACATCCACCAGAAGACATTGTGAGTGGAAAGTTTCTTATTTTAAATACTGGAAGGGTTCACCCCAGGAACAGGTGTAAATCACATGTAGACTGACTATTACCTTAATAGCAAACTTTTTTCAACTCAGTGCACCATTGTATCAAACTTGAGACATCTCTGAAGGAAGAAAACAACATTTGAATTAACCATTTTAATGCGATGTCCAGAATTTAGTCACTGGGTATAAAAATGAGCAGAGAGAAAGAGAGAGAGAGAGAGAATGAATATAAAAGTAGAAAGACATTGCTATAAGTTAAACAGATAGTGAAGTTTTCAGATTAACATTATAAATAATTGCAAGTATATTCCATAAAATATAAGGAAACATGGAAAATGATTAGATGAAAATGAAGATATTCTAATCCTATTTAATAAAAGAGTAATATGCAAATTGACCATACCTCCGCTACGCCCACAAGCCACGCCCACCAGCCAATCAGGAGCGAGCAGGAGGCATGGCTCTGCTCAAGGCTACAAAGTTTCAATTATAGAAGATAAATAAATCCCAGATACCAGGGCCTCCACTTGGGTCATTGAGGGGAGTGGCTGGCCTGCAAACTGCCACAGGCCCCTTGCCCAGGCCGCTCCATGCCCCAAGGGAACCCCCACCTTGATCCGGGACACCTTTCAGGGCAAACCAGCTGGCCCCACCCATGCACCAGGCCTCTATTGTATCTAATAAAAGAGTAATATGCAAATTGACCATCACTCCAACACACAAGATGGCTGCCCCCATGTGGACACAAGATGGCCACTACAAGATGGCCAGCAGGGGAGGGCAGTTGGAAGGGACCAGGCCTGCAAGGGAGGGAAGTTATGGGTGATCAGGCCAGCAGGGAAGGGCAGTTGGGAGGGACCAGGCATGCAAGGGAGGGCAGTTGGGGGAGACCAGGCCTGCAGAGGAGGGAAGTTGGGGGTGACCAGGCCTGCAGGGAAGGTCAGTTGGGGGGACCCAGGCCTGCAGGTAAGGGCAGTTGGGGGGGACCAGGCCTCAGGGGAGGGCAGTTAGGGGCAAACAGGGTGGCAAGGGAGCAGTTAGGCATCAATGCCAAGCTGCAGTGACTTGACAGTGGTGGTTCTCGGGGGATGCATCCTGAAACCAGAGATGGGGGAACCCGATTCCTCGTGGGGCTGCGTGATTCCATCTTCAGCAGTGGGTTATGTTGTTGCTGGGGCACTGTTGGCCCTGAATCTGGTTTACTGCACACTTGTGTTTGCGTTCCACACCCTGCATGACAGCAACTTTGCAGAGTGCCCTCTCTCACTCTGGGACCCCCCAGGGTATTTCAGAGAGCCGGTTTTGGCCCAATCCCTGTAGGCTAGGCCGAGGGACTCCACTCACTTCACAGACATCTTTTGATCCAGGGTGCCACCCCAGGTGCAACTGTCTGGGGAGGGACCAGGGGAGGTTGGCTCCAGGGCATGTCCACCCCATCTTGCCCAGTCCTGCCCTGCCCGCCACCTTCTAGTTAATTTCCTTTCAATGTGCACGAATCCGTGAGCCAGTTCACTAGTATAATTACAAACTGTCAAATAGAAAATCTACAACTATATAATACAATGTCTGAAATTAAGAACTTCCTAGATGACTTTGAGAGAAAATTAAGATATTTCAAACTAATAAACGACATGTACTCATTAGTTTGAAGAAGCTTAGAAAATTTGTAAATACACAATTTACAATACATAAAATACAGAGAAAGCAAAGTTTATTTGGCATAACATTAGCCAAATTGCTTAAATGAGAAAATCTTAAAAACAGCTCATTCAAAAGTTGAACAATAGAATTGAGAGCTAAATACCAAACATGCAGAAGCTGGAAGAAAATGGAACATCATGGTAAGAGTAGTGGAAGCTTGACTTCTATATGCATTGAAAATATCCTCCAAAGATGAAAGCAAAGAAATGTAATTTTTAGACTAGGCAAATCTGAGCTAATTTCTCATTAGCAGACCTGCAAAAATAAAATTATAAATAGAAAAATATATAAGTAATTATATTTTGATGGCAAAATATGTTAAGGTGTAATTTATAATTGTTAGAACATTTGAATGTGAAAACCTATTTAACTGCAAATTTTAGCATGTGCTAATATGAATGTGGTTTAAGGTATTTGTTTCTTTAGATGTAGAAGTTAATTAAGAAAGTAAATTTCTTTTATTCATAATGTAAATATAAAAAGAGATCACATATAAGTCAAATACATTATTCATAATGAGAAGACAAACATTTATTTATTGAAAGCTGCTTTTTGTGAACCTCACATAGCATTCTGTTTTTTTTATCCACAAAAATTTACTACTGAACTTTAAAGTTTAAAATTTAAACTATGCCTGGCACAAAGTGAATAAATAGTAAATGTTTTCTGATGGTATTCTTTAGAGATGTAAATGTGAAATATCCATAGTGCAATTCTAATTAATACCATATTATGAGTTCATCAAACTGAAAATGAATGAAAATGCACAGATATCAAAAAGCATATGGAGGTGTTAGTTTGCCTTGGAAAGCAAATTGAAAATCAACCAGGGCTCAGTTGAAGTGGCATTTGGTATCACCCGCAAGCTGTATGTAATATAATTATTATCAGTATTTATCCTGGAAAACAGTTAATCCATTACTTAATATGTATTTGGAAGCAAGTCAAGGAAAATATCAGATAGAAAGAAGTTCTCTGGTGATTTGCAGTCTTTGTAAGTAATTCATGCTTGTAAACCCAGCTGCATGATTGCCTCCATTTAATCCATCTTTTTCGTTTTTAAAAAGCCACCAGTTATCTTAAAAAATAAAATAAGCCTGGATTTCAAAGATGGAAAAGTGCATCTTAGTGTAGAGGTACATAATGCAGTGAAGGAATAAAGAATACTAAAGACATTTAGACCCTGGCTCTTATAAGATGCATTCATGTTCTTTTAACTGACTTTCTATAAATGAACACAAAAGAAGTAGCACACTCCAAAAGGCAAGGGAAGAATACAGCAAGAAGGCTGATTTCGGAAGAAAAGCACAAGAAGGATGAGTGGTGCTGGACCAAAGACAGGAAAGCCATGAGCTGGCACGAGAGAGCAGCACAAAATGAGCATAAATGGAAGGAGCAGTGTGCCTTTGGCACTAGCAAGTAGTTTCAGATGCTGTATTTGGTACTTAGGTTATGTTCAGTTAGCTGTTTGTAGATTTTCAAAATTAGGAGAACGTGCAAAGTTCCCTCAGGATGAATGTGAGAGGTGAGAAACAGATTTTCAGGCTTCCATCCACATTCTTCTTTAAAATTCACTACACACAAATTATAAGAAAAAGGGAGTCTGAAATGTATTGTAGGGTACAAAAGAACCATGTGGCACGATTATGTTTGCCAGGGCCTCAGAACTGTGTTCTTCTACAAACCTTCCCTTCACTGACACAATCAGATACAGACATGGATCATTTTCCACAGTGTTGTCTATGGGGGAATCGAGTCTTCTCACATTTTGAAAATCTGCATTGAGAATCAGGGTAATTTCTTAAAGTTGTGTTAAGTGTACATTGTCCCCTCAACGGTCATTCCATTTTTTCTTTTGCTTGCTTTTATATAAAAGTACACATACACAAAACAAGATAGTTCAAAAGGCAAGAAATACTGGAGCAGGAGATCTGACTGGGTGCTAGGCAAAAAGGATCATGTTACTACTTTGCTAAAAACTCAATGAACACACGTAATAACATAATAGAAACAACTGACTTTTATTGAGTACTGACTCTATGCCAAAAACGACTTTAAGTATCAGACATAGTAACTCATTTGATTCTCAAACCATACTCTGAGATGGGTATCATTATTGTTTCTACCTTATAGAAGAGTAAATTGACACACAGTGCTGTGAAGTAATTTGTCCAGATTTACATTCCTAATAAATGGCAGAGCCAGAATTCAATCCCAGGTTCTCTGCACTTCCCAAGGGTAGCATGCTTTCTCTGACCTCTGAGGCCTGAACAGGAAACATCCCTCCAAGATGCTCCTATGAGCACATCCTAGGCTTGCTCCATTACATAAGTTCATTGCACCTTATTATTTCACTCCTTCTTCTTTGTCTACCCAGTAGAATGTAATTCTTTACCGAATATAATACTTTATTTTATTATTTTTATTTTATTTTTTTATTTTTTATTTTTTTAAATATATTTTATTGATTTTTTACAGAGAGGAAGGAAGAGGGATAGTTAGAAACATCGATGAGAGAGAAACATCGATCAGCTGCCTCTTGCACACCCCCTACTGGGGATGTGCCCACAACCAAGTTACGTGCCCTTGACCGAAATCGAACCTGGGACCTTTCAGTCCACAGGCTGACGCTCTGTCCACTGAGCCAAACCGGTTTTGGCCCAAATATAATACTTTACATGTACCTGTTTCTCACTGTATTCCCATCATCAAAATAATGCTTGGCCAAGACTTGAAGCTTAATAACTGTTCAGTGAATGATGGGTACTCATATAAACTATCTACTGTGCACTCTGTTTAATGTTAAATCCTTTCTAATGGTCTCAATGAGTGATGCTAAAGATATAAATACATGAGTCAGAACTCAATTGAGTGGTATGGTCACTTACAAATGTGATGTGAATGGAAGTGAACTAAAGTCACAAATTATAATTCCTGTTACTTTTTGGTGATGCTTAAAGTTCTACCATTAGATTAATTTCTCTAAGTTAGAGAATGTTTCCGAGGATAATTCAATTAGGGGTACTGAATCAACCTTTCAACATCAGTGCTTCATCTTTGGGTTCTTTCTCTCTCTCCACCCCTCCTGCCCCAGCAGCTTGCTTCTAAATCCAGAGCTGGAGATCCCTTTCTGTGTTCAATCAAAATGTGTCATCTCAACATGTAAAGTTGCAACCCTGTTTAATGCTTTATAAAGATTATTTAAGCATGAATTAAATACTTTCTCATGGCTCACCTATTGTGGGTAATACATTCTTGCAGAAGTGAGCAGGTTTATGAAATGAGAGGTCTGATCATAGTGTTTTCAAGGCTGGAGGATCCAGAATGATACATGTCTCAAGACACTGATCAACAGAGGAAAAGGTAATGCAACATCAGACATTGCTCTTACATAGTGAATACCTGTACTGAAGGTATTCAATTCAAACACAGCATTTGGCAAAATAAATAAATAAATAAATAAATAAATAAATAAATAAATAAATAAATAGATAAATAGATAAATAAATAAATAAATAAAAATAAAAACCAAACTAAAACTCCTTACCACGTGTGATAGATAGATTCAAGTTTGGGAGAAATTCCTCGGTAAATTGGAGCTTCTATTTTTCTATCTACAATTACTTTGTAATGACTTCATCTACAGTTCATGAGCTATGAGATCTGGGTAAATAATGTTCATAAATATAGATCATTGTATATTAATTCAGGGCTATTGTAATTCCAGGAGGAGAAAATAGAGTTATCTAAAATGCAAGGTATGCTGCGGGGGCAGAATTATTGTAGGGACAACGAATGTGAAATACACATAAATGATCACCTGAGAGGCATGACCTCCGGAGGGTGGAGAAGATGGTTGGGGAGCCTGCCCAGAAAGACGAGGAAGAGGAACCTCCCCATGCCATGCCACAGATGGCTCTGGTCAATAGACTCCTGGCAATCTTTTGATTTGCAAAACTGCACCTAATTGAAGTGACCAAAATATCAAATGCAGGATTCTAATAGGAAGAGCTTCACTGCAGCTCCCGCTCAGACTTTTCAGAGGAGACCATCGACCATCAACTGTGTGCCTCTCTCCCTGCCTGCAAACCCGGAGTGCCGCACTGACTGATGAGCACATCTCTGTGCATCTCTATACTTCCAGCAAGAATTAGCAAACCCAAAGCCCTCTGCTTTTCAGTCCATCCTGATTTGGAGACTATTTATCATGTCAGCCTCTCCTGTATTCGTCTGCTAAGGCTGCTATAACAAAATACCACAGACTGGGTGGCTGAAGCAACAGATACTTAATTTCTCACAGCTCCTGGAAGCTGGTAATCCAAGATGAAGGTGTCTGCAGATTTGACTTTTCCCAAGGTCTGCCCTCTGGCCTTGCATTGGCTGCTTCCTCCCTGTGTCCTCACCACGGTCTTTTCCCTGAAAGTGTGAAGTCCTGGTGTCTCTTCCTCTTTCTATGAGGACACCATTCCTATTATATTGTGGCCCCACCCTATTACTTCATTTAACTTACTTACAAATGTCAGGGTCAATCTCCAATACAGTCACATGTGAAGGTTAGGGCTTCAGTAGAATAATTTGGGGTTACACAGTCCAGTTCATAACATTTTAGTACTTACATTACTTCTAAAATATTTTTAATTACATGCGCCTTACACCTTAGTATTAGAACTTCGCAGAACTCTTGACTCTTGTTATACAGAATTTAACTTGCTGCTATGAATATGACTTTCACTCTATATGTTCTTATTTCTTTGCTGTTATTGTTTCATTTCAGTTATTTAAAAGTGATTTTTCTCCTTTAGTATTGTGAAATACATATCCAGGGCATAATTAATTTTACAGGAATACCAAATTATCCAGAGAATTCATTGTATTTTTTGCATCAGGCCATTTCTATATCAATGTGGTAACCTTTCCCGCCTTCACTTAGCAGAATCCTCAGAAAGCCTGTTGACCTCCAGGGGATTCGTATAAGTATTTACATACATAGACGATCTTGCCTTGTTGTGTGTAGATATGATTGGTTACTAAAAATGTCCTGAAATTTTAGGATGCATTTTACATAGATAAAGGAAATATTCTTACAAGCTTTTTTAAAAAAAATATATCACAAATGTATCAAATTAATAGTTCAGAAAGAAACATTCACACACGTTTTTGACCCTTGTATTTTGTTTTGTGTTGTTTCTAATTGACATTTAAGATGCTCTGGGGCAAGAATAATCCTTGAATTTTGGACAAGGATACATTTTACCATGATAATCACTAATTTCTACTAGCTCTATCATAAAATTCTTAGCCTTTAGAGACATGCAGGGTTTGCATTCTCTGATTTAAAAGACAGGCGGTCTGTGGTATAGAAATATTTATAGAGCATCAGTTTTTTTTTATTGCTAGAAATACAGAAACATCAAGGTGGATGATTGGAGACAAGTAACTTGAGGCAAAAATAATTTTTAGGTGTTTATCATTTTTTCTTACATGGACGAATATAAATTATTATTTGCACATTTTAAATACTTGTATCTAAAATCATAGGCTTATAAGAATTAGCCAGCATGATGCATTTTTAAAAATAATAAGTAATTGCATTGTCAACAATTTGATTTTAGACTTTTTAATTAAGATGTTTTATTAAAGATCAGAAAAAAAAAGTCAAAGTGTCTGCATTCCCACAACCAAGATAACAAAGTATTGATGTTCAGTGCCCCTGACACTTCCTATGGTTTTATCACCTTCTCAGTTCCTCGCCTCTTTTATTTATGTGAGGTTCCTGGTCCCCACAGCTTTTGCGTTTGTGACTACTACTTTATGTTCCTTCTTAATTTGGTGACAAATGAAAAATCTCAAATCAAACCGGTGTAAGCAAAACAAATATAGTTTTTTTGGCTCATATAACTGAAAAGTCCAAGAAGGAAGTTATTTGAAGGAACACCAGAATGCAGACTCTAATAGTTTTGTTATGGCTCTGACATGCTTTTCTCTTCATTAGACTCTGCTTTCCTCTTTGGCTTCATTCCCAGTTTAAACAATATTTAAACTAAATTATTTGCACAGCTAGAAATTTCAGAGGCAAGAGAGCATCTCTCGCAAATATCTTCAACAAATCTCCGGATAACTTGCATTGGCTTAGATGAAGTCATAGTTTGCTTTCTGAATAAACATTATAGCCAGTGTTTGGAGTTTTCCAATTAGGCTTTGGTTCACATGCCAAGACCTAGATTTCATACATCACTGGAAAAATATGAACTGATTGGAGACTGTGCATGAAGAGATTCAGATCAGACAAAGCAAATAGAAGATAGTCATTTATCTCTTACTGACTTAACATTCCCATTTTCTCCTCAAAGTAGACAGTTTTAAAGAATCTTTTCTTAACATGGTACAAACCATACAATGGCACATTTCAAATTCTCCCTAGTGTGGGGTTACCTAATATCTGATGCATGTATTTTGTACAGTGTTTAGTCTAAGGCACCTGGTTAATTAATAAGGCTTTCATTTACCTATGATCAGAATTGACTTCTTATGATCTGGAACCCCCTATCATCATACTTAATGTACTGTTGCAGTAAGCAAGTACAATATGTTTAATAAAAAATTTCATTTGGACAGGGCAGATGGAGAATGTATAGTATGTTTCCATACCAAGTACAATGTCCTTTTGTACACATGGCCAAGACTCCATGCTTTGCTGTGTAGAATTCCCAGGTCAGCCAGTCTTCCTGTTCCTGTTTCTGTTCTTTTGAAAGCTTTCAGGTTTCCACTTTTCTACAATGTCACATTTGAGAAAGAAATTTGGAAAACCAACTTCTGGTGAATGCCATGTCTTAGAATTTTCTTCCCATTGGTACAGATTTAGATCACAGTGCCAGGGGATAGCATCCTATCTAATAAAGAGGGAATATTCTAATTGACCCTCACACCATTGCAAAGATGGTGGCGCCCACAGCCAATAAGGAGGGAATATGCTAATTGACTGCCCCACTCTCAATGATGGCAGCGCCCATAGCCAATTAAAAAGGAATATGCTAATTAACTGCCACGCCCTCAAATATGGTGGCGCCCACAGCCAATAAGAATGGAATATGCTAATGGACTGCCCTGCCCTCAAAGATGGTGGCACCCACAGCCACAAGATGGTGGCATCAAGTCCCCTCAGCCCCATAAGGGTGGCAGGACCACAGCAAGGCTAGGCCCACCCCCAGGCAGGCCCGGCCTTGCTGTGTGCCTGCCTCTGGAGTCCCCCAGTCCCCTCAGCCCCCCAGCCACCCAGGGCTGGCCCGAGGTGCAGGCAAGCCTCAGATGGCGGCTGCTCAGCCACCCAGGGCCACCTGAGGCTCAGGTAACCAGGGCCAGCTGAGGCTTGTGCTCCTGGCAGTGGCAGCAGCAGAGGTGTGATGGGGATGTCACCTTCACCTGATCACCGGGTCACCTCCCACCCCTGGACTGTGTAAGGGGGCAGACAGGGCTGAGGGACCCCCCCTCCAGTGCATAAATTTTCATGCACCGGGACTCTAGTTAGAAGATAAATAATCATAGGATTTTGTTTCCCAAACTTAGAAATTTATCAGGCAATGATACTAATTCCATTTCAACCTTTGTTGGCTTCTTATCAATTTGCATTCAATCCACTCCAAAGACATGGATCTAGAGTTGCAATTTTCAACCTCTTTCATCTCATGATACACATAAACTAATTATAAATTTAGTGGCACACCTATCCTATCTAATAAAAGAGTAATATGCAAATTAACCATCACTCTGCTACATCCACAAGCCATGCCCAAAAGCCACACCCACCAGCCAATCAGGAGCAAATACGCAAATAAACCCAATCAAGATGGCTACAGCCACAGAGAGCAGGAGGGAGGCTTGGGTTTCCCCAGCCTAGGCCTCCACTCAAGGCTACAAAGTTTCAATGGTAGAAGATACATAAAACCAAACAGAAATGGCGGCAGCCACAGAGCTGGAAAGAGCAGGAGGCTAGGGTTGCCCCCGGTGATGGAGGAAGCCAAGCTTTCCGCACACCCTGGCCAGCCCAGGCCTCCGCTTAAGGCTACGAAGTTTCAATTATAGAAGATACATAAATCCCAACAGAAATGGCTGCCACCATGGAGCAAGCAGAAGGCTTGGCTCTGCTCCAGGCTACAAAGTTTCAATTGTAGAAGATAAATAAACCCCAGATACCAGGGCCTCCACTTGGGTCGCCAGGGGGCATGGCCAGCCTGCAAACCACCACAGGCCCCTCACCCAGGCCGCCCCACGCCCCAAGGGAACCCCGACCCTGATCCGGGACACCCTTCAGGACAAACCATCTGGCCCCCACCCATGCACCAGGCCTCTATCCGATCTAATAAAAGAGTAATATGCAGATTGACCATCACTCCAACACACAAGATGGTTGCCCCATGTGGTCAAAGATCCTGCTCCCATGTGGACACAAGATGGCCACCACAAGATGGCCAGTAGGGGAGGGCAGTTAGGAGGGACCAGGCCTGCAAGGGAGGGCAGTTGTGGGTGATCAGGCCAGCAGGGGAGGGCAATTGGGAGGGACCAGGCCTGCAAGGGTGGGCAGTTGAGGGCAATCAAGCCTGCAGGGGAGGGCAGTTAGGGGTGACCATGCCAGCAGAGGAGGGAAGTTGGGGGTGACCAGGCCTGCAGGGAAAGGCAGTTGGGGGGGACCAGGCCTGCAGGGGAGGGCAGTTTGGGGTGACCAGGCCTGCAGGGAAGAGCAGTTGGGGGGGGACCAGGCCTGCAGGGGAGGGCAGTTAGGGGCAAACAGGCTGGCAGGGGAGCAGTTAGGCATCAAGCAGGCTGGCAGGGGAGTGGTTAGGGGGTGATCAGGCTGGCAGGCAGAAGTGGTTAGGGGCAATCAGGAAGGCAGGCAGGCCAGCAGTTGGGAACCAGCAGTCCTGGATTGTGAGAGGGATGTCCCACTGCCCGTTTAGGCCCGATCCCACCGGTATCGGGCCTAAACGGGCAGTTGGACATCCATCGAGGGGTCCCAGATTAGAGAGGGTGCAGGCTAGGCTGAGGGACACTCCCCTCCCCCCATGCACAAATTTCGTGCAACTGGCCTCTAACCTCTAATATATATATATATATGTCTTTAGCCAATCTGACAAAAAAATAGATATAATTTTGAAGCATTCACACTGGATAGCTATTGTTGTGTTGTTTGTTGTCATTATTTTATTTGACAATGGGAAAAGTGGTCAGTGCCTCTGACTAAATAGGTATTACATGTTTTAAAAATTATTGCAGCACACTGGTTGAAAATCTCTGATCTAGAACTTTTAATCTGTATCCCAGCCCAGGTGTTTGTCTTTTGACAACAGCCCTTGAATATGTTTTCCTTGTATCTCTTGCTTTTTAGCATAATGGCTTCTCTCTGGATCTCCACCACTAAAACAATAAGGTTAAGGTATCCCTGTTTTAGACTGTGGAATCTCAGAGGTAAGGCGGGGTGGGTGGGTGGAAAGAGATCAACCAAAGAACTTGTATGCATATATGCATAACCCATGGACACAAACAATAGGGTGGTGAAGGCCTGGAGAATGGATGGGGGTGGGCTGGAAGAGGTCAATGGGGGGGAAAAAGGGACATATGTAATACTTTCAACAATAAAGATAAAATAAAATTTATTGAATAATAAAATTATTTGGGGGTTGTAGAATGGAAGTGTAAGTTCATAGAGAATAAAAGACTGAAATTTTTCCAAATCTTAGCTATTGTAAATTGTGCTGCCATGAACATAGGGATGCTTGTATCCTCTCTGACTGGTGTTTCTGTTTTCTTGGGATATATTCCTAGAAGTGGGATTACTGGGTCAAATGGGAGTTTCATTTTCAATTTTTTGAGGAAACTCCATACTGTTCTCCACAGTAGCTGAACCAGTCTGCATTCCCACCTGCAGTGCAAGAGGGTTCATTTTTCTTCACATCCTCACCAGCACTTGTTGTTTGTTGATTTGTTGATGATAGCCATTCAGACAGGTGTGAGATGGTATCGCATTGTCGTTTTGATTTGCATCTCTCAGATGATTACTGACTTTGAGCATATTTTCATATGTCTCTTGGCCTTCTGTATGCCCTCTTTTGAAAAGTGTCTATTTAGGCCTAAGTGCCCCTCAGCAGATGAGTGTATTAAAAAACTGTGGTACATTTACACAATGGAATACTACACTGCTGTAAAAAAGAAGGAACTCCTACCATTTGCAACAGCATGGATGGAGCTGGAGAGCATTATGTTAAGCTAAATAAGCCAGTCAGAGAAAGATAAATATCACATGATCTCACTAATTTGTGGAATATAATGGAACAACATAAACTGATGGACAATAATAGATCCAGAGACAGAGAAACACAGAACAGATTGTCAAAACTCAGAGGGAAGGCAGGGAAAGGTATCGGGGGGAGGGGTGGTGAAAGATCAACCAAAGGACTTATATGCATGCATATTAGCATAACCAATGGACACGGACACTGGGGCTATGGGGGCTTGTCCGGGGGAGGGGTGGGGTGGGAATGGCTGGGGAGGGATCGATGGGGGAAAAAGGAGACATAGGTAATACTTTAAACAATAAAAATAAAAGACTGAAAAATTTTGTAAAGTGCTGCTCTTTTTTCATTTTTAAAATGTGGACTTAATTTTTACTATTTGTAGGCAGTTTTTTATGAATCAGAAGTATAATGCAGAAGATGCTTGGAATGTATCTATATCCATGCCTCAGTTCCCTATAGGATATTACCTCCTGTTTTGTTTCTAGCTTTCTTCCTTTAGAGTGGAGCATAGGATGTGCAATATGGATTTTTCAGCCCTAAAATGTAGATGACTTCCTTATAATCAGGTATTTTGTAATGTTGAACACTGGAAAAAAATAATCTCTAAACCAGGCTGTTTTCTTTTTTCTCTTCAATGTTCTGCTCAGGTCAGAATATCTCTCTTTTTTTAAAATTTCTTTCTTGATTAAGTTATTACATATATGTCCTTATTTCCCCATTACCCCCCACCCCCCCTACTCATGCCCTCACCCCCCTGTTGTCTGTGTCCATATCTCTTATTTAAGGCATTTACTGAAGTTCATACATAATTATTTGCCAACTGATTTATATAACTTTATTTTTATATCTAGTCTCCTATATTCCTGCCTAAATAAACACATGGCCTGAGTC
The DNA here is from genome assembly GCF_963455305.1 of Plecotus auritus. Classification (NCBI taxonomy): domain Eukaryota; kingdom Metazoa; phylum Chordata; class Mammalia; order Chiroptera; family Vespertilionidae; genus Plecotus; species Plecotus auritus. The sequence goes on from NC_137771.1 coordinate 60,284,944, forward strand.
TCATTACCCAACAATTTACCACATGATAAAGTTTGAGCCTTATAACCTGAGGTATATAATTTCATATTTTAGAATATTTCATTAGCAAAACCCCAATTCTTCAATGTCTGTGTACAATATATCATTTTTTCTACTTGACTATTTTTTTCATCTTTAACAAATTTGAAAACTGAGATTCATTGTGCACTCAATGTTTAATTGACAATTTTTATTTGTTTCTTTCCTAGTTGGCATTACAAGTGATGGCATTTAAAAATTGACAGTACTTTAGCAACCAACAGTCTCTAGCAAGTGACAGGAACCAACTAAGTATTAACTTGATAAGGGTATGCATTGCCAACATACTAAAAAGCATGTGGAAAACATTTGTTTCCAGACTCAAATAATATCACTGGAAATCTTTTCAAGCTTTAGTTTTCAGCTCTGTTTTCTTCTGGGTTGGTTTCATCGTCAATCAAGTGTTCTTCATTTGCAGCAAAAGTGTCCGTCTTTTGTCTTTATAACCTAACTTTAAAGAGATGAATCTCATTGCTATGGCTTGGGACAAGGACCCCTCATTGTGTCCCTTCAGTATGTAAAATTAAATGGGATATATTGTATGGACAAGCCTGGATATGGTGCCCACCTGCAGTGCTGGATAGTGAGATAAATCTTATTCAAATCCTTGGAATGAAATCAGGAGGAGTCCTCCAAAAGTAAATAGGAAGGGCAGACAATTGCCCACCAGAGACTACAATAATTTTTTGTCTAATATAAAGAGAAAATTACATTATAGCACAAATTGTCAAGAAAAATACAACCAAGTTTCCTTTAGTTTATAAAATTAATCAGGATAATGACTACATTATGTCTTGTAATTACTAAAAAAAATGATATGAAATTACCTGATTCAATTGATAAAAGCATGTTTGAAAAAGAAAAATAAATGGCTATATAAAGGCAGGTTAAGTTAGGACAGAAGCAACCAAATTAACATTTCAAATGTTCTTGCACAAAACTCGATTTTTTCATGATTAAAGCCAGTTTTGTTTTGTTTCAAAAAGACCCAACCATTCCTTCTGCTACATCATTCACTAAAATCTGAGGATATCCTGTTACAAAGACTTTTCATGTTGGTTTTACTATATTAGACAATTTGCTGTGTGTGTGTGTGTGTGTGTGTGTGTGTGTGTGTGTGTGTTACTGACTACGTGCCTTAACTGACTAGTTTTATTAAAAAATAGATTAGCATTCATTAATGTCTGGAAAATGTTTAAAGAAAGATAAATATACTTGTAAGCATGAAACAGTTAATGACACAGCATGGGAAAATGTTTGACAAGGCACAGAATACTATTTAAGCATTTTCAGCAGTGTAAAAATACAGATTAGGAAATGGCTTTTGGAGTGTCTTATAATGGCTGAATTAGTTCAGGAAGAACACTCTGCTCTTAACTGCAATCTTTTTATGTTTTGTTTTTGTTTTTTTTAACCTCAATATTCTGTTCTTTTAATAAAAGACCCATGCAGGTCATATTATCAATGAATTTAAGCCATAGAGTTTCACAAATATATAACGTATGCCCATGGTTTTCAACCCTGCTGCATATTTGAATTTTCTGGGCTCAAGCCCAACAGAGGGAGATTTCTAGTCAATTGGCCTTGTCTATTTAAAGCTCCCCTGGTAATTCCAATATGCAGACAGGGTTAGACACACTAGTTTTGGTGAACATGCTCGGGAAATCCATGTTTGCTACTGACTGATTTTTTACACTAGAGTAGAGCTTCTGAGTCATTAAATGATGTGTTTATTAAGTATGTGCAATCTTATTTGATAATATTTCCATTAAAACACACAAGAAGGTTTTCTGCTGATACATTGCTGAATCATTATTTTCCAGAATCAAGTTATTTTTACTTGAAATATACCCCTTCCTTTTTAAAGAAGGGGCACCTGAATTCAGAGTATAGAGTCTTTAGGAAATCACTTTCTTCTTTAAAACATTTACTGAGCACTGGGTAGGCATAGTTGTGGATCTAAAAATTAGAGATACAGTGGTCAGAATTACTAATAATAACTCTGCTATCATGATCCTTAAATCTAGATAACTGTAAATAATCAAGATAATTATAAAGTTAATAGTGTATATAACTTTATCATCCAAAAAAAAACAAAACAGTTTTTTTGGTGTACTTTTCTTAGAACACAAAACAAATGTTAGCTGTATTTGAATCTGAAATGAATACTTTGTTTTACAGTTCACCGAGCAAAACAGTTCTGTATAATACTTTGAAAAAAACTAAAAGAGAAATAACATGTGAGATTAATGACATAAACATGAAAAAGACAGAATATTTGGGAAAAATATATACATAACTACATAGATGCAAAATATATCAGATAATAATAAGAAAAAAAATTATGGGTCAAGTTAGCCAACAAATTTAAAAATGTAGATGAATTGAAAGAATTCTTGGGAAATGTAAATCACCAAACTTATTAGAAATCAATTTTAAATTTCAATAGTTTGAAACCATTGAAGAAATTAAATTTACTATTATAAATATCTTCCTAAATAAAAACAAAAACCAAACAAACAAAAACAAAATTCACCAGTCCCAGTTCACTTTAAAAATTCAAATGTTCATGAGAATGAAAAATTTACAGGTCAATCTCACTTATAAACATTATTAGCATATAACATCTGTCAATGTATAAAAATGGCTATATAGAATGAAGAAGTTAGGTTTACACCAGGAATGCTAGTGTAATTTGAGATTAGATAATCTCCATAGGTTATGCGTTACATTAACAAACTGAAAGTGAAAAATATGAGTATAGTAATAGATGAAACCAAAAGCATTTAGTAAGATCAAATATCCAATGTTAAAATACTCTTATGACACTGTGAATATAAATTAATCTCCAAAAACTGAAAAATTACTTCAACATGTATATGAAGGAAATAGAACTATTACCTCTTTTTTCTAACTTTGTACTTGAGCTTTTAAGTCAGCACAATAAGACAAATAATAAAAACAAAAACTATCAAGATTAAAAGAAAAACTTGTCCACATTAAAAATCAAGAATAATTTCCATAAATTATTAGAGTTAACTTGAGAATATGTCAGTATAATTGAGATGCCTAAACTTAAAAACAACTACATTTATATACATTAATAGAAAAAACAATTTTAATTCAGGAAAAGATGGTAGTTATTAAAACAATAAAATCAATATAAAAAACATGAATAGATCTAATAAAATTTATTTTAAATTATGGAGAAAGTTATAAACTCTATAGAAAGACATTAATAATGACACATTAAAACAGAGATATACCACACTCATGGATAAAATATTAGCACCATAAATATATAAATTCTTCATAACATTATTTATGTGCTCAATGCCCAGCTAGACCAAGTTCTCTATTTGTGTAAGTGCATGAGTGTGTGCATATAGTCATGTCATTGGGAAATTCCAAATAAGAAGAATACAATGGATTAATATGAATTATAATATTATGACTTATTTTTAAATTATTTAAAGGCAGCAGGAGACTGCCATGGAGATTAAAGTATTAAGCAATGAAACAGTAGGGATTTTTTAAAAACTGATGCAGATGGAAAATTTGATATATGATAGATGTGGCTTTAAAGATTACTGGAGAATAATAAACTATTGAATAAAGTTGTTGGGAACAACTGATTATATTTATGGAAGGAAAATTGATCCTTAACTGTCACTGTTGTATAAAAATCAACTATATAATTGATAAAAAATTTAAAAAATTGAAATCTTAAGAGAAGAAATTGTAGAATATTTTCATGTCCTCAGTGTAGTGTTTCCTAAACAAGACAATATTTGCAAACCATAACAAAGTATATGATAAGTTCAACCCTATTGAAATTAAGAACTCCAATGAATCAAAATATATTGTTGCAGTTGTATTTGTGCAACTAGCATTATAAACAAAATTCGAAATTAACACATTTTAAAAAAATATTTTTATTGATTTCAGAGAGGGAGGTAGAGGGAGAGATAGAAACATCAATGATGAGAAAGGATCATTGATCAGCTGCCTCCTGCACGCCCCCTACTGGGGATCAAGCCTGCAACCCAGACATGTACCCCTGACAGCAATCAAACCTGGCACCCTTCAGTGTGCAGGCCAACTCTCTACCCACTGAGCCAAACTGGCTAGAGAGGAAATAAACACGTTTTCATCTGGAGAAGTATCTATACTAATAAAAGGGTAATATGCTAATTAGACCGGGATACCTTCTGGGAGACCTTCCAGACATCCTTCTGGACAAAGCCAGAGGTGGTTAGAGGCCAGGAGGAGAGGGCAGTTGGAGGTGATCAGGCTGGCAGGGGGGCTAGTTGGGTGTGAACAAGCTGGCAGGGGGGGGGCAGTTGGGGAAGAGCAGGCTGGCAGTGGGGGGCAGTTGGGCACGAACAGGCCAGCAGCGGGGGGCAATTGGGGGCAAGCAGGCTGGCTGGGGGAGTAGTTGGGGGTGAGAAGGCCAGCAGTGGGTGGCAGTTGGGGGCAAGCAGGCTGGCAGGTGAGTGGTTAGGAGCCAACAATCCCGGATTGTGAGAGGGATGTCCGACTACCGGCAGTTGGACATCCCCAAGAGGTCCCAGATTGGAGAGGGTGCAGGCTGGACTGAGGGACAACCCCCTCCCCCCGGTGCATGAATTTCATGCACTGGGCCACTAGTCTATTTATATAAAAGCCTAAGTGACCGGGTGACTGCTGACCGGTAGCTATGATGCGCACTGAGCACCAAGGGGCAGACACTTAATGCAGGAGTGGAAACCACAGGCATGGAAACCTGAAACAGACTGATCAATCTCAGAGGGAAGGGGGGAGGTGGGAGGATGGGAAGAGATTAAACAAAGATCTTATATGCATACTAGAAGCCCATTGCATGGATTCGTGCACCGGTGGGGTCCCTCGGCCTGGCCTGCGGGGATCGGGCCAAAACTGGCTCTTCAACATCCCCTGAGGGCTCCCAGATTGCGAGAGGGTGCAGGCCAGGCTGAGGGACCCCACCAATGCATGATTCCGTGCACCGGGCCTCTAGTGGATATATAAAATGCAATGGAATATAGTACCATAGGGACTATGTAAGAACTATAGCTATGCAACTACATGGATGAATCTTTTCTACAAATGTATATTGCAGAAGAATATACACAAAAGTAAATTTGTATAGATGTCAAGACACACAACACACACAGGATAGATGATGATGATAGATAGATAGATAGATAGATAGATAGATAGATAGATAGATGATAGATAATAGATAGATGATAGATACGATAAAAAAATGGTAACACTTGCATAAAACCAAGGGGAAGATTCATACATAGTTAAGAATACTGATTACCTCTGCTAGAAAATAGAAGGTATAATTGGAAAGGAACATGCAGTGGTTTAAAAGTATGTATTAAGATGGATAGAGTACTTCTTTTTTGCAATTCTTTTTAAGTCTGCTACTATTCTAAACTCTTGATATATTGAATATTCTATAATGAGGAAAAACACTACCCAGTTTCTACTAAACTTGATTCAGGCTACTAATCTCTACTAACATTGTCCTTCATAGCTTATTTTTAAAGATTTTTCACATAGTGGTATTTCCTAATTCAAATTCTAGAAAAAGTGGTTTCTTTATTTTTTCATAAACTTTAGAAGATCGTGAGTTTCTCAGCCTTTAGGTCTATATTTTTCTATGGAATACTCACAAGTTCTTACTGGCAACTAGATAAGCCACTTATCAATGGCACCTTAGAAATTAATCTTCCATCCACATACTCCTAATATCCTGCTTCCTGAGTCATGAATAATGTTATAGAATTTCAAAACATAAATATTTTGAACTGAGGCACCAAGTTATCTAGTCTAACTATATACTTTTTGCATGAATTTCGCTTATAACGAAACAAAAAGATGTCATTATTGAGTCATAGTGAATCTCATATTGAATCATATCTTGTAGGAAATTCAATAATTAAAACCAGATTAAAATATAATTTAAAAATCAAAACCAAAATAACACCACTTGGGAGAAAAACTGTTCTTTATTATGAATTCCAGACTTCTAAATCCCAATTAAAAGTTCTAGATATAACTTTTGGAAGTGCACATAATAAATTTGAAAACAAAATTGTGTGAAAGTCTTTTAAACTATTAGAGTCTTAAAAACTATTTAAGATAGTTTTTATTTTATTTTTTTCTTTATATTCTCCCTTCTAATCTAGATATTGCCAGATCTTTTCTTGCATTAATGCTGCTTTGGACATATTCAAATTCACCAACACATAACTCAGATTATGACAGTACCCAGACCAAAATAACACCTATGATTCTTAGAAGATGACATTTTCTTAATATTTCCTATATATTTTTATTCATTTTAGCAGAAATAAAACAAATTTAATGTGTGTTGAGTTTGTGTCAAGCTAATGTCCTTCAGTTTTTGACAAAGCCTTCTGTTAATTCCCATTGTTTATTGATAAGCTTGATTCAAGGTCTATCTAAAAAGATTAAAAACAATTAAGGGTTATGGATTTTTGTTTCATCAGGTTTATTTTATTAATCTATTATGTTGAGATATATTTTGATCTCAGATATGACATCCAATATATAATTTTCCCCAAGTTTTGTATAACCCACAGATACAACATTTTTTATGTTTCTACCCAGAGTTGAAAAAAACTAAACTAGAATCAAGAACAGGACCTTACACTCTTTTTTTTCATGTTAGTATTGACCCTTAAGTCAATATTTTTCTGGTAAGGTTGTTTACGTAGTTAACATTAGAAAATGGTTACTTAATCCAACTTTTATCCTTTTATCCACTAGTTTATTATGAACATTTTAAGTGTAATATATATAAAGTCTTCTTCATTTACTATCTGGAAATACTATTGAACTGTCAATTAGGATGTCTCATTTTCATTTCAAAAAACATCCAGTTATTTCTCTTAATTATTTCTGAATTTTTAAAATATGTTTTTATTTATTTCAGAGAAAAAGGGAGAGGGCGAGAGAGATAGAAACATTAATGATGAGGGAGAATCATCTATCTTCTGCTTCCTTCATGCTTCCTACTGGAGATTGAGCAACCAGGACCTCTTGGTTCATGGGTCAACACTCAATCACTGAGCACCACCAGCCAGGCAATTTCTGAATATTTTTTAATGTCCACAAAACACTTGTGAGATATTCTATAAAAATCTTGCATAAGATCATTAACAAATTCATGTGTTTTAGTGCCCAGAATCCTTCTCTTTCTGGGTAGATTATTTGATTTCTGCTTGCATTGATCTGGCACCTCTTTCATTATTTTTTTCTGGTAACAGACTCATATTTTTATGTGATAGAATCGATACCAGGTGTTTTGGGTGGAATTTTTCTAAGAATGTTCTTGTGACTCTGGCCAGATTAATTGGCTATAGCAGTGGTCGGCAAACTCATTAGTCAACAGAGCCAAATATCAATAGTACAACGACTGAAATTTCTTTTGAGAGCCAAATTTTTTAAACTTAAACTTCTAACGCCACTTCTTCAAAATAGACTCGCCCAGGCCGTGGTATTTTGTGGAAGAACCACACTCAAGGGGCCAAAGAGCCACATGTGGCTCGCGAGCTGCAGTTTGCCAACCACTGGGCTATAGGATGGTTAAACCACAAATTTGGGTCAGTTCTAAAACTTTTAAAAATGAAACTATTATCTCTTTCTTTTGAGTGAAAAAATGTGTCTTAGTCTATTGGGGTCACTAATTTGAGAGTGAAGGTGATTGTCTTTTTCAAGAGATGGAGACTAACTGTACTCAGTGGATGATGTCCAGGCATAAGCAGCACTGAGAGATGGAGAAACATATCCCTGATAGAATTGTCTGTGTTCCAGCATTGCTCAAATTAGCTGCATATTTGGGTTTCCTAGTGTAGGAGTTCAGAGCAGGTTTCCTCAAAATGTGCCACTTTGTTATGTCCATTATTTTGAGCTGAAGGCAATCAATATCCCACAGGCTCTCAGAAAGCTTTACCTCTCCCTTAAATAATCTAAACTAGAACCCTTGCCCATAATAAAAATTATACCAGAAATAATCAGCAAACTACTAATTACTGAACATCTGCTCTTACTGACCTGCCATGACCTTCCTTCCCTCTGAAGCCGCAAGGCTCCTTAACTCATCCTCAGCTCAGTATATCAGACATACCTCATTTTCCCTTTCTGTTTTTTAAACTCTCATGTATGTGGGGTATCTGACCCTCTTATCTATGTGCAGTTCTCATGTGCATGTACATAATTAAATTTAGTTATTTTTTTCTTATTCACTTGTCTCATGTCAATTTATTTATTAGACCAGTCAAAAGAACCTTGAAGGCAGAGGGAAGATTCTTCCACCCCATGCTGGTGATATGAAGCTCCAAGTTCTGAAAGTAAGAGTCTGATAACTATGTTCTTGGACCTATGCAAAGTTAGGGGAGGGCTATAATAACTGGTGCAGCCCTAACAAATAATACATCACTGCTTTAGAAAATTGGGGCATTTGCTTATCTCCTCCGTTTAGAGGCGATTTTCTAATTTTAATAGCTATTTTATTTTTCATGTTGGCTCATATAAGAAAGTCAACATTTAAGATGTGTTAGTGGATATTTCACTTATTTCATACATATTAGTCTGCTACAAATCTCTTTGTCTCCTTCATTGTTCAGCTTCTTATCTCCCTGTACATTGATAATAATTTGCTCATGAATTTTAGGGCATATGTGCTGATAATTTACTTTGAATCCCCCAAATTTTTAAGGAGAATTTATCTAAAGTAATTTTTTAAAATGCTATTTGCACTTTTTAAATAGAATATTAGAATAATACTCATAAAAACAGTTACCCATCAGTATATTTTTTGTCCACTACTATACTAAGGCATTAAATCAATTCAGCATGTTCATTGTTGTGTAATATGTAACCTGAAAGCATATTGTATGTCCTTTCATTATTGTTAATTTTCTTTTTTCATATAGAATGTGAAACCTTTGGATGAAATAGTTTAAATAGGACAAAACTTGCCTTATTATTTTATATTTTTAACTTATTTTCATGGAAAATTATTCTCTGAACTTTTATACTTGCTTTACTCATCCTACATAATAAAAGCCTAATATGCAAATCGACCGAATGGCGGAATGACCAGCGGAATGGCAGTCGCTATGATGCACACTGACCACCAGGGGGCAGAGGCTCAACGCAGGAGCTGCCCCCAGCCTGCAGGCCCCAGGCCAGCCAAGGCAGGTGCCAGCGGGGGCCCCCCCGATCGTCCCACTGGTCACCCCACAGATTGGCCCTGATTGCCGGCCAGGCCTAGGGACCCTACCCATGCATGAGTTCGGGCACCAGGCCTCTAGTATTTAATGTTAACAATTGTGAGGAATTGGTTTTTATATATTATTATTTGATGTGTCTTTCTCATACAAACACTGAGAAAACACACTGCAGTTTAAAGTGTAAGGTCTCCCTTTCGACTTTCTTCAATTGAGGCTGTTTGATACAGTACCCAAGTGCTTCATTTTTTAAGAAAATTGAGCTTCTAGGCATTCTAAGTGAGAAAACCATATGGAAAAGGAACGGATGAACTACTGCAATTAAAGGGTGTCATAAGTCTCTGACAATGACAGTAAGATAGGTACAAAGTTCCCACGTTAATCTCAATGGACTAATTGTGGCCACTTAAATATCAGTATTGTTAACTTTTTTCATTGCAATGGGAAGAGCTAACTACTATACTTTTCTAGGCCAGCTGAATACCCACCACAGCAGGAGGTGGCATTCATTTGAAATCATGTGCTATAAGGGAGAGCCTTTAAGAACTAGATGTGCAGAAACTTGAGTATTATTTTGATTAATTGGTTAATTGAAGTGCTGCTACTTCTGTCCTCAAAATTAGAATGAAAGTAATGGTTATAGTGTAGTCAGCTAAAAAAATGGCTGGACTCCAACAGTGAACTTTATAGAATTTTGCATTTTTCTATAAAACATCATCCACCAGCAGGGAAGACAGTTTACCTTAATAAGGTAATAAATATTTTAGAAAAAAAACACTCTTATATCTTGTAATACTACCTGACATTAAAACACAATGGAAGGTCCACATAAAATAGCAAACAAATGATAAATCCTTACTTTCTTTCAAGGGATATTTGCAAGTTTTATATTTTAAATAATGCTCATCACCATCTTCTCTGTGGCGGATGCTAAGCTGTGGAGTGCACAGACTAAAGCGACACCAATAATTAGGATAAAAATGCATTCTCAAAGTAGGAAAAAATACAGTAATGCTTTTATTCAGTTGCACATATTTTTCTCCACACAAATATCATAAATACCATTATCAGTTGGGCTATATGTTATAATATGTTATATGTTATCATCAAATATGTTTTCACAATATGTTGTATACCATAACACATGTTATATATTATTATAACATACTAGGGGTCCAGTGCACTAATTCATACACCTTGAATGGAACTGTGGGCCGTGAGGCTGTGGTGGGCACAGGTCTCAACCCATCCTCCACTCCCCGCCGCCCCCTCCTGCCAGGGCCCCGGTCCTCTCTCTGCCTGCAGCCCCGCTCCCACTGCCACCGCTCCCATGTACTGAGGGCACTGGCCTCGCTTGCACCAGCTGACAGCATAGAGCAATTGGGGCCAGTGCCAGCAGCCAGAGAGAGCAGCAGCTCCATCACTGGCAGTGGGTTCGAGAGGCAGCTCTGGCGCCTGCAGCAGGTGCAAGAGGCGCCTCTCAGGAGCGGGGGGAGGTGGAGAAGCCCTGAGGCTTCTCCATGTTGTGATTAAACATGTTCTATGTTGTGATGAAAAATAACTTGTTGACAAGCTTAATTTGGTGACATGATGTGATTAGTTTTTAGATTTTAAAAGACCAAAAAAGAAAGCATTATCTTATAAAGCATATTTCATTTGTATTTCAGATTCACACATTCTATCAATCAAACCCCTGAAATCAAACTACATATTTACATCACCCAAAGACAAAGAAAGACACTGTGTACATTGTATTTGGAAATATGAAACCTATTTGTAAACATGTCCTTATAATTTTGTGCAAAACAACATTATTTCTCTCAAAAGCATATTCAATAATGTGTTTGTGTTCTAGAATGTTAAACAAAAGACCTTATTCCAAATTATCACCCCGGTGACACCAACAGCAATCAAGGCTAAACTACAAGGCAGTGCATGCAGCCCACACAGGGGCATACCTAGAGTGCTCAGCTCAGGTGACTAGGCAGGCTGAGCCACTGGTCCTTTCAGGACACCTACTACACAAGGCCACTCTACTAATTCCAGGAAACATAACAGCTCTACCTAATACATAGAAACAAACACAGGGAAGCAGGCAAAATGTGGGGACAAAGAAACATGTCACAAATGAAAGAACCGAAGAAATCTCCAGAAAAAGAACTAAATGAAATAAAAGCAAACAAACTACTAGATATAGCATTCAAAACAATGGTTATAACGATGCTTAAGTATTTTAATGAGGGCTTCAAGGGACTTAGTGAGAATTTCAAGGATCTTAGTCAAGGGTCTTAGTGAAAATTTCAAGGTAATTAATGAGAACATCAAATATATGAAAAAGTATGATATACAGTATATATGACATATAACAAACAGGATAAAATATTCAATCTAGGTAACAAAAGGTAAACAGAAAGAGAAAAAAAGGAAGGAGTTGATAAAGTACCAGGTGATATAAGAAGTATTGGTATAAAAGTAATTACAAAGTAGATTAAATTGCTATTCAAAATACCAAAATTTTATATTTAAAAACATAATGTATAATGCCATGTTCCTAGCTTCATAATAAAATAATACAGAGAGTTTGAAATCACTGTAAAGAGTAAAACTATTTGAGGCAATATTAATCAAGAGAAGTCATTGTTAGTATTGTTCATAGAAAAATTTAATTTGATAAAGCACGATAAAGGATAAAGAAGGAAGTATACTCTTGGGATTAATCAGATACAATTAACACATATTTTCACATGACTCATAATTTAGCCTTAAGCTACACAGGTATCAGAAAAATGGAAAAAAAATTAAAAATCTAAAACTTGTACATTTAACAAATATATTTCAGAGTATGCATTTTTTGAAATTATATTTATTGACGTATTTTATTGTAGCAAAAAAAAACATGTAACATTAATTTTACCTCCTAACCAATGTACCAGTATAGATCTAATTATATGCATATTTTTGAGCAACAAATTTTTAGAACTTATCTTGCAAAACCTATTTTCTATACCTACTAAATAACAACCTCTCTTTCCCCCTTCCCCAAGCAACTGGCAACCACAAGTCTAGTTTCTGTTTCTCTTAGAAAAGACATTTGACTACTTTATAACCATCTTTTAAGTAGAATCATGTGTATCTGTTTTTTCATGACTAGATTATTTAGTTTGGCACAATGTACTCAAGTGTCATTCATGTTGTAGCATATGACAGGATTTCCTTCCTCTTTAAGGCTAAATAATATTTCATTGTGTGTATATACCACATATTTTTTAAAAAATCCATGTATCTCTCCATAGACATTTAGCTTGCTTCTACCCCTTGGCTATGTGAATAATTCTGTAAGACATACAGGTATTCAAATATCTCAAAATATTTCATGATTTTAAAACTGTTGAAACAGGTATTTCCTACTTTCAATACTGTTGGACATATACTTAGAAATGCAATTGTGGGATCATGTAATAATTATATTTTTTTTTACTTTCTTGAGGACTCTTTATACTTTTTTCCATAATGGCTATGGCAGTTTACCTTCTCACCAACAGTGCACAAAGGTTCTAATATGTCCACAGTCTTGCTAGAACTTGTTAATTTTGTTTTGTTTGTAATAGCAGTCACCCTAATGAGTATGAAATGACATATGAATCTGGTTTTGATTTGCATATATCTAATGATTAGTGATGTTGAGCTTTTTATATATGTCTGTGGCCACTCCATTTTTGTGAAGCAAAGTCTATTTAATTACTTTGTTTTTGTTTGTTTTTGAGTTATAGGAGTTCATTAAATATTCTGAAGATTAATTCCTTAAAACATAGGCAATTTGCAAATATTTTTTCCAATTTTGTAGGTTGCCGTTTTACTCTTTTGGCTATTTCCTTTAATGTACAGAGATTTTAAAGTTTGATGCAGTCCCATTTGCCTATTTTTGCTTTTCTGCCTTTGCTTTTTGTATCTAACCAAGAAATCATTGCCAAATCCAATGACATGAAGTTCTCCCCTATGTGTTCTTCTAGGATTTTTATGGCTTCAGGTTTGACATTTAAGTCTTCAATCCAATTTGAATTAATTGTTTTGTGTCTTGCATTAAGGTAAAAAGTCCAATTTCATTCTTTTGCATGTAGATATCCAATTTTTCTGATACCATTTGTTGAAGAGACTATCCTTTCCCCATGTGTAGTCTTTACATCCTTGTCAAAGATCAGTTGCCCATATAATTACAAGAGTTTCATCAAAAGGTTGGTGAAGCTTGGGGGGCTCAACAAGGGCTGAGCCACACATGTAGTTTACCTGTTGGGGCTAAACGGCACTTCCCCCAAACATGAATAGAATGATTGCTTGCTGCCAGACAGCTCAGGGCATTTTATTGCCTCCTGTTGGCCAAACACCTGAACAGCTGTAGGCTATGCCCCAATCTGACAATGCTTCTGTAAACCCTACCCTTTGAAGTGTATTATTTCCACCTTGCCTTAGAACAAATTGTGTTAATAAAAGCAAGGGTCCTAGACAAGGGGGTAGTCTTCAGTTCCTTTAGCTGAAACTCCTCTGACCCCCAATGCCTTTCAAAATTATCTTTCATCCTTGGACTCCTTCTTAATCATCTACGCACAGCCTTTCTCCAGATTGCAGTACCCCTTGTTAATGCTGGGACAAGAACCCCGGCAACTAATTTGATGACACTGTAATAGAATTTAGGCAGTCTTTCTCCACAGCCTGCACTTGAATTACCATGCTCTGCACTTAATCTCTCTGTAGCTCCATTTCTTTACCTATAAAATGCTGTGTGTGTCTGTGTGTGTGTGTATGTGAGAGAGAGAGAGAAAGAGAGAGAGAGAGAGAGAGAGAGAGAGAGAGAATATGTGGTTTGCATTAGTACCTCAAAGCATTTACGAGTAGGCAAACACAGGTATACAGTAAATGTTGGAGCTTAGTTGTTTGGTTTAATAAAAGAAGTGTTATTCCTTTAGGTAGATGCAGATATTTGAGGCCCAGATCAACTGTTTATATAAATTATTAGCTTAGGCAAACCTGTGAGACTCTCTTTCATAATTCATACAATGACAATATTGTTACCTACATCATAGAGTTGTTTTTATGAAATAATGTATGTGGAAGTACTTAGTAAGAAATCACAATTTCATCAACAATTTTAATCCTTCTTTAGGGATAATTTTTGACACTTACTGTATATAAGTAAAATAGCTCTCATGATTAATATTTTTAGAGGGGGTATAAATATTGACATTTTAAAGACTAATACTAGACAAGAAAAATAACTTAGACAGGTAGATAAACCATTTAGCATGATTTGTTATATTGTAGTTTACCATGCCATTTCTTTCTACTTAGAAAAATTACTCCAAAATGAAAATATATTATTGAAACCAAAAGTAGATTATTAAAAAGAATAAAACAAGACTAATATATAGTGCCATGGGTGACACAATTTTCTGAAATATTAACTATAATACTATCAAATGTATTGATTTATAATCCGTAATGCAGTTACATAGGTAACAACCCATATCTTTGGAAATTGAGTTTTGCTGGCAAATAAAATAATAATTTAGAGAATAAAAATTTGATGATGTTGTACAGATTAGATTGAACTTTTCATGTACTTTAAAATATATAAAAGGATTAGAAAAACAATATATTTATATGGCAAACTTCAGAATACAAGGCATATAATGCCCAAGAGACTAGGGATTTGATTTATTCAACATTAAAAATGCCACTAAAGAAATCTTAACCAAGATATTTCAGTTTTTTAAGAATTGTAACAATAAAAGTAAAATGTTTGAGCTTGTTGTGTAGAACATATTTTAGTTTTACACAGAATTATGTAAGGTTAGAAGTGTTTTTTGTGTTTTTTTTGGGGGGGAAATAGAAGTATGTATCAATGTTATAAGTCTGTTTTTCTCTGGAGAACTCCATTTACTTGAATCAGTCTGTCTCAACACATTCAACTATGCATGCCTTCAAATCACCTGAAATATTCTGGGTGTATTTAGTGGCAATCAGAGTAAAGGTTGCTTTTATTTGTTTTTATTTTTTTATTTTTTGCACTGCATATTTTAATGATTGAATGCGTGATGGGAATTTCCACTTGTATTACTACATATGGGTAAGTCAGAAAAAATAATATACCTTAAGACAGGTAAGAATTTTATATTCCAAGTTCTGCACATTCAGTAAAACTCATTACACTAACCTATTGACTCAGACTGAATGATGAAATTTGTGGTGGAATGCACACTGCTTGTTTATATCTAGGTTAAAGTTTAACACCTTATAACCTGAAATTTATTTTAACCCAGAAAATAATAGCAAAAATGTCTTGATCAATTTATCTTACTCCTGATAAATAATAGTTATGTTGTTCTTGAATCATAGAGACAAGTCAGCTGATTTTTCAGAAGTTATAAAAAAAACCCACAAAATTTTGAAGGATGTTTAGGGCATAGCACTACTAGAAATCCATTGTAAGGTTATGGTTTTATATATCTCTTAAATTTGAATACAAAAGACTTTGAAAATAAATGTATGTATTTTATTAAAGCACAAATTCACCAATAAACACACCCCAGTGAAGAAGCTAGAGCTTTGGTTTCAATGTAAGTGATTGTTATAGGTCATGAGAATTTTGTTTGGGTCAAGCCATGCAGGTCTCCTTAAATGTCATCCTTTCCATTATTCATTTAAAAAAATCAACAACCATCAACCAAACCCTAATTCATCTTTGGACATAATATCTAGTTCTCATCTAAACAGTTTCTGGTAGTTGTTGCATTTGTAAATATGTCTGATTTATTTTTTTACAAAGGCCCTGTGCACAAAATTTGTACATGGGGGGGGGGGGAGGGGGTGTCCGTCATCCCAGCCTGCACCCTCTCCAATCTGGGACCCTTCGGGGGATGTCTGACTGCCAGTTTAGGCCAGATCTCACAATCCGGGACTGCTGACTCCCAACCTCACACCTGCCTGCCTGCCTGATTGCCCCTAATCGCTTCTGTTTCCAGCCTAATCACCCCCTAACCACTACCCTGCCAGCCTGATCGACACCTAACTGCTCCCCTGCCAGCCCTGCAGGCCTGGTCCCCCCCAACTGCCCTCCCCTGCCGGCCTTGTCACCCACAACTTCCCTCCCCTACCGGCCATCTTGTGGTAGCCATCTTGTGACCACATGGGGGCAGCCATCTTGTGCGAGGGCATGATGGTCAATTTGCATATTACCTCTTTATTATATAGGATTCCTTCTCATAAATGAAGTAGATTTTCAGTTCACACAGTTTAAACACTTTATTCAACAGTGTATTATAGGCCATGGTCATGTTCTCTGTTTAGACAATTGGTTCCACTTAAGAAAAAAATAAATAAAACTATGATCTGGGAGAGTCATTTTGGGAAGTCATTATTAGCTATTAATTATTTTGTAGGAATTAACTTCTCAGATTACTCATCAAGGCAACATTGTATCCTGGATAGTCTTTAGAAGCAAATGAGACTGACTTTGTAGTCAATATGGCAAACACCAGCTTTGTGGTTGTAGCTAGTCATTTGACCAAGGAGTCTTAAACTCAACATATATAATAAGAGAGAAAATTGTACCTACATTACAGGATTATATTAAGTATTGGTGATAGATATATATACTAATATGTTTGATGCTCAATAAATGATAGCTCTAAACAAATATTCACTTAGATTTTTCCCTGTTTACTAAAATTCAAGAGAAGCCCTGGAAATAATATAAAGGTTTGGGCAAAAGTAATAAAATGGACTTTGTTGGAGGAAAAAAGGTGACTTCTACCAGTCTTCTTTCCAAGGAAGAGGAGGATGAGAAAGACAAACCACATTAAAATCAAATTAAAAAAAAGGTGGCATATTTAAGTTTCATCATAGTCAGACTCAGCACAAAGATACCTAAGTGAATTGCGCTAAAAATTTTAATGCATATGCCCATCTGGGTACCTGCTGAAATTTATAAAATCAAAGATTCCAAAGTCTGCCTAACCACAAAGCAAAAAACAAACAAGCAAACAAAAAACGAGTGGAATCAAATTGATGGGAATGAGTGAAAGTGCAGGTGACCTTGTTGCTGCATGCGTTATATTGCAGTACAGTGTCAAGACTTACATAAAATGTCTCTCAGAATGTTTGTTCTAGTAGGCACATTCATATTCAACTTCATTATCATATTACAAATCTGCTCATATAAATACCATATAAAATTGCAAAGTTTAGCAAAGTAATACAGTGTGACTGTTCAAATTCAAATAAGAACACCTCATAGGCAGCCTATTTAAGACCTTTAATTATTTAGGCATCTATAACCAAACTTTTGTCCATTAAGTAGAGTCATTATGGAAAATTATATACCTCATTTTACACTAAAATGCAGAAAATAGAACATTATGTTGTTCATGAAATATATCAATAATTCTGTTTATAATATCCTTTTTCTATTATAATATAATAAAGCAAATTTAGTGATAATTTTTAAATATATCATGGTTAATGTGTACATAGTTACAATGGAATTCTTAATCTTCTTCAGAAATATTAACATTAAAAAACAGACTCTATTTACATGTATATTTAACACATACTTAAATCATAACCTAATAATTTTTGGTCATCCAGACATGTTTAGAACAAGGTAAAATTGTCCCAGATAACCATATTATTTTTCTATTTGTTCTATCAACATTTATAAGACATTAACCATATGCCAAGAAACAAAATAAGCAATACATTATTATTTAACTCTTAACTGCCTATGATGCAGATGTTATTATAATTATCACTATATAGGTATGGAAAATAAAGCTGGGACAAGTCAAATGACTCACCAATCCTATATAATAAAAGAGTAATATGCAAATTGACAGTACCTCTGATACACCCACAAGTCAAGCCCACCAGCCAATAAAAAGCAAGTATGCAAATTAACCCAACCAAGATGGCTGAGGCCATGGTGTGAGCAAGAGGCTTGGGTTTCCCCGGTAATGGAGGAAGCCAAGCTTTCCTCATACCCTGGCTGGCCTTGGCCTCCACTGAAGGCTACAAAGTTTCAATTATAGAAGAGAAATAAATCCCAGATACCAGGGCCTCCGCTTGGTTTGCTGGGGGCGTGGCCAGCCTGAAAACCACCACAGGCCCTTCGCCCAGGCCGCCCCACACCCAAGGGAACCCCCACCCTGATCTGGGACACCCTTCAGGGCAAACCAGCTGGCCCCCACCCATGCACCAGGCCTCTATCCTATCTAATAAAAGAGTAATATCCAGATTGACCATCACTCCAACACACAAGATGGCTGCCCCCATGTGGTCAAAGATGGCTGCCCCCACTGGACACAAGATGGCCACCACAAGATGGCCAGCAGGGGAGGGCATTTGGGAGGGACCAGGCCTGCAAAGGAGGGCAGTTGTGGTCGATCAGGACAGGAGGGGAGGGCAGTTGGGAGGGACCAGGCTTGAAAGGGAGGGCAGTTGGGGGCAATCAAGCTTGCAGGGGAGGGCAGTTAGGGGTGAGCAGGCTGGCAGAGGAGGGAATTTGGGGGGGACCGGGCCTGCAGGGAAGAGCAGTTCAGGGGGACCAGGCCTGCAGGGGAGGGCAGTTAGGAGTGAACAGGCCTGCCAGGGAGGGCAGTTAGGGGCAAACAGGCTGGCAGGGAGCAGTTAGGCATCAATCAGGCTGGCAGGGGAGTGGTTAGGGGGTGATCAGGCTGGCAGGCAGAAGCAGTTAGGGGCAATCAGGAAGGCAGGCAGGCGAGCAGTTGGGAGCCAGCAGTCCTGGATTGTGAGAGGGATGTCCGACTGCCCGTTTAGGCCCGATCCCAATAGGGCAGTTGGACATCCCTGGAGGGGTCCCATATTGGAGAGGGTGCAGGCTTGGCTGAAGGACACACCCCCCCCATGCACGAATTTAATGCACCGGGCCTCTAGTACATTCATAAAATACTAGTGTGATAATTTAGGATAGGTAAAATGAACATAGATTAATTGCTTTCAAGAAATAGTCAAAATGTGATTTTTATCTTTTATATTTTTATAACAATGAAAAATACTTTAAATCAAATCATAGTTTATTTTATTATGAACAAAATAAAATATCAAGCCCTCACCGGTTTGGCTCAGTGTATAGAGCATTGACCTGTGGACTGGAGGGTCCCAGGTTCAATTCCGGTCAGGGGCATGTACCTTGGTTATGGGCACATTCCCAGTAGGGAGTATGCAGGAGTCAACTGATTGATGTTTCTAACTCTCTATCCCTCTCCCTTCCTCTCTATAAAAAAAATCAATAAAATATATTTAAAAAAATCAAAATATAATCCCCCCAAAATCCAAACAAATGATCATCAAATACTCAATGTACTTTAAAATAATAGTTACTTGGCTAAGCATCAATGTAAATTTTGAATCTCATATATTTATGAATTAAGAATTACTCATTAGGCCATACCTGTTTTTCACTATTATGACAAATTTTAAAAAATCAACTATATTTTTACCTGTATTTTTATTATAGAACTAGAGGCCCAGTGCAATGATTTGTGCACAGGTGGAGTCCCTTGGCTTGGCCTGCACCCTCACACAATCCAGGACCCCTTGGGGGATGTTGGAGGCCCAGTGCACAGATTTGGCCTGATCCCTGTAGGCCTGTCCAATGTACCCTACTGTTGCATGAATCTGTGCACCGGGCCTCTAGTATGCCTATAAGATCTTTGGTTAATCTCTTCCTGCCCTCCCCCTTCCTCCCTTCCCTCTGAGATTCATCAGTCTGTTCCATGTTTCCATGCCTGTGTGTTGAGCATCTGCCTCCTGGTGGTCAGTGCGCGTCATAGCTGCCAGTCGAACAGTCGAACGGTCAAATGGTCGCTTAGGCTTTTATATATATAGATATTGAACATTAACTTTTTATTAACTATTAAAATTTCTAGAAATACCTGATTATCTAGTAATAAGGGCTGGAAAATTCATGCATTAGATCAACACAAAAAATCAATTATTAAAGCAAGAGTGATATAAACTTTTGAACTATAAAGGATTTAGCCATCACTTAATGCATACCATTGTTACTCTAAAGAATTATATTCTGCATTCATTTCAAGCTCATTATTGGCAAAATTAGTGACTTTAAAATACTTATTTTGCAGTTTTTTTTGTATTATAGGATGCATATATGCCATTTAGCACAGTTCAAAGTAATACTAATTTCTCTAGAAATAGTTATTTTTATTGCTTATTTAATTTAGCTCATTTGTAAGTTACAATTTATGACCTGTGCAATAAATACAAAATATAGAGCTTTTCAGTTAAAACAAAGGCATGTATATAAAATAAACTTTCTAATTAAATATAATCTTATCTCAGTTAAAAAGGTATAGAAGTTATTCTTTTGAAAGTACTATATATTTTAAATTACTAATTTAAAATAATTATATTATATAAGATATTGAATTGTATAGATATAGACAGTTATGTAGACATATTGTGTTAATCTTTATAGACCAATGGTTGATATTATATAACAAAAACCCAGACACACCAAAATCTGCCAAGCATACATGATCTGTGTATTATTATCTGTTGCTGGTTTTTTTTTTTTTTTGTCTTTCTAGCTATAGCCAATTTCTGTATTTTGTCCACAAAATCCATCTTCTTCAAATATCCAAAAAGAATCACACCAACTTTCTTCCTTTAATTTTTATCATATATTTTTCTTTTGTTACACCGTCTTTTGAGATTATTTCTACCTTTAGCTATACACAAAATTTTTTATTCTTATTTAGAGCAAAATTCCATAAAGACCTATTCATGGTCATTAGCATATCACTGAATATGCTTTTGTTAAATTCACAATGGCTTTCATGTTGATAAATTCAGTGACTAATTCCCAATCCTCCTCTCACTTGATTAATTAATATCATTTATTAGATTATTCCCCACATATTAAACACTTCACTTGGATTGTAGGACACTAGATTCTCCCTAATGGATTGTTGTTATTTTTTAATCTAATAACACTTCATTTCTTATCTGTTTAATTTTAAATGCTAGAGAGTACTATCTAAATTGTTTGACCTGTTCTCTGTTCTACCTATATTTGTTCTCTTCGTTATCCCATCTAGTACTGAGGCTTAAAGCAATTTATTTCTCACTTGAGGCCCAGTGTACAAAATAAGTGCATGGGTATGATACCTAGGCCTGGCCAGCGATCAAGGCTGATTGGGGTCTTCTGGCTGCTGGCCAGGGACTTCCTTTGTTCTGCGCTACCCCCTGGTGGTCAGCACACATCATAGCAAGCGGTCAAACTCCCAGTCTCCAGTTGAACTCTTGAGGGGTCACTTTGCATATTAGCCATATATATACATATATATATATATATATATATATATATATATATATATATATATATACATATATATATATATACACACACACACACACACACACACACACACACACACACTAGTGGCCTGGTGCACGAAATTCGTGCACGGGGGGAAGATGTGTCCCTCAGCCCAGACTGCACCCTCTCCAATCTGGGATTCCTTGAGGGATGTCCGACTGCCTGTTTAGGCCCGATGGGGTCGGGCCTAAATGAGCAGTCGGACATCCCTCTCACAATATGGGACCACTGGCTCCCAATTGCTCGCTTGCCTGCCTGCCTGTTTGCCCCTAACTGCTTCTCCCTGCCAGCCTGATCACCCCCTAACCACTCCCCTGCCAGCCTGATTGACGCCTAACTGCTCCGCTGCCAGCCCAATTCCCCCTAACTGCCCTCCCCTGCTGACCTGATCACTCTTAACTGCCTTCCCTGGCCAGCCTGGTTGCCCCTAACTGCCCTCCCCTGCTGGCCTGATTGCCCCCAACTGCCCTCCCCTGCAGGCCTGGTCTCCCCCAACTGCCCTCCCCTGCAGGCCTGGTCCCTCCCAACTGCCCTCGTTTGCTGGCCTGGTCACCCCTAACTGCCCTCCCCTGCTGGCCTGATTGCCCCCAACTGCCCTCCCCTGCTGGCCATCTTGTGGTGGCCATCTTGTGTCCATATGGGGGCAGCCATCTTTGACCACATGGGGCAGCCATCTTGTGTGTTGGAGTGATGGTCAATTTGCATATTACTCTTTTATTAGATAGGATAGAGGCCCAGTGCGCAAAATTTGTGCACTTGGGGAGGGGGGTGGTGGTTTCCCCCTGGCCTGTGCCCACTCACAGTCCGGGAGCCCCGTGATCGATCGCCCCAAATAGGTAGGCCCTGCCCACCCATCAGGGGCTCCTCAATGGATTGCCTCAAAGAGGTAGGCCAGAGCTGGGAGTCCTGCCTCTGCGGTGGGTGCACAGGGCCACAGGAAGCCCGGCAAAAGCTGTGCAGAGCAGCCGCCAGGGCCCCGCTGCCACAGCACTCACGAAGGGCCACAGGAAGCCCACCTCCACTGTGCGCACACTCATCTTGAGATGGCCTGAGGGCATTATGCGTAAGGGCGTGGTGACTACTTAACCTTTTATTAGTAAGGATAGACTAGAGGCCTGGTGCACAAAATTTGTACATGTTGGGGGGTGTCCTTCAGCCCGGCCTGCACCCTCTCCAATCCGGGACCCACAGGGATCAGGCCTAAATTGGCAGTCAGACATCCATCTCACAAACTGGGACTGCTGGCTCCTAACTACTTGCCTGCCTGCCTGCCAGCCTGATTGCCCCTAACGGTTTCTGCCTGCCAGCCTGATTGCCCTAACCACTCCCCTGCTGGCCTGATTGACACTTATCTGCTCCCCTGCTGGCCTGATCACTCCCAACTGCCCTCCCCTGCTGCAACTCGCCTCCTCTGCTAGGCCTTGCCTCTGCTGTGCATGCAGCCATCTTGTGATGGCCATCTTGTGACGGCCATATTGTGATGGCATTAGGGTGTGATGCATGAGGGCGTGACAACCACCTAGGCTGTTATTAGTATAGATAGTTTTAACAATATCTTTTTTATCACTAAAGATTTTAATTGAAAATGATCAATAAACATTAGGAATCATGTAAGGCTTTCACTACTTTAACAGACACTCAGAATAATTTATGATTTGTTATAAGTATGAGAACAAAAAAAAAAGAGTATTAAACACTGATTACTGTAGGGGAGCAGAATCTGCCACCACTAAATGTGCACTTTGGCAGGTGGATTATTTTGAGCACAAGAAAATCAAAACCCTGAAGACTCCAGAAGAATCTTTAGCTCTCTCTTAGCTGCCAAAAATAATTTAGATCAGGGGTTGGCCCAGAAAAAAAAACTGTTACCAGAGATAACTTTTTGTTTGAAAGACTTAACTGATGGCAGGGTAAATGCCTGATTAGGAAACATTTGCTTTTCCTGTCTTCCTATAAAATGCCCTCTCCCCTTTGAAGCCTCAGGCCCCTATCTGATTCCTTAACTTGGGGTGACATAATAGTCTCAATCGCCTGGCTGCCTTTGGTTTTCATATTTCTATGGGGCTCCCATACATATATAATTAAAATTTTGTTTTTCTCCTATTAACCTGTTATGTCAATTTAATTATAAGACCAGCCACAGAACTTAGGAGAGTAGAAGGATATTTTTTTCCTTCCCAACATTCTCAATTATTTGAAAGGATTAGTGTTTTCTTTGGCATAGAAACTTGCTAAGAAACTCAAGATAAACTGATAGATTTTTAAAATGGTAATTGATATTTTAAAAACACACAATGTTACAGGTTTAAAAATGAAGGCTTGGCAAATTAAAAAAAAAATGACAAAATAGCTCCTCTCTAATGCCATCTTTCAAATAGCTGAATAAGTAATGCACATTTTTAAATGAGAATTGCTGATGTAGTGACAAAATAGTTTCTACTAAAATGAACTATTTATTTACTCTATTCAAGATAGAACTTAATTCATTGCAAAGCATTTTGAAGCTACTTCAGGATGCAAGTCCATGACAGCTGCAAGAATTTTATGTGTATACAAATGCTTAATTTAAGAAGAAATCACCTACATGCACAAAGTCTTGCCTTCATTTATTTGGTATTATTAAGGCATAGTAAATATGGGCTTGACTTGGATTTATTTGAACTATTGAATCATTGCCAATTCTATAGTCATTTAATGAATTAATGGATTCTTTTTTTTTAAATATATTTTATTGATATTTTACAGAGAGGAAGGGAGAGGGAATAGAGAGCTAGAAACATCAATGAGAGAGAAACATCGATCAGCTGCCTCCTGCACACCTCCCACTGGGGATGTGCCCGCATCCAAGGTACATGCCCTTGACCAGAATCGAACCCGGGACCCTTCAGTCCGCAGGCCGACGCTCTATCCACTGAGCCAAACCGGTTTCGGCAATTAATGGATTCTTATATTGAGGTCTTCTTAATAGGTATTTTTATATTTAATTTATTGGGGTGACATTGGTTAATACACTTATATAGGTTTTAAGTGTATGATTTTTATAATACATCATCTGTATATTGCATTGTGTGCCCACCCACAAAGTCAAATCTTCTTCTATCACCATATATGGTTTACTATTTTCCCACCCCCATTCCCTCCGGTAACCACCATATTGCTAGACTACTGTTTGTCTCCATGTACAAAAATTAACTCAAAATGGATCAAAGACCTAAATATAGACCTGAAACAACAAGTTATATAGAAGACAACTTAGGTACTAAACTTATGGACCACAGTCTTATGGAGGAATTCATGAATTTGACCCCAAAAGCAAGGGATGTAAAGGCAAAAATAAATGAATTGTACTATATTAAACTAAAAAGCTTCTTCTGCACAGCAAAAGAAACCACCAACAAAACAAAAAGGCAACCAACAGAATGGATGAAGAGATTTGCAAGCAAGAGCTCCAACAAGGGGTTAAAATCCAAAATATATAAAGAACTCATACAACTCAATATCAAAGAAACAAACAATCCAATTAAAATGGGCAAAGGACCTAAACAGACACTTATCCCCATAGGTGAATATTATGGCACAACTTTATTTACTTCTCCTAAGCAAAAGGATAAGAAACAACTAAAGAATTGCTGGTTATCAAGGATGGGAATTTTGATAAAAACATTAAGATCTATTTTCAAAAGTCTAACAAGTCATACATACTTTATAGAAGATGAAGGCCTTGATCTGAATCCCAGGTTTGTCATTCCACATGTGTGTGATCTTAAACAAATCATTTATCATGTCTGTGTGTCAGGTTTCTCCTCTGAATAATAAGAATAACAAAGAGTCTTCTTATAGATAAGGCAGCAACAATTCAATAAAAAGAGCAAAGTATTTATAGTAATATGCATTATTGTAGTAATAAAAGAAGGTACTTAGAAATATATAAGACCATTGGATAAATTATTTATGAAATAAGGACATAAATAAGAAGTTCAAAGTAGTGGTCCATGTGACCCTGGTTTAGATGGTTATAGGTATCACTGAGAATTTAAAGGATAGTTTTAGAGATTAAGAGAGCACAATATGTTTTCTTTTAGGGGGGCTTACAGCCTTTTGGCTATGTCTAGATAATGTCAGGCACCAAAATGAAAATAAATAAAAAAATGGCTTTTTTCCCCCTTCCTAGTTTGGGGGATTTTAAGGATTCCTCAGATTTCAGTTGCTTCTTCAACTGGTGCTGGTCAACCATTTCAAGTAAATTTTTCATTCAGACTGGTTGATTTTCTGGCCCATTAAGACAGCTGATTCAATTCAACTGAGTTTATATAGCTTCATCCCCCATGCATGTTGATTGTCTTGCCAAGTGGCATCAGGCCACAGTTACACATAATCATTCATGTAACTCTCTTATCTCCATTTGATATGTCCTTGGCATTTAATATAGGGTTATGGGTGATATTGCTGTTGGGCCTAAAGTCTTTGGAATTGCATCATTGATTCAGATGTTGAAAATGATAGTTAGAAAACCAACGACTTAATGTTTTGCTTTCACAAAGGCAAATCTCTGTTAATGGAGAGCTAGCTTGAGTTTCACTCCCAGGCTCTGTTTCAAGGAAGTTAAGGTACACCATTTGCTTCAAAAGTGCTTTGGATTCTGGAAAAGTAATCTTTTTATAAACTTAATGAATTTAAGAAAATAGAGGTCTTTAGGTCAATAGACTTATATGGGATGGATAATTTAGTGATTTATTGATCTCAACAAGTATGTCAAGAAACATCTGATTAGGGCAAAACTATCTACAGGTATTTATTATGTTTGTATATTTTTATAGATCATAATGAGTTTGATCATAGTAAGGAGTGAATATGTTGGGGAGCTAGTTGCATATATGAGTTTGGATTTTGAAAAAGAATCAAGACTTTAGTTACAAATTTGCAAATTGGGTATTTTAAGCCAGGGGGTTGAATACCATTACAGAGAGAAAGAGAGAGAATAGAGAATCTATACTGATAAAAGGGTAATATGCTAATTAGGGAAAATGTCTTCCAGACGTCCATCCAGACATCCATCGGACAAAGCATGGCCGGCACCATGCGGGAGAGGTGGGCTGGTCTGGCACCACACTGGAGGGGTGGGCCAGTCCAGCGCTCAGGTGGGAGGGGCGGGCCGGGCTGGCGCCACCAGTCCAGCATCATGGCCCCTTTTACAGAGGCTGCGAGAAGGCAGCACCGCGCCCCCTTCTGCAAAGATGGCATGGGACAGGCTGTGGTACAGCCCAGTCCCAGTGCTGCCCCTTCCACAGAGGCAGCCACAGAGGCAGCAACATGGGACCGGTCCAGGTGCCACACCTCCACAGAGGCTGAACTGGGTGCAACCTGCTGCGCCTCAACCTCCCACAGCCCCTACCCCAGCCTGCCTGGCCCCAGATTGCCCCCCACCAACCAGTGGGTGGGGGGCGGGGCCATCACTAAAAATCAAGGGCCAAGGGCCAGCAGCTGTGGCAGCCAGCAGTGGCAGCAGCAGTGGGGTGATGGGGGCAGAGCCTTTCCCTGATCATCCTGGTCGCCTCCTGCAGAGGAGGACATCCCCTGTGGGCTCCTGGACTGTGAGACCAGGCAGGCCGGGTTAAGAGACCCCATTCCCCCATGCACGAATTTTGTGCACTGGGCTTTAGTAAGTATATAAGGAACTAGTGGCCTGGTGCATGAAATTCATGCACATTAAAAGGGGATTAATTAGAGGAGAGATTGTAATATTACTATTTGCCCTTTCTCTATAATAGAAGTGTCAGAGATGAAAGAAAATTAGTAAAATGTATATGAAAATCTTCCTCCTGTCAGAATCTGGGGCATGCTGTAGGACCCAGAGTTAAGTCCCTGCCCACCCATAGCACCTCAAAATCATACGAGATCCAGACCTGGGCTCGCCCCACCCTTGTCAAGCCCTACCCGGCAGGGGCACAGCCTCAGTTACCCTGGCCTGGTGCTGGGAGGGGGTGTGTAGCCTCAGGGCCCCCGTCAAGCCCCGCAGGGTGGGGGGCACAGCCTCAGATCCCCTGGTCTGGCACCAGGTAGGGGACATGGCCTGAGATACCCTGTCAAACCCTGCCAGGCAGGGGGCATGGCCTGAGGTTCCCCAGCCCAGGCTGGGGTGGGGGGCGCACCTTGAGGTCCCCTGTCAAGCCCCACTGGGTGGGGGTGCAGCCTCAGGTCTCCTGCCCCGGTCCAGTGCCATGCAGCCTCAGGTCTCTGCTGATTGCTTGTTAAGGCTTGTTACAGGAACTCGGCCTTCACTGTGGGCGCAGCCATCTTATGTTACGGAAACCTGGCCTCTGCTATGGGTGCTGCCATCTTTGTGATGGTGTGACGGTCAATTTGCATATTCCCTCTTTATTAGTTAGGATGATAGCCAAGGATCTGACCCAGAAATTGTCCAAAGTTTAAGATTTGACAGAGGAGGCGGTAATAAAGAGATTAAAAAGAAGGAACCATAGAGATAGTATAGGTTGTTGTATGGAGGTCAAGAAAAGAAAATGCTGAGATAAATGGGGAGGGGTCAAATACGTAAAGGAAGGAGTCAAATACTTAAAATGTTTTTAAAAAGTACTTGAGATAATGGAAGATAAACAATTTTAAATTATTCAATATAAATTAATTGGTGAACTAACCCACATGTTATCAATATGGTGGTAATAATGACAGCTTTTATTTTGACTGTGATGAAGATAGAAGAGGATGTTTCTGATGGATGTTTTATATAAAAAATATAGACAAAAATGAATGAGAAAGAATTTAAAATACTTTAAAATGTTATGAGATATAATTCTTATTAAGATAAAGTTTAATTGAAAGATTTTTATGAGGAATTATAATTTATTTGTAATTACTCCATTCTTAGTTATTATTGATGAATATTTTGCTATGCATATGGTTATTAGTCTGAGCTCTACAAGGAGTAAGAAAAAAATAAATACAAAAAACCCTCAGTAGGAATATATTTGGGACAAGAAACATGTCAAGGGTGGGTCAATGAAGTTTACAACTATGATGTGTGTAACATAAAATCTTTGTCTCTCACACAACATGTTGTAAAATGTACTTTTCTCATAATGAAATAAAGAGTAAATTTTCTTTTGGTGGAATGACAGCCATCCACCTTATTTGCCTTCAGATCTATATTTTGCCCTTGTTTTCCACTGCATGGTATCAGAGCTGATCCCTTGCAAGCTTCCTTCCATTGGCCATTTTAAGCAGCAATGCCTGCTTTAGTAAATGGGAAGCCCTGACAGAAATGAAAAAAGGAGGCAGGATATGCTAGTATATTCCTGATTCACCACCCTCATTCTTGGGTGTGCTCAGCAGTGGTTGAATCTCCTCCATTGGCTTGACTCTGACCAGGTAGACTCCCCAAGGTTCCAAATTGGGGGTGCTGAGATCTGGTAATACTGCCTCCTTTCTTTGTTTTTCTAGCCTAAGAGTGGTAGCACCCCTATGCATTCCTCTTTGGGTTCTCAACTTTTTCAGCAACTATGTAACAAATTCATTGAATTAAATTCCTTTTGATTGAAGTAGTTAGAATGATTTGTTTTTATCTGCTTGGACTATCAATCTATCTATCTATCCTCATATAATTTAATATATATATATATTATCTGTACTTACAATATATACTATTATTAATGCAAGAGGATAACTGTTATTGTTAATAAAGAAGAGTTTTCCTACAATATTTGCATAACTATGGTTTACCAAATATTAATCAAGTAAGTCTTCACTTGTCATTGCTTGTTTATTGAAAACTACAACTTTAAGCAAAACAACATATAATGAAACTAATTTTACCATACACTAATTAGTATTAAGAATAAATAAGTTACTACAGCATATTTCTGCTCACAAAACCATCACCAAATTTCTAAATAAAGGCCCAAAACATTTCCAATATTAAACATTTCCATAATGTGAGCTACACATATGTTTAAGAAAGAATAATAAAGATAAGTGAAATAATGATTTTACAGCCTGCTTATTCCAGTTCAGGGTCACCAGTGGCCAGAGCCTATCCTGGCTGCTCAGGGCACAAGGCAGGACCCACCCTGGACAGGATGCCCTTCCATCAAAGGGCACAATCACACCCACAACCCACACCCACACTCACTCAGACTGAGACAATGTGGACACGCACATCTTTGAGATATGGAAGGATTCTGAAGTTCCTGGAGAAAACCCACAGACAATGGTCCCAGAGGAAAATCTTTTTTTTTTTCTTCTCATTAACATTATAATAATTTTAGAGGCTCAGTGCATGAAATTTGTGCACGGGGGATAGGGGAGCGGTCCCTCAGCCTGGCCTGCAAGGATGCCAGCGTCCTGTGCCCTGGCCGGCCTCTGGACAGAGGCCCGCTCACCTGCCCTCCCTCCCTCCATGGGCTGGGGCACGTGGGATGCTGGGGCCCATTGCGAGGGTGACACCGCCAGTGTCCAGCACCCCGGCCACTATGGGCACCATCTTTGTGATGGAGTGACAGTTAATTTGCATATTACTCTTTATTTGATAGGATGATGTTAAACAAAGCAAAGTTATTTGAGAACCTGTTGTGTATTTAAATCAGAACTTGCAAGCTTTTGTCTTCTCACTGATTTTTAATACTACTGATGGTCCCTATTATGATGGATTAAATTATGATTTTTCAACTTTATAATAGTGCAGTGATACACATTCAGCAGAAGCTGTACTTCGAATTTTGAATTTTTATCTTTTCCTGGAGTTAGCATTATGTAGTACAATACTCTTTTGTGATGCTGGGCAGCAACAAGGAGATGATTTTGTCCAACTATAGGCTAATATGAGTCTTCTGAGGATGTTTCATTATATTCTGTGACATCTGAACCTGGTGTGTCTAGTATAGTTGCAAATGTTATTCATAGTCACATAAATATCTAATCCCTGTGAATCTTGCTGAGCTATTTGCCTCAATTATTTACTCCACGAGTGAATTAGAGATTGATTTTGAATCTTATTAAGGCATCTCTGTTAAAATGTAGATTTTAGTTCCCCTAGTGCCACCTTACTTTAGTACTTATTGAAAAGGAATGTCCAAAAGAGATTTTTGCTGAGCCCCACATTATTTTGAGGCTATCTCTATTTTGCTGCCATTGTATTTCTAAACAAACACACAAACTATTTGTCCACTTTTAATTTAACAATTTAACACATTATCAATTCTCCTTTAGTGTTTTCTGATAAAGTACCTAAAATAAATAAAGCCAAAGTATGAGAATTCCATTGATCTATGTAATTGCATGTTAATAGTTTTCATATTATTTCACATACTCAAATTAATGTCTACAAGTGTTCTATTGGCTACTCTCAATCCTCTTGCACAATGAGCAGCTTTCTCATCAAACTATCCATAGCGACTTCTAAATGCTTTCCCTCAGAGGTTCAGGTTAATTCAGAACCCATCAGTGTGCAAGGAAAGTTTAAATTATTTTTCCCAATATGCATTACCTTGCTCTTATCTGCACTAAATTTAATCTGTCATCACATTGCCCTATCACCCAGTTTAATTAGATCCTTCTGGATTTCCTCATAATCTTGCATGTTTTCACTAACCTAAATAATTTTGGGTGATCAGCAGAAATTTAACACCTCACTATCTACTACCATCCTCCAGATCACTCATATAGTTTAACAGCCCTTGCCTGCTCTCAGCATTTTGAGCACCCTGCTATGAAGTTGCTTCCTCTGGAGCAACAGTCACTCTTTATTTCAAATAGTTTAATCTATATTTATCCATAAGGAAGCATACTCTTCTAATTCGACCAGCTTTATGTGAGCTGTCAATACATTTGTAGAGGATTTCAAACTTTAAAAGGCATTTCCACAAGTATGCGTTGACATTTTCACCATTTCAGAATATTGCATAAGTACTTCACTGGGAGGCGATGTATAATTAATAGAAGAGTAAATGAGTTCTGAGATTTCTCCCAAATGCAAGAATATTATGTTTTATAGTGCGATGGGCGAAGGGAGGGAGAAATGAGGACTTATTGAGTAACTGTGGTAGATGCTGCCATATATATTTAGCACTGCCCTGAACACCTCATGTGGACAAACTCAAACACCAAAAACAACTTTGTCACATGATTTCAAAAAGAATAACTGACATTCAGAGACCTAGATTCAAGTGTGACAGAAACAGTTATAAACCTTCCCACTTGGACCATATAGGTTCCCAAGTGGTTTATAAAACATTTACGAAATTTATCTTGTCTTCTTTAATTTTCTTTTACTCCTTTTGAGATGTTTTATAGACTCCATTAATATAACCAAAATTAGTGTGCTCAGTTTTATAATTTACCACATGGCATTATACTGGATTTCTCTGGATATTTATTGCTAGAAGTGTTTGTTGATGGATTTATATTTTCTATGTATCATAAATTGTTACTCAAGTCACTCACTATATTAATAGATATTATATTTTTTTAAATGGATACTTTAAAAACATGTGGCATAAAAGCAAATATATTTAATAATAAAATGTTTATATTTTAAGCTATTAGAACTTTTTTGGTTGGGCAAAACAAACAAACAAACTTGAACTGGCAATGATAGAAACGTTTTTATTGAATTACTCAGATGACAAGGAAGGCTTAATTCAAATGAGGTTATGAGAACCCACCTCCCTCCAACTTTTGGCTCAGCTCTGCTCCACAATGTTGTTTTATCCAGGTGACACATGAGAGCAAAGTGGGTGCAAGATTTAAGCCTGGTGGGAGAGAGCCAGAAATCTTTTCTTTCAATAACCCAAACAAAACCGTCATCGCAATCTATTTTCTCTGGTTGGGTCATGTGCTCATAGCATCTTTCTTTTTCTTTTTTTCAGCTTTGTTATAATTAACAGACAACATTGTGTAAAATTATGGGGTACAATGTAATGATTTGATATACATATATATTGTGAAATTATTACAATAAGATTAGTTAACATATCCAACTCCTCAGATAATTGTGTGTGTGTGTGTGTGTGTATAGTAGTATTAACTATAGTCATGCATAATTTGAGGCAGTCTTTAATCATACCTTAGCTTTGATTGCTGAAATTAGAATCAACTACACAGACCAAGAGGGAGAAAACAGGCATTAGTTTGCTCTGAACTCATACCACGTTCAGGGACAGAGTCGCTGCTACCACAGTGATCATGATAAGTGTAGAAATAGTGTAATAATGTCTCCCAATAGTATCTCTCTGTTTTTGCATGGTTTTCCATTATCACTTGCAGAACTCTTGCATCTTACAAATTCCCCCAACTTAAAGCTTTTTAGTTTTTCTTCTGGGCTCTAAATAATTTTGTTTTTTAAATCCTCACCAGAGGATATGTTTTCTTATTTATTTGAGATAGAGAGAGAGAGGTGAGAGAGAAACACTGATCAGTTGCCTCACATATATGCCTTGACTGGGGATTGAACTCACAACCTAGGTATGTGCCATGATGGGGAATCGAGACTGCAACCTTTTGTGTATGGAAGGACACTCCAACCCATTGAGCCACCCTGCCAGTTGATTATTATTACATAACCAGCACATTTTTATGACACAATATAAAAAGAAACAAGCCAAAATGGAGTCACTGTTGCTAAGCCACTCACCAAAACTTAATAACTAACTTAATTATAGTTTTAACCTCTCCCAGGAATGGGATTTTAAACCAATCAGTTTGGAATTTCCTGATCAGTATTAGTGTGGTAATCTTCATGATAAAACCCTTGCCACCATTCCCCGCAAAGGAAGGTGACCTGAACTAAAAAGGATTCTTTCTTTTCTTTTGCTAATAACTCCCTGTCACACCCTCTGCCTATAAAAACCTTCCAATTTGTTCAATCCCTCTGAGTGACCTTCAAGTTGCTAGATGGGGTGCTGCCCATTCATAGATCCCTTAGTAAAGCCGATTAGATCTTCAAATGTACTTGGTTGAATTTTGTACTTTAACACACTGTAGCTAACATGAACTTTCTGAAATAACAGCTCCCACACAGAGACAAACCTTTAAGGTAGATGGTATTGTCATTACTCAGGTATAAAATTGAGTCTCAGAGTGGATAGATGACTGGATTTAGTCCCCTGGTTTGTATATTCTGCAGCCTAGACTAGAACATAGTTCTTCTAGACTCAAACCCTGTGTTCTTTCCACTACAACATTCTGCCTTCTATGTTCCATATCCACCAGAGCTTTTGTTCTCTCACTTAGAACAGACACTGTCAGCTTTTTGGGTGAAACATTTTTTTCCTCTATTCTTTTAGGTTCTTTGGCTGGTCTACTAATTAAACTAATAAGACAAATTAACGGGAGAAAAACAAACAAAGGATTTAATAACATGCATACCCCCTTTAAAATTGAACAAAGGAAAACTGAGTAACTCCCTTAAATGGTTGAAACACCACCTTAAATACCACCTGCAGCTGAAGACAAAAATGTTGGGCGTTGTGAGTCAATTGTGGGAGGTTATCAGGACAAGTACAGTAAACAAGGATAAGGTGTTATACAGATTTAAGTCTTGCCTTCTCCTTGGGTAAGAGTTTCTAGAAAAAAATAAAAAGAGTTTCTAGAGATTGAGTCATCTTTTTCTTCCTGCTGCATAGAGGAAGACACACTTACAAAAGGAGATTTTCTTGCAAAAGTAAATCTCTTACAAAAGGTTAATTTTTACTCAGTTTTTGGAGCTCCTCCCATGTCTGCTGTTTCTTAAAAATAACCAGCTTTAAAAAATCATTATGCCAAATATATACAGGGTGCCCCCCCAAAAAAAATGTATACATACTGTAACAGCTGATAGCTTTTAAAATAAAATATATTTTAATAAACACTGCTTTTATAATTATTATGTGTGTATACATTTTTGAGATACCTGTATTTTGGGATGGCAAATTCAGACCCTTTACATTTGCTCATTACCAACTTGTCATAGACCACTTAAATCAATTCATGAAGTTGTTCACACAACCCTCATCTGCCTACCAGAATATATAACCACTCCTCTATTATTGAATATAAGCTAATGCCCATTTTTATTTTTTGTTCCTATAAATAACAAAGCCATGAAGGTCTTTGTACATAAATATTTGCTCATATCACCTTAGAAAATATTACTTGAGAAGGAATTGCTGGTGTAGAGTATGAACATTTTAAAGGTTTTTGAAACATAATGCCAAATTGCTTTCTAGAAAGGTTGTATCAATTTATGTTCCTGACAAAAGCGAATGAACATTGCAGTTTTAATTTGCTTTGGGGTGGGGTTGGGACTGGGCATTAACAGTATCACATTTTTACAGGATTTCACTCCCTCACCTCTGTGTCACTCTCATGACTACATGCTTTGTCTAGTTGTTGTTTTTACTTTGTTTGTTTGATAAGAGAAGTGTCAAATCAGGTGCTTCTAATTTAAAACAACAAAGGCTTTTCTCGGTCTCTCATAGATTAGCTAAAAGAAAGGGTAAAATAAAAGGCAGTAGCTGAAATAAAGAATAGAATGAAAGGCAAGATATCAGATTAGCTACAGAAATGAACTTAAAAATGGGATTATCATTAAACTAAACGAAATTTCAAGCTTCTCTTACATTTTGCCCATGAGGCTTCTTTTCTTACTTAACAAAATGCACATGAGAGAGTCCATCAGAGTGGTTCCTGCATTTTTTGAGACTGGGGCTAGGCCTGTAATGCCTGCCATCTTTGAGTTGGCTTTCTGTATCACTGCAGGACTTGCAGGATTGTCTCAGCTAATAACGTCCCTCCAGATCTGGGGGAAAGTGCAGGCCACCATTTGAAATGCATCAGCTTAGCTTAAAAAAGGCTGAGATCCTTGAATTCCCTTCATATTTTTCCTAAATTATCTTCATAATTATTTTAATACACTTAGGATGATCCTCACAATAAGGTCATGTTTCTGAAAGTGTTGTCTCAAGACCACCATTGTTCTAATCAACTAGGGTGATTGGTTGCAAATGCCTATACATAACTGCCCACTCACTAAAATAGAATCTCTAAGCGTGCAACTCAAGAATCTAAATTTTTAATAAGTGGTGGTTCTTAGATATTAATGTATGTATGTTATCAGTGAGAGTGAGATCTCAGGTCTTGTCTTCCTGAAGGAAAGATTTCAGTCAAGAGACAAAGTGTAGAAAAGGCAAGCAAAAACACACTTAGGGCGACAGTGAAACAAGGAAGAGAATAAAAGAAACAACAGAAGAGCCTCGGCTGGCTTTGGCTCACTGGGAAGTCAGAGAAAGGAGGGCCTTGGAATGCTCAGGGGGTTAGCCCTGATGAGCTGCCGTTGCCCATTGCTCCCAGGGTTGCAAGTCTCATGCGGTTCCTTAGAGGTTAGGAGATACTTGCCTGTGGGGGAAGAAAAGAGGGATGGGAAAGGCATGGGTATGCTCCCTGGAGTGGGAGCACCTGGGACCTTTGTTTCAGGGTTTCTAAAGGCTGGGCATGGCTGGCTGGCATGGCTGAGTGGTTGAGCATCAGTCTATGAACCAGGAGGTCATGGTTCGATTCCTGGTCAAGCCACATGTCCTGGTTTTGGGCTCGATCCCCAGTAGGGGGCAGCTGATCAGTGATTCTCTCTCATTATTAATGTTTCCATCTCTCTCTCCCTCTCCCTTCCTCTCTGAAATCAACAAAAAATATATTAAATAAATAAGTAAATAAAGTATAGGTGTTTAGGGGAAGTCTTAGGGATATATTAATCAAATATGCATCAGTTTTATGCTCATGTACCAAAATGAGAGTTATTCTCTTAATTTTTCTGTCCTTGGGTGTGGTTGGCAAATGGCACTAGTTGGATTTCTGTTACCTATCTCCCTGAGTAGTGTGATTTAAGCTATTTACCCTCTGGTTTGGGAGGAGAAATGCAAACCATTTGCTCTTAAGTATCCTTGATTTAGGGAAAATAGGATTTATTAGGTGGCTGCAAACTACTGTTTAACTATCTATTCCTCTTGTCCTGGAATTTTCCTAGATTCCTACTATTCAATAACATGTATACATCTCTTAGATATCTCGCTAATTTAGATTATGATTCTCTTTTGTTTTCTGGAGTGAGCCCAAAGATTTAGCATTTAATAAGTTGCTCAATAGGAATAATTTTCCTGAGCC
This sequence comes from Plecotus auritus, assembly GCF_963455305.1. Lineage (NCBI taxonomy): Eukaryota > Metazoa > Chordata > Mammalia > Chiroptera > Vespertilionidae > Plecotus > Plecotus auritus. The sequence continues at coordinate 60,321,826 of NC_137771.1, forward strand.
ATTGGCCACCAATTGAGTAACAAATCACAGGAATTTGATCACCACAGATTTTACCTATTATCTATTTTCAACTTTACTTGCTTTATATGATTGGCCAGTAAGGAGCAATTGGGCCCCAAACAGGCAATACTGTGAGTGAAACTTTAGCAGATAAGCCACAGCAAGATACCAATGAAACATGGAACTCTGGCTATGCAGGTGTGGGCAGCAAAGCAGCACCAGGTATTAGACCTAAGTTCAGCAATTTCAGTAGTTCTGGCTAAGAAAGAATTCAGGGCCAAGATTCAAACTATCAGAGAAAGTTTATTTAAAAAGTCACAGAGATAGAGGAAGTCAGCTGTAGAAGAAATGAGCTTAGCAAATTAGTTAGGGGAGGCGGGCGGGGGACAGCGGGGGGAAGGAAAGGCCCTTGCAGCTAGGAGAAAGAGAGAGGCAAGAAAAACCATTCCTGGGAAAAATGTGTAGGGAAAAGTGTGGGTATGCTCCATAGATATGGATGCACTGGGCCCTTCCTCTTGAAGGTAGTTATCTGGAGGTTTCAGGGGAGGGTCCCGTTACAATATTTATCAACTTTCCTGATGTAGCCTTTCAGAGTCGTGGTCTCTAGTAATTGATGGACACCAGGGTACAGGGTCATTAGTCAATGCAGCTGGGCCTGATGTCAGCCAGAGCATTGCCTGTCTGGTTTTGCAGCTTCATTGAGAACCACTAGCAGGGTCGCCTAAGACCCTCGGAAAACACAGATATTTACATTATGATTCATAGCAGTAGCAAAATTAGTTATGAAGTAGCAACAAAACTAATTTTATGGTTGGTGGTCACCACAACATGAGGAACTGTATTAAAGGGTGGCAGCATTAGAAAGGTTGAGAACCACTGCTCTAGGGATAATGTACTAAATGTATTTTAAGGAACTTTGGCCTCTTTGATGTCCTGAATAAAATGGGCTTTAAACAGATACACATAGGAAATCTGTGGTATACATACTGTATTTTGTCTGGAAGATCTATAGGAACTGAGTGGGGGGGGGGGGGGGGCACAATATACCACCCCATAATAGTCCTCTCTGGCACAAGGGTTATTTTAGGCTGATTATTTTTAAGAAACAGATAGGAAAAGCTCTACAAACAGAGTAGAAGTTATCCTTTTATAAGAGAAATCTCCATGTGTAAGGGTGTCTCCCTGTCTAGACGAGGAAAAGAAAGATAATTCTAAATCTCTACAAACATATGAATGGAGAAGTCAATGACTAAAATCCTCAGGAATAACCTTCCCCTTGTTCACTGTGCTTTTCCCAGTCATCTCCCATATTGACCTCATATTATTTAATGTAGTGGCTTAAGACATTTCAAAGGGTTAGTTTTTCTGGACATCTCCCGTGTATACAGGAACTATAAATGCTATTAAACATCTGTTTGTTTTTCCTGTTAATCTATCTCTTTATTACAGTTCAGTTTCAGCCAAGAACCTAGAAGGATAGAGCAAAACTTATTTATTCTCCTCAACAGCACATTAGCACACTAAAAGCACTGTGAACTTGACAATCAGCAAAATAAAAAAATCATTTCTAGATACTGTACATACTGTTGCAGGTATTTTAAAAACTTACTTTGGTATTAAGTCAAGTCTTCAGAAATCTGGGTACTTGTTTGCTGTCATATTAGGTACTAGCTAACAAGTATTAAGCTGTAACTATTAACCAGGCCATACTCTAAGTGCTTTATAGTGTTATCTCATTTACTTATCTCAGAAAAATTAGAAGGTACTTTCTTTTCCCATTTTATAGGCAAAAAGGGGGGAGGATTTAAAAAATCCCATGCATAAAAAATGCATTTGTAAAATCAAATGTATTACTATATTTTATTTTTTACTTGCATGTTGTTTAGTTGAATGCCATCAGACTACTTTGTATTGCTACATTTTTAAAATTGTCTATGAATGAAAATAGGAAATATTAATTAATTACCCCATGTCATTCTACCCACCTTGCACAAAGAGGCATTGAATAAAATTAACTGATGCCGATAACAGTAAGAATTATGGTTTTCCTGATTAACTATTTTTACTTTTACCTTATGGAGACTATGAGGCAGGGCATTGGTTGTGTTTCCCTTTCCCCTGTTGACTCTGGAAAAATTAGAGCTAACAAGTAAATAGTACTGCATATGCTGTTCTAAGAATACTCCTGGAATCCCCAGTCTTTTTGCATTGTCAGTACAATGGTGAATAGAGGAAAATAAAATATTTTGGCTTGGATAAAACTGTAGTCACCAAATTACAGCTGAAGAAATAGGAGCTTCCTGAAAGGCTTTTAGATTCATATATTTTTAAGCTTCTAAGAGCCTCAGAAAATTTTAGCCTGAATACTTTATTTCATAAAGGGAGAAAAAGTATTCTTTATTTTATTTCACAGAAATACAACAGCAACATCACAGCAAAACCAAGTCTGTTCAGATACATTTTCACTAAACAAATATTGTTTATTTGTTTGTTCTCAGGCAATGCATAACCTCACAAGTATTGTTTATTTATAAAAAAAATGTGGTATATTCTGGATTTAAAGTAAAACTCAGGAATGGCAGGATCTCTGCTCTAAATGTTATCAGTGGGAACTCTCCTTGTGGTCAGACTGAATAGCTTGGATTCTGGCTCTATCTCTGGCTTTTGAACTTGGGAAAGTTACCTAATCTACCTCAGTTTTAGTTTCTCATATTTAATACTAAAAATATAGTGGTACCATCAAAGGGCTCTGGTAAGGAACAAATGAGTTAACATGTAAAGTTATCCATACTCATCATTGAATTGACAAGTTACTCCATAAAAAATATTATTAGATTGAATTTAAGAACAATGATAAAAACGCTTGCTCTTTACTAGAGAGAAACAAGAAAGGAAGTAAACTTGAAAGTAAAAAAGGCAAAACAATATACAAGGTTTTATCAAGGAAACCTCAGAGCCCTTATAAACAGCCCTGCAGTTTGTTATTGTTTTCTTTGATGAAGGCCTTGGGGTGAAGAGGAAACAGGGTACTGAAATCTGGCTTCTACTAGTAGAAATCCGCTTCCACTATTATTCATACAAAGGCACGGCAAGTTCTGCAAAAATCTTGACACTAATTGCCTGTTGATATTGTTAATGTTAAACCTAAAATCATTCTTTAATGTTAAAACCAAATAATAAAATGACTGTAAAATATTCCACATTTGAAGATCAGATACCTTGCAGCCTTTGGGGCATGCCAAAGGTTAAAGTTAGGACTCATTTTAGCAAAATCATTTACCTGGCTACATAAAGAAAAAACTAGGAAAGAGAAGATGGTGACTTTTTAAACAATATGTTTTTATTGATTTTAGAGAGAGGGGAAGGGAGAAGATAGAGAGATATAAATAGCAGTGGGCTGCCTGCTTCCTGCAGGATTGAGCCCACAACCAGGGTATGTGCCCTGACCAGGAATTGAACCTGTGACCTCTTGGTTCATGGGTTGACGCTCAAGCACTGAGCCACACCAGCTGAGTAAGATGGTGACTTTTAAGGAAAATGTCTGAAGAGAGACCTTTGTGCTTCTTTATCTTCTGTGATAAAGGGGACAGATAAATGGTTCTTCTCTCCAAAGTCAAGTCTGCAGGTGTAGGGCATGGGAGTAGGAGAAATGGGTGGGGGTAGAAAGACTACTAAGAGGCTACATTCATAAAAGTTGGGGTACCTAAATTTCACCCCTGAAAAAATAGAGAAGCAGAACTAGTAGGATCTGTCTAATATGCACACATATACATAATTTGGGCTCACACAAGTGTGAGTTGGCAAGTAGGAAATCTGTAGAGTAGGCTGACAAGCTGGAAGCTCTCAAATAGGAGTCTTGGGGATAACTTTCTTTTTCTCTAGGACACCTCAGGATTTTATCTTGAGTCCTTTCCATAGACTGGATAGGGCCCACTGATATTATCTAGAGATATCTTTTTATTTAAAGTCAACTAAATATAATGTTAACCCCATCTACAAAATACCCATAGTGCCGTAGATTAGTCCTATAGCACAGCCAACCTGACACACAAAAACTAGCCATCACAGGAAATGATGTCGATTCCCCACAGAAGCACAGAATGTGTAACTACAGACTGACTAAAATAACTTGATAGGAGCTCTGGAAACCTTTCAAAACTCTGCAACAAGCAAGCAAACATCCAATCAAGGAAAGAATGCGTTAAAACAATAAAAATTATGTTGCAAGTCACTTGCCCTTCCCCACCCTCTCCCTTGCACAGTTCAATGTAGTCAGGAGAAGTAGCCCAATCTCTGGCTACCTCCCTTGGGCAATCATCATGCATTTAAAAAACCTTCCCTAGTCTCCTTAAATACATTAGTTTTCCTAATTTATAATCTTATAACAGAGTGCATGTCTCTATCTCATCTCTTTCCCATAGTATAAATTTAATTGTATGTGATTTGTTGCTAAATATATGTCATCACACTAGAATGAGAATTCAGGACACCTCATCAACAAGTCCAAGTTTGAGGAAGACATACGATTCCCTGGTACTCCAAAGTAAGTGGAAAGTTGCCATTTATTGAATTAATTTGAAGGATTATGTTTCTGGTTTATTTCCCTCTTTCTGTAACAGAAATACTTTGCATTTGACCCTTCTGAGGAAGATACAGGCTTTATGAAATTCTTAAGATTAATGTTATTGTTCTGTCATCCTGGTTATCATTCTCATTCTCTTCATACCCACAAATAAAACAGAGCTAAATTAAGGGAAATATGTTAAATAGATTCTGACTGCTTTTAGAGCTTCAGGTGAAAATACATTAATAGAGCCCTGGCCAGGTAGCTCAATTGGTTGGAGCATCATCCAGTATACCATAAAGTTGCAGATTGGATTCCCATTCAGGGCACATACCCGGATTGCGGGTTTGATTCCTGATCAGTGCACCTATGGGAGGCAACTGATCAATGTTTCTCTCTCTCCCTCTCCTTCCTCTCCCTCTAAAATACATTAAAAAAAAAAACACAAGAAAAAAACATATCTTCGGGTGAGGATTAAAATGATAATAATAATAAATGAATAGATACAAAATGTTTTTACATATTTTAAAACACACATTTTTATCTCAACTCAACATTTTGCACATTTACAGGCAGTTTAGTATAAGAACTAGAATATTTTTTAATTCTGATTCTCATACGGATAAAAATTTTGATTTAATATTTATTCATATTAGCTCTAAAATATAATCAGATAAACATTATTCATTTTTATCATAAACTTTGAATAATACAAAGGATATTCATCAGGTATTTTTCATAGTCATACAGAAAATGTCTGATAGCTTTGCAAGTAAAATGTAATGTTGCATATAAATTATATTACTGTTTATGTTTTATTTGAAATATTCATAATACTCATTTTGTAAATACAATATACAGTACAAGAAAATGACAATATTGTCATTGAACCTCTATGAAAAATCTTGCCTCAGAAAATTTTAGATGAAATCAATCTTGCCTGAATTTACTGGGTTAGGAAGACTAATTTACTCATCTTCTTTTTTATTCTGGGAAATATATCATGTAAGAGATTACTGTCATTTCTTGCTTTCACTTTAATCAATAACCTGGTAAAAGTATAGTGTAATTATAAACAAATATTTTTACCTATTACAAACCTCATCATGCTTTAGTAAACTCACACAAATGTATATACTCTAACATTCTCTATCAGATAGTCATATAATTGCATATTAAATAAATGAGGATGTTGTAACATAAACAGTGTATAAAATATTGCAATGTGTTTCCCAAACTGAGGTAAACTTTAATTTTGAAAAATATATTAATAAAATATAATCATAAGCCTGCTTTTCTGTAAACAATAGACTAATATAAAATTTTAGCAAGCAATTATTTAGGAGAAATGTGATTAGAGTGTGCTAGATCATTGAGAAATAAACAAATTAAATAAGATTTCAAATATTTTCTGCTTCTGACATTAACAACTCTTTTTGCTCAAAAAGCACATATTTTATATATACTGTATATATGAATATATCTGAATCTGTTTGGAAAATGTTAATTTTTTTCTTGAATCATTAAGTCAGACAGTATTAGTAATATAACTGCCTTTGAATTTATTTGCATTTTCTCAGAAGAAAATCTCTTGAAATACACTAAATACCTAAGAAAGATTTTTAGAAATTAAAGCCAGCCTATCTTTGCAAGTTTTCAAAATTGTCAGGATTGTAGATATTCTAGCACTTTTTTTTTTTAAGTTTTACAACTAAAATGTCAAGGTGACCAAAATTGTTTCCCTTTTAAATATTTAAATTACCTTCCCAAAATAAATGAAAAATTTGAGAACATCTATTTAATAGGAAAGAATATAGAAGATGGAATCTGAAATACACAAAATTGATAAGATATATTGTGTAGACTTTTAAAAATATTTTTAAATTGATTTTCAAGAGAGAGGAAGAGGTAGAGAGAGAAATATTGATGAGAGAGAAATATCAACATCAATCGGCTGCCTCCTGCAAGGCCGCTCCCTCCCAACTAGGGATTGAGCCCACAACCTCGGGCATGTGCCCTGACTGGGAATTGAACTGGTGACATCCTCGTGAATAGGCCGGTGCTCAACCACTGAGCAACACTGGCCAGGCTGTCTAGACGTTTGAAGGAGATCACCCATGATTTCATAACATATGTGGGGAAGAATTAGTACAGTGCCAAACCACAAAGAATTTGAAGCCAGAAGTTATGAAATAACGAGACAATCATTTACAATATGACTCCATATTATCTACACTCTTTGAGATGAATGAGCTATTACCCTCATTGAGCAAAATTTATTACATGGCCCAATCAACCTGTCTTTATACATAAAAGTAAAATAGAAAACATTTGGAATATATGGTGGCCAATAAAATCACAGATCTAGATTTTTAAACAACATCTGCAGCTCAATACAGAAGGGAGGGATTGTTCACAAACTGGATGTTGGATGGTGTCCCCAGCCAAGATACTTAGTATAAAAAGACATTAATAAGTTTTTCTTATATTTTGCTATAAATTAGGTCTTCCTCCAAGAATTCCCAGTGACCATTAGGGGAAGATGGGCCTCCCAATACTCAGGTAAGTGACAATGAATCTTGCACTCATACATTAGCAATCTTCATAAGAGCTATGCAAAGGAAGTGCAGAGAATCCATATTTGAATGTGGTCAAGTTTTCCAGTAAAATGCTAATGTTTTATTATGTAATTGAGCATTAGAGTTTTCTCTCTCTACTTTCTAACACATAGCATGAACATAAGAGTTGATTGCTTCATTATTTATCTTTACTCTCTTTAACAGAGAACTTTAGGTAGCCAAAGAATACAATTATCTAGATTGATTTTTTTTCTGATACTTCTTGGCATATAAATGAAACATATAATAAGCTTACTTAAATTTGTGGTGTCATAGAAGGGTAAGCCAGATAAAATTCTAGGGGTCATTAGTTGAAGCACCACTTTTTTACAGATGAGAAAAATATGACCTCTGTAACCAAAAGGGAAAATGCTAACAATGCTTATGAGAGTAAATCAGTTTGCCTAAAATGATTTGTTGTTTTTTTTTTTTTGCTTTCAAATGTAGTATTAATTGCTGATATAATAGAGTTTCAATGATAAAATTAAAAATATCTGTCTGTCCCTTTTATTATGCTAAACATTGAAAACTTTTTCATTCAAAATAGAAATAAGTGTGATTGGCAGAAGCTTCTTTTCTTTACATATATTGTATATTGACAGCTAATTACTTTATATTTATGTATTTAAAATATCTCTAAAACAACACAACATATAAGTATTCATTTCATCTAAACAAGTGACACTAAGATAATTGTTGAATTTGTAAATCTAACAAATATAACCAGTGCAGAAAAAAATATTAGAAATAATTAATTCCTTTACCCATACAAGAAACTCTGTCTAGGAGTGACTTGGAAAGTGCTAGAATTATTCTATTAGGAAAGGTTAGGAAAATAACTACTTTAAAGAACAGTCAGTAAATGAAAAACCTGGTTATTGTTAGATGGAAAACTGGCCAGCTTCTAAGTTTCATTTTATGCTAATAAAACTAGTTCTTAGTAAGATTTTAAACTTCTTTTTTCAGCCCTGGCCAGGTAGCTCAGTTGGGTTAGAGGATCGTTCTGATACTCCAAGGTTATGGGTTCAGTCTCTGGTCAGGGCACATACAAGAAGCACCCAGTGAATGCATATATTCGTAAAACAACAAATCTCTCTCTCAAATAAATCAATAAATAAAGACATTTTAAACTTCTATTCAGCTTCTCAAAACCTATTTGCCAATATTCTCCAGAGGTTTGGAACCACAAA